>NC_073303.1:262519649-262814649 GCF_027595985.1 Sorex araneus
CACCCTCCCTCCCTCTAAGGCCCGTCCCTCCCCACCCTCCCTCCCTCTAAGGCCCATCCCTCCCCACCCTCCCTCCCTCTAAGGCCCGTCCCCCCAGAACCCTCCCTCCCTCTAAGGCCCGGCCCTCCCCACCCTCCCTCCCTCTAAGGCCCGTCCCTCCCCACCCTCTCTCCCTCTAAGGCCCGTCCCCCCCACCCTCCCTCCCTCTAAGGCCCGGCCTCCCCACCCTCCCTCCCTCTAAGGCCCGGCCCTCCCAACCCTCCCCTCCCTCTAAGGCCCGTCCCGGGCAGACTCCCGGGTCGCCCCATGAGCCCAGGAGAAACAGCCCCTTACGAGGGACTGGGCCTCGGGCCTGGCTCTCCGGCCGGGCGGAGTCGCTCATCTCTCCCTGCTCCGGTTCCTCCTCTGGCTGTGCAGCTGGACCGTGCACCGAGACTGGAGCTGAGGGGCGGCTGGCGGGCCCCGGGGTTCTTGCTGGCCCCGACTGGCCCTGCTGAGAGCGGCCAGTGGCCGGCTGTGCCTTGCTCTGCGTCTCACTGCGTTGATCTGGATGAAGGCGCCGTGACGCCTGCGGTCACCCCGGGCTGAGCTCCGGGCCACGGCGTAGGCCCAGACCGCACCTTCTGGGCTTGGCTGCCTCAGCCCCTCTGCGCCCCCCGGGGTCCCTGCCCGCCACCGCCCCCCGCCCCCTCACTGTGCGGCTCTCAGACTCGTCCCACCGGCGTGGGCTCTCGTGTCCTCCGGCCAGACGAGGAGCAGAGGCCCCGGCGTGGTCCAGGGGGCCCCGCCCCGCCGAGCCCGGGGTTGTGTTGCAGCGTTATTTACTTTCTCTTGTCTTGACTCCTGGAGTCTGATCCAAAAACGTAATTGCCGAGTCGTGTGCCAGGAGGCTGGTGGCATCGTTCTTGGAAAGCCGGGCCGGCTTCTAGGAGCCCCACGGCAGCCTAAGGAGCCGCGAGGCCGACGGCCCCGGGCCCCGGCCCCCACCCAGCCGCCAGCCCGGGTCTGCGTGGCTCCCCCCTGCTGTGTCGACCGCGTCCCTCTCCCCCACAACTCATTGGTCTCCACTCTGGCATGGCGGCATCGTTTGAAACCAAGGACTGGGACCCCAGCGCTGCTCTCCTCAAGGCTCCTGCAGGCTGCGGACGTTTGGTTCCGTGTCTCCAAACACGGCTCACAGTGGGCGGGTCGCCGTGACATAGGGTAAGTTCGGAAATTTCCAGTGGTATCAATATCATGATTTCCTGGGCATTATTTTTATTCATTTGTGAATCCTTTGCCAGCCTTCTCTTCATTTTTTTCTCTTCATTTTTTATTTCTTTCCCTCCCTTCCTTCCTCCCTCCCTCCTTCCTTATTCTTTCTCCCTTCCCTCCATTTCCTTCCTTCCTCCCTCCCTCCCTCCCTTCTTTCCTTCCTTCCTTCCTTCCTTCCTTCCTTCCTTCCTTCCTTCCTTCCCTCCATTTCCTTCCTTCCTCCCTCCCTCCCTCCCTTCTTTCCTTCCTTCCTTCCTTCCTTCCTTCCTTCCTTCCTTCCTTCCTTCCTTCCTTCCTTCCTCCCTCCCTCCCCTCCCTCCCTTCTTTCCTTCCTCCCTTCCCTCCTTCCCTCCCTCCCTCCCTTCCTTTCTTCCTTCTTTCCTTCCTTCTTTCCTTCTCTTCATCCTTCCTTCCTTCCTTCTTCCTTCCTTCCTTCCTTCCTTCCTTCCTTCCTTCCTTCCTTCCTTCCTTCCTCCCTCCTCTCCCTCCCTCCTCCCTCCTCCCTTCCTTCCTTCCCAGCACTCCCTTCACCCTCTCGGTAGGTCACCCCTCGGTGTTCTGTTCTGTTCACGGTGATGTGGGTGGCCTTGGTTGCTCTTTAGCGGGTGCACACGGAGCTTTGGCTGTTGGCTTTGCTCTGTCGTCCTGACTGAGTCTGTTTGCTCTAAGCATCCTTTGGGGAGTCTTTAGGGCTTCGAGGATGGAGTCTGTCATTTGCAAACAGTGACCCTTTTATCCTCTGTTCAGCTGGTCTTCTGAGAGGCTGTGGCGGAGCTGCTGGGAGCCAGAGCACAGTTCCAGCCTGGCCGGCCCATTCAGAGCCTCCCAGAACAGAAACCGCTACCAGGAAGCGCGGCCGGGTCGGCCCCAGCCTGCGCGGGGTCTGGAATACAATGGGCACCTCGCTCATCGCTAACGAGCTGAGAGCGCGTTTCATGCCTTCCTGCCGCACACCTGACACGGCCCTCCCCGAGAGCATTAAAGCTCGTTGCGGACGCGGGAAGCTGCGGGCTTAAGTGGTGCCCTGCATGTCCACGCAGAGCAGAGCGGTGGTCAGTTGAGGACTCAGCACTTCCCACTAATTGGGGGCACAGCGGGGGCGGGAGGCGGGTTTGGGCTCCAAGCTTGTGTGGCCCACAGGGAGGGGGAGGGATGGGGGGGAAGGAGCCTTGCGGGTTCTGGGGAGGGGGCTGCACGCAGGCCCCCAGCCCTTCTCCCCATGCCCCGCCTAGAGAGCCCTGGCCGGAGGAGCTGGACCCGGACCCACAGGCCTGAAGGCGCCCCACTGGGCTCCTGCCCTCAGGGGCCAGGCCAGAAAGGGGGGGTGTGGGGCCGGGCCAGAAAGGGCCAGTGCGCGTCTGAGGCAGGATGAGGATGAGGAAAGTCAGACACAGGCACCAGGCAGGGCTCTGGGACCCCGGCGGGTGGGGAGATGCGTCCTGGGGGGCTCTGTGTCCTGTGGAAGGTTCTGGTCCTGTGGAAGGTTCTTGTCCTATGGAAGGTTCTGTGTCCTCTGTGGAAGGTTTTATATTCTCTGGAAGGTTCTGTGTCCTGTGGAAGGTTCTATGTCCTGTGGAAGTTTCTGTTCCTGTGGAAGGTTCTGGTCCTGTGGAAGGTTCTATGTCCTGTGGAAGGTTCTGGTCCTGCTGGAAGGTTCTGGTCCTGTGGAAGTTTCTGTTCCTGTGGAAGGTTCTGGTCCTGTGGAAGGTTCTGTGTCCTGTGGAAGGTTTCTATGTCCTGTGGAAGTTTCTGTTCCTGTGGAAGGTTCTTGGTCCTGTGGAAGGTTCTGGTCCTGTGGAAGTTTCTGTTCCTGTGGAAGGTTCTGGTCCTGTGGAAGGTTCTGTGTCCTGTGGAAGGTTCTATGTCCTGTGGAAGTTTCTGTTCCTGTGGAAGGTTCTGTTCCTGTGGGAGGTTCTATGTCCTGTGGAAGGTTCTGGTCCTGTGGAAGGTTCTGGTCCTGTGGAAGGTTCTATGTCCTGTGGAAAGTTCTTGTCCTATGGAAGGTTTGTGTCCTCTGTGGAAGGTTTTATATTCTCTGGAAGGTTCTGTGTCCTGTGGAAGGTTCTATATTCTCTGTGGAAGGTTCTGTTTGTGTGTGTGGAAGGTTCTGAGTCCTGTGGAAGTTCTGTGTCCTGTGGAAGGTTCTGGTCTTGTGGGAGGTTCTATATCTCTGAGGAAGGGTCTGTTCCGTGGAAGGTTCTGTGTCCTATGAAAGGTTCTGTTCCTGTGGAAAGTTCTGTTCCTGTGGAAGGTTCTATGTTCTGTGGAAAGTTCTGTGTCCTCTGTGGGGGTTTCTGTGTCTTGTGGGAGGTTCTGTTCCTGTGGAAGTTTCTGTGTCCTCTATGGGGATTTTATGTCCTTTGTGGAAGGTTCTATATTCTTTATGAGGAGGGTCTATATTCTCTGTGGAAGGTTCTGTTCCTGTGGAAGGGTTTGTTCCTGTGGAAAATTCTGTGTGCTGTGGAAGGTTCTGTGTCCTCTGTTAGGTTCTGTGTCCTCTCTGGGGGTTCTGTGTCCTGTGGGAGGTTCTGTGTCCTCTGTCAGGTTCTGTGTCCTCTGTGGAAAGGTGGTCCTGGGAATCACCCATCAGGACACAGACTGTCCCCAGCATGAGGGCCGTGGTCAAGTATGCAGGTCACTGAGTGTGGTGGTGGAGAGAGCCAGTGTGTCGCTGAGAATCGAGGTAGAGTGCACAGCTCCTCCAGGGGAGTTTGCAGGGACCCCGCATGGCAGCTGCCCAAGAGATCAGAAGACTCTACCATACGAAAAGGAAAGAGCTTGATCCTTACCGATCAGAGGTTAGACGTTTCCCATGTTCCTCACAGGCTGACTGGATGCACCATAGGTGGTGTGGAGGGGAACATTACACACCCATGAAAAAGGCCTCTGTGTGTGTGTGTGTGTGTGTGTGTGTGTGTGTGTGTGTGTGTGTGTTGTGTCTGCTCGCTTCCAGGGCCGGAGCACGGCGATGGGCGGGGCCAGGAGGCGCGGGGCCCTTCACCGGGCTGCCTGGCTGGGGCTGCGGCGGGGCTGGGGGCCAGTGCTCCGGCAGTTTGGGTGCCCAGGGCCACAAGCGCAGCTTTGGTCCTGAAGTCTGTGGCGGACGAGATGACAGGGGTCACTTTTCTCCTGAAACTGGTTTCTACGGGAGGACGGACGGACGTGGCGGCCGGGCGGTGTCGCGCGGCGTGGGCGTTCAGAGCGGGCGGATATAAATAGCCGCGGCCAGTGATCTTGGCCGGCTCCTCCCTGCTGCAGAGCTTCTCGGGGCTGGGTTTGTTATACCCACGCGGTGGGGACGGGGCAGTGCTCTGGGGACGGCGGCCCCTCCCCGGGCGTGCGAGACCGCGGGCCCCTCCCCTCGGCCAGATGCCAGGGTGAGTGTTGCTGGCCAGAGCCCCGCCCGGCCAGCGTCCCCGACCCTCCCACCTGCTGCCCGTCTGCCGCAGACCACCCCAGGCCCACGGCCAGCCCAGCGCCAGGATGACGGGAGCTGCAGGGAGAGCCTCCCGCCCCGGCCCCCCACGGCCTTCTGGACACGCGCCCACCCTCCGGGACATCTTCCCCCCCGGGCCGCCGGGCCCCTCTGGTGTCCCTGGCACAGAGGCGGGAGCATGGAGGAAGGTGCCTCCGTCACGCTGACCCCGGCTGGAGCCCCCGTGCCCACCCACCCCCTCCTCGGTTTCCTCAGGGCCCCGTGTGCCGCCTCCGGCCCCGCCCTGCCCAGGCCTCACCAGGCCCAACTCTGGCAGGGGTGCGGGGGGCAGGGAAGCCTGGTGGGTGGGCCGGGGCCACGTGCAGGGCCACCGCGGCTCGTCCTTCTCCTCCGGCCCCTCATGCAGCCTCTAGCCCTGAGTCACGTGTGGCTGCTGCAACAGGAGGTGGCCTGGCGCCGGGGTGGCAGGACTTTGGCGAATGAGGCCACAGTTTCTCCCTGGAACCAGGTGGCCACAGCACCTGCCCTGTTTGCAGCCGGGCACCCCCCTGCCCACTGCCCGCTGCCCACCATGGTCCTCAGTGCGCTTAGGGGAAGGTCATTCCTGGAAGGTCGACCGTGCAGTGAGGGGAGGTCACTGTGCAGTGAGGGGAGGTCGTCTGTGCAGTGAGGGGAGGTCGCTGTGCAGTGAGGGGAGGTCGTCTGTGCAGTGAGGGGAGGTCACTGTGCAGTGAGGGGAGGTCGTCTGTGCAGTGAGGGGAGGTCACTGTGCAGTGAGGGGAGGTCACTGTGCAGTGAGGGGAGGTCACTGTGCAGTGAGGGGAGGTCACTGTGTGGTGAGGGGAGGTTGTCTGTGAGGTGAGGGGAGTCGCTGTGCAGTGAGGGGAGGTCGTCTGTGCGGTGAGGGGAGGTCCCTGTGCAGTGAGGGGAGGTCCCTGTGCAGTGAGGGGAGGTCACTGTGTGGTGAGGGGAGGTCACTGTGCAGTGAGGGGAGGTCGTCTGTGCAGTGAGGGGAGGTCACTGTGCGGTGAGGGGAGGTCACTGTGTGGTGAGGGGAGGTCACTGTGCAGTGAGGGGAGGTCGTCTGTGCAGTGAGGGGAGGTCACTGTGCGGTGAGGGGAGGTCACTGTGTGGTGAGGGGAGGTCGTCTGTGCAGTGAGGGGAGGTCACTGTGCAGTGAGGGGAGGTCACTGTGCGGTGAGAGGAGGTTGTCTGTGAGGTGAGGGGAGTCGCTGTGCAGTGAGGGGAGGTCGTCTATGCGGTGAGGGGAGGTCCCTGTGCAGTGAGGGGAGGTCCCTGTGCAGTGAGGGGAGGTTGTCTGTGCGGTGAGGGGAGGTCCCTGTGCAGTGAGGGGAGGTCCCTGTGCAGTGAGGGGAGGTCACTGTGCGGTGAGGGGAGGTCACTGTGTGGTGAGGGGGAGGTCGTCTGTGCAGTGAGGGGAGGTCACTGTGCGGTGAGGGGAGGTCACTGTGTGGTGAGGGGAGGTCGTCTGTGCAGTGAGGGAAGGTCACTGTGCAGTGAGGGGAGGTCACTGTGCGGTGAGAGGAGGTTGTCTGTGAGGTGAGGGGAGTCGCTGTGCAGTGAGGGGAGGTCGTCTATGCGGTGAGGGGAGGTCCCTGTGCAGTGAGGGGAGGTCCCTGTGCAGTGAGGGGAGGTCGTCTGTGCGGTGAGGGGAGTTGCTGTGCAGAGCGGGGAGGGGACGGGTCCCTGGCTGAGCGCCGTGCTGTTCTGCTCTGTCGCCCGACCCTGGCCTCGCCCAGAGAGGCTGCCCGATGGCCCGGCAGATGCTTTGCCTGTGGCTGACGCTTGTATCACCCCCGGCACAATGCGGGCCCTGAGCTTGGCGGGAGTAGCCGGGGGTCCCTGCCAGGGTGACCAGCCCCTGCTGGGCCCCCGTCCATCCTCAGCTGACCTGCGGGTGAGGGAGGAGCCCCGGGTCGCACTTGGGGGGGTGTGTGTCTCAGCACGCCAGCCCCACGCGGGCCCTCCCTGTCAGTGTGCAGGGGTGCAGGGGTGCGGGGCCTCCTGAGGGCCTCTGCCCCGAGCGCAGGGACGGAGCTGCTGGTGCCACGTGGTGCAGGCTCAGATGTGCCCCCCCATCTCCTCTCCTGCCTCCCCTGCCCTGCCCCCTCCCACCTCTCTCCTCTCTCCTCTTCCACTCTCATCTCCTGAGACGTCTGTCAGCCTCTGCTGCGTGACGAGCGGTGCGTCACCATCCTCCAGGGGAGACAACCCCAGGACACCCCTAAGCAGGATTTAGGGACAATTGGCGCCCCCAGAGCCCCTCAGGACCAGAAGTATTTAGGTCGAATCAGGGAGGACTTCCTGAAGGAGGAGGCGCCCTTCGTTGACCCGTCAGAGTCAGGCCGGCTTTGCCCCCCCCCCCCGCCCGCCTGTTCTCACTTGGTCGCAGCTGTGTGCCACGGCTCTCCCAGGAGAGGAGAGAGACTGGAGAGGAGCTGCTGGCGCTTCCTGCTCGGGGGAGGAGAGGTGTGCCGCGCTCAGCCGCAGGAAGACTCAGGCTGGTTCGAGGAAGAGGCAGCGGTGACATTTACATTAGTGGAGGCTAATGCGCCTTGATGGGGATAAAATACGACGTCAGATCAAGTGTCTGTGGGGAGAGGAGGCCATGGCTTCCGGCAGAGGCGGGCGCGGCCGGGACGCCCGACTGCCTCGGTGCTCGGGCCGGGACAGGTCGCTGACTCAAGCTCGCTCCCGAGACAGGAGAAGCGCAGGTTGGCGGCAGAGCGACTCCAGCAGGGCCCCCCCCCCGGCATGGACTGTCTGTCACGTATAATGCCTCAGCCAGCCCCCCCCCCCCAGTTAGTTTCAAAAGTTTCTATGCAAAACAATTTATCTGTTTGTACTGCACAGTTGAAAAGTGCTTGTTTGTATAAGGCGCTGCTCCGTGAGTCGACGCAGGTAATAAATTACAGTCACTGTCACTTCCCCGGCCCGGGGCTCTGTCACTGCCCCCCCTCGCAGGGGCTGGGGCTGGCACAGGAACCCACGGTGTTCCAGGGCCTGTGCACCTTGGGGCGGGCGGGGGGGCGCCACGGGGCAGCCGTGGAATTTTGGATTTCCGACTCCAAATGAAAATAAACTCCCTGCATCAGGATGCCGCTATCAGGTGAAGCTACATATGCTCTTTGCCACGAGTAAACACTTCCCTGGGCCCCGGCGTCAGGTAAACAGGACCGTTCAAAGGGAAGCTGCGTGGATGTTCTTCTTCCTCCTAATTATGTAAATATGTATCACTGGCTCCCTTGTCTTCCTGGCTGCTGGCAGCTCCGAAACTCGAGAAGGTATGTTTTATTCAGGAGAACAAAACAGGCAGGGCCTGAGACTTAGTGAATAATAAATTGATTTTGACTTGGCCTTTTAGCTCATTACGAATCTTTAAAATGGTAAAATGTACTTCTTTTTCTTCTCCGCTGGACTCACAGCCATGAGCCGTGGGACTGGGACTCGGGGGGGGGAGCGTCTTCGGAGTGTGGGGTTAAGGGTGCAGCTGCCACCCACCCTCCGCCTGCCCATCCACCCGTCCACTCGTTCTTCCACCAGCCATCCAGTGATTCTCCCTGTCACTGTCCATCCATCTGTCAGTCATTTCTATCTAGCCATTAGCATGATCCATCCATTTGCCCATCCATCTGTTCGTCTGTCCATACGTCCTTCTGTCCACCCATCTATCCGTTCATCCAATTCACACACACCCATCCATCTGCCCATCCACCCATCCATCCATCCACCCACCCATCCATCTGCCCATCCACCATCCATCCACCCACCCATCCATCTGCCCATCCATCTGCCCATCCACCCATCCATCATCCGTCAATCCATCTACTTATCCATCCACCCACCCATCCACCCGTCCATCCACTCACCCATCCATCCATCCACCCATCCATCTGCCCATCCACCATCCATCCATCCACCCATCCATCTGCCCATCCATCTGCCCATCCATCTGCCCATCCACCCATCCATCCACCCATCCATCCATCCATCTACCCATCCATCACCCGTCAATCCATCTACTTATCCATCCACCCACCCATCCATCCATCCATCCACCCACCCACCCACCCATCCATCCATCCATCCACCCATCCATCCATCCATCCACCCATCCATCCACCCATCCATCCATCCATCTACCCATCCATCACCCGTCAATCCATCTACTTACCCATCCACCCATCCATCCATCCATCCATCCATCCATCCACCCATCCATCCATCCATCCACCCATCCATCTATCCACCCACCCACCCATCCATCCATCCACCATCCATCAATCCATCTACTTATCCATCCATCCATCCATTCTTCCATCCATCTATCCATCCCTCCATCCACCCACCC
This sequence comes from Sorex araneus, assembly GCF_027595985.1. NCBI lineage: Eukaryota > Metazoa > Chordata > Mammalia > Eulipotyphla > Soricidae > Sorex > Sorex araneus. The sequence continues at coordinate 262,528,712 of NC_073303.1, forward strand.
ATGCATCCATCCATTCATCTGTCCATCCACCCATCCATCCATCCATCCATCCACCCACGCATCCATCCATGCATCCATCCACTCATCCACCCACCCATCCACCCGTCCATCCACTCACCCAGTCACCCATCCCCCACCTACCCATCCGCCCACCAGCTCTCCCAGCCATCCCCCACCCCTCCACTTACCATCCACCATGCACCCGTCTGCCGTTCTTCCATACCCACCCTCCCGCCAACGCTCAGCCCACCCTCCCATCCATTCTTCTTTCCTTTCCCATCTCCCATTGCCCATAAACCCACCCACCATCCGTCTGTCACCATGTACCCTCGTTTCTCCTCCGTCACCCACCCTTCATTACCCGTCATCCACCCTTCATTTTCCATCCACCACCTTTTGTTGTTAAGATCATGGGTTTTGGGGCCCAACCAGTCAGAATCCCAAACCCTAGTCCGCCGCTCCTAGCCAGCATGGTTTGGGGTTTCCTGCCTCCATCTGTAACTGCTCTCGGGGTGAGGGCAAGTCCACTAGGTGGCCTGCGTGCCCCCGTGCAGTGCCGTGAGGAGAGCGCCAATCTCTGTGCCGAGCGTGTGCCGAGGAACGGTAATCTTTACACAGAACCGTCACTCGAGACCACTGCTCTGGTATATGTGTGTGTGAGTGTGAGAGTGTGTGCATGCGTGTGTGCATGTGTGTGCATGCATCCGTGTGTGTGCATGCATACGTGTGTGCATGTGTGTGTGAGAGTATGTGTGTGTGCATGTGTGTATACATGTGTGTTTTGCGTGTGCGCATGCGTGTGAGTGCATGTAAGTGTGTGCATGTGTGTATGCATGTGAGTGTATGTGTGCAAGCATGTGTGTGCGTGTGTGTGAGTGTATGTGTTTGTGTGTGTGTGAGTGTGTGTGAGTGTGTGTGTGTATGTGTGTGCAGGAGCATCCGTGGCAGCAGCCTTGCGCCTGTGCCGGGGGCAGCTTCGGTGGATGGTGGGTTTGTCGTGGCTCATGGGGGTGAACTCGGATAGCAACCCAGTGTAACTCGCAGCTGTGCCGGAACATTCTGTGAGACTTGCCTTCATCCTCAAACTCTTCCTCCCGTGACCGGTTTCTATGGCGATCGCCTTTTCACTGAAGCTGCTCTGTTCTTCCGTGTGGCAGTTTTGTAAAGCGAGGGGACTCCACAGCAGCCTTCAGGGTCCTGGGGCCACACGTAACCCCGGGTGGGGGGCACCAGCAACTGTGTGCGGGGCTGACGCCTGCCTGGCTGCTCCCGGCCTCTGTCCACTCTGTCCGCCGTCTGCCGGCCCAGTGTCCACCCCCAGCGCCGCTGGCCCGCAGGACAGGCTCAGGACCCAGAACCGCCTTCGATGCCAGGCCGCCTTTTCCAGGCCCCTCCTGCTCCTGCCTGTGTAGACCTGGGTTCAACTCCTGACACGTCCCCGCTGCCCACCAGCAGCTCCGGCCCTGCCCGGGAGATTCCGAGAGTAGGGTGACGAGGACAGTGAAAGGCAGAGCCCTGGGAGCACGTGCGGCCCGCAGCTCCTCGGACGGCTCGCCCCCCTGCCTGCTCTTCCCTGTCTCAGTGTGAACTGGCCGCTGGCCGCGCGGGCCCACAGGAGGTGCTAAAGCCCCGCCCGGCCGCCCGCCTGCCCGTGTCGCACGCACGGTCTCTGCCAAGCTGGCCAGGAGCCACTCGGTCCCAGGGCCGGGCGGCTGCGTCTCTACCCGGGAGGCGGGAGCGAGCGGGAGGGCCTCCGCGCTTCCTTTGTTCCTTCGGGAACACCCCGCATGCTCTGGTAGGCGAGCGCGAGACGGCCCACAGACACCGCGCGCGGCCTTGGCCCGGCTCCTGGGAAATGTACGTCTGAACCGATGGCTTTTCTCCGCGCTCCCAGAAGCGTCTCCCCGCGGGAACAGGAGCTGCTGCTCCCTCCCAGGACGAGCAATTTGCCGCAGGCTGCCCCGCAGCCCCGTTGGCCGTGGGAGGGCAGCTGCTCTGGAAACCGCTCTGGGGTAGCCGCCGCCCTAGCGCCACGCCCCACGGTCACAGGTGGCACCGTGGCCCGTCCACCCACAGGCCCCTCCGAGGAGTGGCCCTGCCCCGGCTGCTGCACTCACGCCCTCTGCCCACGCCTGGCTCTGCGGCCCCACGGCCGGCCGGAAGCCCCCGGCAGGCGCTGCCTCCTCCCCCCTCGACCCCACTCCCAGCCTGCCCGGCCACGCCTGGAGGGACCCCAAAGCCGGGCTCCGCTGCGGCCCCTGTGCCCGGCCCCGCGCTCAGCTGCAGGGAGGCCCCGTGCCAGGGACACACGCGGGCCAGGAGCCCCTGAGACCCACGGCCAGGGTCCTGGAGGAAGGAAGAGTGGACGGCACCTTCCTGGCCACCGGGAGGAGACGGCCCCTGGCCCCCGCTGAGGACGGGCCCACTCAGCCCACACGCCTCAGGCCCCTGTTCTCTCCTACGTACGGTGGCAGCGGGGTCTCGGGAAGGGCCTCGGGGACCCTCTGCTGGAGAGACGGCTCGGGTGCCCCCTGCAGAGGGGACCACGGGCGCCCTGAGGGGCTGTGCCCGCCCCCTGCAGGTCTCCTGGGGCTGCTCAGCCCTGCCTGCCCCACGGAACCCTCCGGGCCCCCCTGCCCGTCAGCTCTGCTCCCCGCCGGGCACTCCCCTGCTGCCCTCGCTGACCGGCCTGTCCGCGCCCAGGGGCGCCCGTGTCGCAGGGGTGGGGGAGGCAGGGCCACACGGGCCGGGCCTGGCCGGAGACGGTCGGGGATTCTCTTTCCCTGCGTGTGGCTGCAGCCACCTGTGCGGGGTGGAACAGCCGGGGGGACGCACGTCCGTCCCCGACACTGGACACCTCGCAGGGATCCACTCGGTCCCCATCCACGTGAGGACGTGGCCGCCGAGTTCACGGGAACCCGCCCCTCCGTCAGCCATGGTCACTGGGCAGGGGTGTCGCAAGGAGCAACAGGGAGGGACATAACGAGGTGGAGCAGACGTGACCTGAGCACAGAGCCGGGAGTGACTCCGCAGTGCGCCAGGATGGCCCCAAACACCAAAGGGAACAGCGCAAAGCCCTGCCAGGGGCTGAGGCGCCTCAGCAGGGGACTGTCCCCTGCAGGACGCACGCTTCTGCTGTCTGTGCCGGGCGCCCCGTGCACGCGTGTCTCTCCGGGCTCCACACCCCGTGCACACGTGTCTCTCGGGGCTCTGAGTCCCATGCACGCGTGTCTCTTGGGGCTCTGTGCCCCATGCACGCGTGTCTCTCCGGGCTTCGCGCCCGTGCATGCACACATGTCTCTGCCCCAGCTGTCTCGTGACCCCTCCTGTCTCCTCCTCTCCCGGCACAGCCCAGTGCCCCCTGCCGTGAGGTCCCCCCGCCCACCCGGGTCCCGCTGGGCCTTCCGAGCCCCGAGGACACGGGGTCCCGCCCTCAGCAGCTGCCCCGGCAGTACTGGGCCGTCACTGCCGTTCTTCCGCTCACGTGTTCCCGGGTTCGATCATCAGTGTGACCGGAGGCTCCCCTGGCTCCAGCGGGGGTCCCCACCCCTGGCTTCAACTGCTGGAGCAGCCCGAGGGTCTCAGGCCCCACCTCAGACCACAAAGCCCAGACGCGGGGAAGGGGCCCAGCCCCCCCCCGTCTCCACACTCCTGGTGAGTCTGAGCCATAACACCACTGAGTTGGGAAGGAGAAGACAGACTTCTCTCCCTCTCCCCCTCTCCCTCTCCCTCTCCCTCTCTCCCTCTCTCCCCCTCTCTCTCCCTCCCTCTCCCTCCCTCTCTCTCCCTCTCTTCCTCTCTCCCTCCCTCTCTCCCTCTCTCTCTCCCTCTCTCCCTCTCTCTCTCTCCCTCTCTCCCTCTCTCTCCCTTCCTCTACCTCTGTCTCCCTTTTTCTCCCTCCCTCTCTCCCTCTCTCTCCCGCCTCTCCCTCCCTCTCTCCCTCTCTCTCCCTCCTTTTACCTCTCCCTTCCTTTCTCTCCCTCTCTCTTCCTCTCTTTCTCCCTCTCTCTCCCTCCCTCCCTCCATCTCCCTTTCTCCCTCTCTCTCCCTCTGTCTTTCCCTCTCTCCCTCTCTCTCCCCCCTCCCTCCCCCTCTCCCTCTTTCTCTCCCTCCATCTCCCTCTCTCCCTCTCTCTCTCCTCTCTCTTCCCTCTCTCCTTCCCTCTCTCTCCCCCCTCTCCCTCCCCCTCTCCCTCTTTCTCTCCCTCCATCTACCTCTCTCCCTCTCTCTCTCCTCTCTCTTCCCTCTCTCCTCTCCTCTCTCTCTCCCTCCCTCTGTCCCCGCCCCACTCCTTCCTCTGGACTCTAAGGTTGGTCGTGCTGACACTGTGGCCCCCTCCCAGCCTTTCCCGGGAAGGGGCACCCCGGCTGGCAGGTGACTGCCCCGAGACCAGGACTTGCTGTGCAGCCCAACCCCACCTCTCTGGTCAGGTGAAGGCTAAGGTGGCTTAGGACAGGACAGAGCCCCCCACAGTCGGGACTGTCTGTGGCTCCGACACGGCTGGCGCGCTGGGAGGGGAACACAGTGCCGTGGCCCCCGCCGCAGTGCTCAGAGCCCGTGGGCAGACTGTCCCGTGGGCTCTATCCAGGGCCGCGGGGCTGAGGCTGCTCCCGCGAAGCTGCAGTTTGGCTGACGGGAGCCCAGGCAGGTGGGGGGTGAGGTGGCGAGAGAGGGCCACAGGGGAGGTGACAGGAAGTGAGCGGCCCGCCCCCACGCGCCCAGGCGCAGGGTGCTGATCGCCACCACCCACCCGCAGGTCCCGTGCAGCTTTATTTGTGATCGGATTTGATTTAGACAAACGGTGACAAATGAGGAAAGCTTGTAAATTGCCGGCTGATAAGCTGCGTTGCTAGGCGACCGGCAACACGGCTGCGGCAGAATCAGAGCGGCAGCGTGGTTCCTGGAACGCCTCTCTTCTCCGTGTTCAGGGACACACACGTGCTCGGGCCTCGGGATTTTCGCATCTCACTCCAAGTGGGCCGCGCGCTCGGGTCTGTCCCACACGGGCACTTTCTCGGAACGCAGGCGGCGAGAATGAAGGGGCCGAGCGGGCAGCCGCGGCCAGCAGGCTGACCCCTCAGGCGTGTCCCCCCACGTAGCAGGGAGCACTGGACACGCTGGCCCCCGGGCATGTCCATGGCCCTGGTCCGTGGCACGTGGGGTGGGGACCGAGGGCACCAGCTCTGGTGGCCCCGTGGCCCTGCGGCTTCACCGCCTGGGCCTCGGCCGTGGGCAGGGCGGCAGACCCAGGTCCTCCCTCGTGCGTGGTGTGAGACCACCTGGCCCCGGTGTCTTCAGTGGCGCGGCCTGTTCCTTTAGGGCCGATTGTCAGCAGCCAAGGACACGGGCGCCCACACCGCGCGGCCAAGGCCGGCTCTGCTGCAGCTTTGGACCTGCTGTGTGCCCGCCCCTCCGCTGTTTCCGGTATCTGGTTGGTTAAACTCGCTATTAGCTTCCTATTAGAAGGGCCAATCAGATTGCATATGTAAATGTGAGCATGGGGCGGGGGCTGGGGGGTCCTGAGCTATGTCCCATCAAATTGCATTTGCTCTTACAAGGGTTTGTAAGACAATCATGGAAGCCCTTATGCAAATAAGGTTTGTAGGGACCAATCGGATTGCATATGTAAATGAGGGCATCAAATTGCTTATACCCTAATAAGATTTGTCAGCCAGTCATGGAGGCCCTTAAGACTTGTAGGGACCAATTAGATTACATATGTAAATGAGAGCACAAGGCAGTGGGCCTGTGGTACCCAGCTCATATGCCCTTACAAGGGTTTGTAAGGTGATGGTGGGTGTCCATGTAAATGAGGTTCGTGGGGTGACCAATCAGATTGCACGTGCTCTGACTAAGGACCGGATCCATCCCTGGACTTAATTACTAGCTACTGCCCCTCATTTCCTTCCCTTGGGAACCCGCCCCCCGCCCCCCACCAGCCTGAGTGACTCAATGGCCGGACAGCGGGGACCGGGGACGTGTCTCATGGTTGACATTTCTGAAGTGTCCAGCACAGATGCTGGCATGACTGTGAGCTGCACAGTGACGGAGGGAATGTGCTGGCCACTCACCCAGGACTTGGTCGGGGGAGTGCTCCCCCTGGGGCCAGTGAGGACTCCCAGGGGACCAGCTTCTCGCCTCTGCCCATGTTCAGGACCCCCTTCCCTCACCTCCTCCTCTTCCTCCTGGGTCTGCTCCCCAGAGTGGGGTGACCAGGAGCTGAGCGTGAGGCTGCAGTGTGGCCACAGTTTGTGGAGGGATGGTGCGGGGGGACGGGAAGGGGCTGCTGCCCGGAGACCTAGAGGTCCCAGGCCAGGACTGGGCCAGCGCGGGGAAGCCAGCAGGGAGGTCCGAGGCAGCCACGTCAGGAGAGAAGGCCAGCAGGAACGGCAGGTGCTTCCTCGGGCCTGGGGATGCATTGGCTTCCCACTCGGAGGGTCACCTCCAGACTGGCTGCCTCTGCCGATGGGGCGGACAAAGGGGTGATGAGTGAGCAAGTGAATGACTGTATAAGGAAATGAGTGTGTGAGTGAATTCATGGACGAATGAGAGGATGAGTCAATGAATGAGTGCATGCATGAATGAATGAATGAGGGCGTGAATGAATGAATGGGTGCATGAATGAATGAGGGTGTGAATGAATGAATGGGTGCATGAATGAGTGAGGGAGCGACTGGACCAGGCTCCCTGGACCTTGCGTGGTGCCTGGGCGCTGGTGTGTGGTGGTCTCCTCAGGGATCAGAGGCCACCCAGGACCCTCCTGTGTCCCCAGGTTGGGAGGGGGCAGCGGGTGTGCCCTCCGCTCGGGGGTCTCGGCCGAGGGTCCGTCCGGGAGTTGGTTCTGTATGGTGTAAGTCATCTTCTCGTGGAATCTCGTTCAAAGGTGGCCCGGGGTGCAGTCAGCCCAGCGCAGCACGTGCAGAGGACATGGCTGCCGTGGTCACCCAGTGTGGACTGCCCGTGTTCACCGCGGCCCTGGGAGAGCCTCCTGCCGCTGCCAGTGGACGGGGCACCGTGGAGCTGGTGGCGGGCGGGCGGGCGGGCGGGCGGACGGGCGGAGAGCTTGGCGCCTACTCTGGCAGACGCTCTCCCCCGATGCCGCCTTCTTCACGGCTCGCGCAGCAGGGCTGATGTTCCCGGTGCTGCCACGACGCTGTCTGACAGGCGGCATGTCAGCACCTCCAGTCTGGTGCCAAGGCCGCAGGGCCCGGCGCCCGTGAGACGGAGACGCATGCAGCTGGCTCCGGGCCTCCTCCCCGGCTGGCAGCCCCCTGCCCCTTCCCGGAGGAAGCGCGCGTCACCCTGTGAATTAATTGAGAGCTTGTGCCCCTCTCGACCAGGGCCCAGGCAGCGGGGGCAGCTGCTGAAGGGTGCCCGTCAGGGTGTGCCACTCCTCGGGCACCACAAGTGCCCCGTGGCTCCGGCGCCCAGGGCAGGAAGTCACCCCTGCCAGCCCCAGACGGAGGGCTGTGCACCCGCACCCTCGCTGGAGGGGTGTCAGGAACACTTTCGATCCTTTATCTCCCGCAAACAGCGGGAGGGGCGCGGCTGGAGCCGGCCCTGTAATCTCTCCTCAGTAATTATACCTGTCACCACTTCCGACAGTGCCGATATAAATAGCCGGGTGCTCGCTGCGCGCTTTGTCTCGCTCCCTCTCCCCGCTCCTGGCGCGGCCCCAGACCCCAGCCAGGCGTGTTGGCTCTCGGAGGCCCAGCCACTAGGTGGGGGCCCCGATGGCCCTGATGGACGGCCACTGGCCAAGCGGGGGCTAGGGGGGCTGCCGTGGCTCTGCCCCCGCAGGCGTGGCGGCCCTGTGTGCTGGGTCAACCCTGGCAGGGCCGGGAAACCCTTCACCTGAGTGAAGGAGGCACACGGTGACTCCTGCCCCATCACAGGCGCCCCTGTCTGTCCAGGAGCTCGACACAAGAGAGAGGCATCCCACAGAAGGGAGAGCTGCTTCTCGGGGCAAACAAGGATGAGGACATGTGTGTGCATGCGCGTACCATGTTTGCATGTAACTTTATGTATGTGTATGTACACATGTGTATATTGAGTGTATGTGGTGGTTGTGTATGCACGTGTGTGTATATAAATGTGTATAAGCGTATCTGTACGTGCACATACCTGTGTGCATGTGCACGTTTATATGTGTGTGTATGTGTGTATGTCTGTGCATATGTGTGCACATATCTGTATCTGCACATGTGTATATGTATGTGAGCATTTATGTGTGTGCATATCTGTGTGTGCATGCTTTAGGGGTCCCACCCAGGTGTCATGTGTCCAAGGCAGGTGCTTTACCTCTGAGACAGATTTGGAAGGCAGACGCTGAGGCACTGAGTCCCCAGAGCAGAAATAACCAAGGGCGGGGATTCGAGGGTGTCTGAACACATGCCATGCTGACGCGGGCTGCTGCCGGCCACACGCAGAGAAGGAAGGCAGTGGCACGGTCACGTGGTGGGTGTGGTGGGCGTGGATGGTGTGGATGATGTGGTGGGTGTGGTGGGTGTGCCTGATGTGGTTAGTGTGGTTAGTCTAGTGGGTGTGGCTGGTGTGGTTAGTGTGGAGGATGTGGTTAGTGGGCTAGTGTGGTAGCTGTGGTTAATGTGGTTAGTGTGGTTATTGCATAGTGTGGTGGCTGTGGTTAGTGTGGTTAGTATGTAGTGTGGTGGCTGTGGTTACAGTGGTTAGTGTGGCTGGTGTGGTTAGTGTGGTTACTATGGTGGCTGTGGTTACTGTGTTTAGTGTGGCTGGTGTGGTTAGTGTGGTTACTATAGTGGCTGTGGTTACTGTGGTTAGTGTGGTTATTGCATAGTGTGGTGGCTATGGTTACTGTGGTTAGTGTGTAGTGTGGTGGCGTGGTTACTGTGGTTAGTGTATAGTGTGGTTACTGTGGTTACTGTGGTGATTGTGGTTAGTGTGGTGACTGTGGTTACTGTGGTGACTGTGGTTAGTGTGGTGACTGTGGTTACTGTGGTGACTGTGGTTGCTATGGTTACTGTGGTTGGCATGTAGTGTGGTGGCTGTGGTTGCTGTGGTTACTATGGTTGGTGTGTAGTGTGGTGGCTGTGGTTACTGTGGTTGGTGTGTAGTGTGGTGGCTGTGGTTACTGTGGTTACTGTGGTTAGTGTGCAGTGTGGTGGCTGTGGTTGCTGTGGTTACTGTGGTTAGTGTGCAGTGTGGTGGCTGTGGTTGCTGTGGTTACTGTGGTTAGTGTGCAGTGTGGTGGCTGTGGTTACTGTGGTTACTGTGGTTGGTGTGTAGTGTGGTGGCTATGGTTACTGTGGTTAGTTTGGGGGTGTGGCTGGTGTGGTAGAAGACAGCAGCATGAGTGTAAGTGGTAGAGTGACCAGCACAGTGGAGGACTGTGATCAGGGACAGTGCCCAGGACATGAGTGAGGGTGGCCTGTTGGGGGACCCTGCCTGTGGCTGCAGCAGTGCACCCCGTGACCTGCACCCCAACAGCGTCCCAGAGGCCGGCTGGTCTCGCACGACCTACGGACCCCGGGTGGCCCGTGCGTTTCCTGCTCACCTGCTCGCACCACGGGTTAGCTGACACCACCCGTGCTCCCCCGTGTCACCCTGTCCCCTGTGCCAGCCATCGGGTGAGGACTGCGTGCTGAGTGACTCCGGCTGGGCTGGCCCTGCTCTTCCGTAGGAGGCAGTATAAGGGCTCTGGGGTCAGTGCCCGGAGCCTGACCAGCGCCTGGAGCCTGTGGGGCTGACTGAGGCGTGTGAGAACCAGAGACTGACGAGACCACCCTCAGGCGCTCCTGCCAGGCAGAACGTGGAGACGGTGGGTAGCCCGCCCGGCGGGGGTGCAGCAAGCCGGGCCGGTGCCTGGCCTGACGGCGTGGCTCGCGGGAGGTGTGCGGGTCACCAGGAGGGATCCCGAGCACGGGCCATGGGTAACGTCTGAAGGAAAGAAACGGAATATACATCGCTAACTCGCCATCTGCAGCTGATGGTCAAACCACAGTTGTGCCGCACCGAAGCCCACGTCACATCCCGGGAAGGACACGGTGGTTCCAAATGGCCCCACGGTGCACAGAAGGTAGAGTCCAGAATGTTCCAGAATGACAGCACGGACCTTTGGAAGACGGGCTGGGTTTCTGGGCGCAGGAGAGGAGCGGGTTGTGCGTGCAGAGGGGACTCGTTCCTCCCGGCTCTGCATTCGGCGACTAACGTCCAGCTGGAAACTTGCCATCAGAGGAGTTTTATACTGAGGTGATGGGCAAGAATGGGGGGACAGAGGTGGGCAGGCGTGTGACATGGAAGAAAGGGAGTGGAAGGCAGGGGTGAGCGACTGGCAGAGGGCAGGGGAAAGAGCAGAGTGGACAGAGGAGCTGGGCAGGCCGGACTGTGAGAGAGAAGGTCAGACAGACGTGGACGGCAAGAACGAAGGAGGCGCCCAGAGAGCACTGGGCAGGAGGGAGACTCGGGCGGAATTAACGAGATGTGAGGGAACAGAGTGGACAGAGAGGCTGGAGGCCAGTGACAGGCCACGGGAGAGGCTTAGTGGACAGACGCTGGGCGGGCAGCGGCGTGCTGTGGGAGAGAGTGGACAGAGGCTGGGCGGGCAGCGGCGTGCTGTGGAAGAGTGGACAGAGGCTGGGCGGGCAGCAGCGTGCTGTGGGAGAGTGAGTGGACAGAGGCTGGTTGGGCAGCAGTGTGCTGTGGGAGAGTGGACAGAGGCTGGGCGGGCAGCGGTGAGCTGTGGGAGAGTGGACAGAGGCTGGGCGGGCAGCATGCTGTGGGAGAGTGAGTGGACAGAGGCTGGTTGGGCAGCAGCGTGCTGTGGGAGAGTGGACAGAGGCTGGGCGGGCAGCGGCGAGCTGTGGGAGAGTGGACAGAGGCTGGGTGGGCAGCGAGCTGTGGGAGAGAGTGGACAGAGACTGGGCGGGCAGCGAGCTGTGGGAGAGAGTGGACAGAGGCTGGGCGGGCAGACTGTGGGGGAGTGAGTGGACAGGCTGGGCGGCAGCAGCGTTGCCGTGGGTGCCGCGGGAGGGACTGGGTGGACAGTGACCAGCTGTCCCCGAGGAAGGGCAGGGGATTCAGGGATGAGCTGGCCGAGGGGAACTTAGCTGACGGCTGCACGGGTGCAGCCCTGGGGACAGTTGGGGTCCCCCAGGAGGCAGACCTTGGTGATGGCCCCGGGAGCTCAGGACGGGGCGGGGGTGCAGGGCCCAGGTCGGGGACGAGGCAGCACCACAGTCCTCCGTGCCACCCGCTCAGCAAACATCCAGGAGCTGCTGCTGCCTACTGACTCCCTCTGGGCACCACGGCCGATAGTCTCGTGCCCCCAAACCAGAGGCCCCAAGGGGCAGCTGGGCACAGTGTCCGTCTGAGCGGGACCCAGCACCAGATCCCGAAGCCCGCGGTTCTGTTAGTCATGTTAGCGAGAGGCGCGTTTCCCTGTGGGTCTGTGTGCTGCCGGCCGCCCCTCCTGCTGCCCTCCTCCAACCCGCCCCTTCCCCCCGGGTGCGCAGACCAAGGCCCGGGGCAGTGGGACAGTGGCGAGGGCGTTGGCCTTGTGGCACCAACTTCTAGTCGGGTCCCCAGCGTCCTGTAGGGTCTCCCCGAGCAACGCCAGGAGTAATTCCAAGTGCAGAGCCAGGAGTGACCCCTGGGCATTGCTGGGTGTGGCCAGAAGTTTCCGCTTCTCTCCTAGCCAGGAAGTTCCTGGGTGGGATGGGCGGGAACCGGCCCCGCTTCCTGCGCACGGGGTTCGGGCACGAGGTTGGCATTGAGCACCGCGGCTGCCCCAGTCGCCCCCTCGCTCTCCCTGCACGGGTCCGACACGGCTGCAGCGGGCAGGGCGCAGCGGGGGGCTCCGAGCTCGGTGTCCGCGGGGGGCACTTTCCCCCAGGCCTGGGCGAGCCTCACTGGGGTCGAGATCCCCACGGCTGACCCCCGGCAGTGACCCGGGCAGGGGGCCTGCGGTCAGTGCGGGAGCCCAGGGGCTTGTGCTGCTCACGCCCTCCGGTGTGGGGGCAGCCAGGCCCCGTGGGCTCAGGGCTCCAGGCTCAGGCCGCTGTGCTCGGGGACCAGGCGGTGCTTCCCGCACTGTCCCCTGGCCCGGGTGCAGCTGGGCAAACTCTCTGAAGGTCAAGGTCCTCCCCCTGCGGCAGGGCCAGCGGGCGCCCACTTCCTCGGAGCCATCGATTGGAGCTCCCGCCTCCGAGTAAGAGCACTTGGCAGAGAGGCCGGCGCTGGGCTGCGTATCGACCGGCCCCTGGGGGCACGCTGCATGCATTAGGGGGGAGGCAGCTCTCCTGGGCCGGGGAGGGGCGGGGGAGGGGGCTGGCAGGGCTGCGGCTGTGCGGGCAGCTCTTCCCAGAGAGCGTCCACTCCTTCCTGCCTGCGCCTCGTGCAGGGACTAAGGGGGCAGCTCGGGCCCTGGTGGGCCGGGAGGGGCCGAGGGCCCCGGCTGGTCTGGCCCTGGGCAAGTGGACAGTGGCGGTTGGTGTTCCCGCCTGGGGTCAGCGGGAGTGGCAGGCGGCCTGGGAGGCAGGGGTGAGGCCTGGGGTCAGCGGGAGTGGCAGGCGGCCCGGGAGGCAGGGGTGAGGCCTGGGGTCAGTGGGAGTGGCAGACGGCCCGGGAGGCAGGGCTGAGGCCTGGCTAACTCGGCTGCCTTTCGGTCCAGCAGCACTGGACGCGCGGCCGCTCGGGCTCTGCCTGTCCTGGGCTCCAGGGTGCCAGGCGCTGTCCCGGCCTCGCCCGCCGTGGCCTCAGCTCCCCCCCCACCCCTGCCCCCGCCCGCGGTGTCCCAGCTCCCCCCGCCCCTGCCCCTGCCCGCAGTGTCCCAGCTCCGCGGACGCTTCTCGAGGAGTCCCGAGGGCGACCTCGCAAGCGGCTTGTCGGTGTGGGTGCGTCACCAGGGAGGACTGCGTGGGCGCACGTGCCCGCAGGCACAGGGCCTGGCCCAGGGAGAGAGATGAAGGCAGCAGCGCCAGGGCAGGGCCTGGCCCTCGTCTTTCTGCCGGAGCAGCCTTGGCCTCGCTGCCTCCCCTCACGAGCTCGTCCAGGCGGGCTGAGAGGAAGCGGGGCCCGGAGCTGTGCCGCGTGTTGACGGGGGCTCCTTAGCGACGAGCCCGGCCCCTCCCATCTGCCGGGCCCCTGCCCCCCCCCCCCGTTCCCCGCTCCGGGGCCCAGATGACTCTGCCATATGGGCAGGAATGTCGGGGCGGGAGCAGCGGGTACAGGAGGCCTGGGCTGCCCCCCGCCGGGCGCCCGAGACTCCGTGTACCCAGGTCCCCGCCCCCCCTGCTGGGACCGCGGCCAGGCCGGCAGACTCGGGGGGCTGGGGAGAGGGGCTGCCAGCCCGCGGGGCGGGGACGGCGAGGAGGAGGCAGCAGCCTGATCCAGGGCCACGAGCCTCCGGGGCGCATGGCTGCGCCATCACCCGGCTCCCAGGGAAAGCCGGGGAGCAGCCAGGCGGCGCTGAGTCCGTGTGGGCTAGCCGGACCCTCCCGGACGGTCAGCACACGTCCCGCTGGCCGCTCTGAGTCCATGTGGGCTAGCCGAGCCCTCGGGGGCTGGTCAGCACAGGTCCTGCTGGCCACTCTGAGTCCATGTTGGCTAGCTGGGCCCTCCCAGACGGTCAGCACGCATCCTGCTGGCCGCTCTGAGTCCGTATGGGCTAACCAGGCCCTCCGGGGGCCGGTCAGCGCATGCCTGGAGGCTCAGCCAAGCCCGTGCAGGGGGGCATGGACAGTCGGACCATCCCCACTGTGTGCGAGCGCCCAGGCCTTGGGTCAGGCGGGGCAGCAGCGCAGGAACCGTCCCGGGTGCTGTCGGCACTATGAGCACTGAAGTCACAGCTTCCCGCAGTGGCAGTGATGGACGCTGTTACAGGAGAGAGAGCGCTGACCCGCACCCCGGCAGGCAGGGACAGACACGACAGGGCACAGCCGGGGGAGGCACAGCTGGGGGAGGGGACAGCTGGGGGAGGGGACAGCCAGGGGGAGGCACAGCTGGGGGAGGGGACAGCCAGGGGGAGGCACAGCTGGGGGGGGACAGTTGGGGGAGGGGAGAGCAAGGGGAGGGGAGAGCAAGGGGAGGGGACAGCCAGGGAGGGCTGTCCTGACCTCTTGAGCACACAGAGACACGCACCACACAGGGCTCATACACACACGTGTGCAGAGACCACACGGGGCACATTCATGCACATGTGCAGAGACACACACCATGTGGTGCACATGCACACGTGCACGTTTACTGAGACACACAATACACATACACATGTGCACATGTGCAGACACATGTACACATGACACTGCAGATACACAGATGCACATGTGCAGACATACACCATGTGATGCACATACACATGTGCATGTGTACAGAAACACATTTAGACATGACATTTAGATGTGAATGTACACATATATATCATATGCACGTGCGAACACAGAAGCTATTGATGTGCATGGATATGTACATGCATGCTCATGAGAACATATACATGTATGTGACACACATGTATACATACATGTACACATTGAGCACATGCACGTCTGTATGCCAAACATCTACACACGGATATGTCCGCATCTACTCATGCATCCACATATGCGACATCTTCCTATTCACTTTTTATGCCATGGGCACATGTATGTAGCACAGAGGGGCACAGAGACGCATGTCAGATGTACATGCATTTGTGACTCAGAAGGGGCCCATGGAGATGGGGTTGGGTGCACATACATACATGTGCACACACAGGGCCCATGGAGACACGTGTTACGTGTATTCATACATATGTGTGCACACATGGGGCCCATGGAGCCCGCCGTCCCCTCCCTGCTGCCACCAGCCTGACAGGGGTTCCAGCCCTGGTCAGTCAGCCCCGTGGTGCTGGACAGCAGGGTGGCCTCTCTCGTGGGCAGTGTAGCACACACAGGTATGCAGACACGCGTGCAGGGTATGGGGGGCGGGGCTCGAGACTCTGCATGTGAATGAGGGTGGCCGGACGGAAGGCCAGCGCGTGGTGCTGTGTGATACAGGCAGCTGCCCGGGCACCACCAAGGCTTCCTTTGAGGCTCCCGTGGTGGACACGTGTGCACTAGATGCCCGGCTGGGTCAGGCTCCGCCTCCCGAGTAGCCCTGAGCCCGCCCCAGACGACACCCAGCTCAGAGGTCGGGGCAAGGAGAGCTTGTTCAGTGACCTCTGCCCTCCACCGGGCACCCTCCTCTCTCCTGTAGCTGGCCGTAGATGTTATTCTGTGGCCTTAGATGTTATTCTGTCACATAAGACGTCCCCGTGACATTAGACATTACTCCGTGGCAGTAGACGTCATTCCCGTGGCATCACTAGAAAGCTTTGCCACAACTCAGGAGTCGCGCGTGGCCCCTGGTTCCGCCTGAAACGTGTGTCCACCTGAGGCTAATGGGCCCACAACCTCTCTTCACTTCCCTCATCTCAGCCCCGAGACAGAACCAGCCCGGACCCCCAGGGCTCAGCCCCGAGACAGAACCAGCCCAGACCCCCAGGTGTGGCCCCCAAATGCCCCGTCGGGGGTGCCTTGTGATTGAGTGTCTGCGGGAGCCTCCAGGTCCGGGGGTCGAGCACCGTGCAGGGTGGGTGTCAGACACCGCCCAGGAGTCGAGGCTCAGGGCAGAGCCTGTGGCTGGGCGCTCGCTGCCCCGTCTTACCCTCCCCCGGCCTCTCGGTGGGCGCTGGAACATGGGCTTTGGCAGAGGCCAGCGGGCGGCGCCAGGTGGCCGCAGGTCCTGGTACTGGGCCCTGTGTCCGAGGAGGGGGTGCAGGCTCCCTGAAACCTCGTAGCGGTCGTGCGGACAGGACTTTCTGGTTTTCCAACTAAGCGAGCTCTGGTCTCCACTCGCTCTGACATCTGACTTATCGCCTAACTAAAGCCCGGTGAGAGTCGGAGAGAGTCTGCTGATCTCCGTGGCCTCTCGTCTGCGAGGGGGCACGCCTGGCGCCCACGGGCCCCCACGGGGGTGTTCTCTGGGCGGAACACCCCGGGCTGAGGCGCTACTGGCGGGCGTGGGGGAGAACAGGGTTCGTTTTGCTGAGTTATGTCAGGAGAGGAAACAATGGGAAATTAAGAACAGTGGCATTTTACTGAGCAACTGAATAGAAAGAATTATTTCCCCTGTTTCAAAAACAAATACAAAATGAAACCAATTTTCTTTCTTTGTGTGGTTTTTATTCATGCTTTTAAAAGCGCCTTCCATCTGCAGGAAGGAACTGGATCAGAGAAGGACCTTTTTGTTTTCTTACAAAGTCACCGAGCGTTTTCAATGATAATGCATTTCTGAGAACTCCAGCATGCTTTCCTCCCTCTGTGCGGAAGAACTTGTGGAAATGAAGGCGAGAAAAGGATGAGAACAACAGAAGAGGGAAACTGTGAAAGCGGTGACAAGGGTCGTGCTGGGTTACCCGGGGCCCTGTGGGGTCACACCAGGTCACGCTGGGCCATGGGGTCACAACAGGACACAGAGGGTCACACTAGAGCCAAGCTTCTTACTGAAGGCCCAGCCCCATGTGGGACTGCACGGCCCAATGTGGGCTCACAAAAATCTTCAAACTTTGTTTAACTGTGAACGACAGCTAATTAGCGGTGAACATCCTATTTGTACCCATTGTACACACTGGGTGTACATATAGGTACACATATAGTACATATAGTACAATAGGTCAGCGCTGCACAAAACCTTCCCTGGGGACACCTGAGAGAGCAGCACATAAGGGGCTCGCCTTGCTCATGACCGACTAGGGTTTGAGCCCCGGCATCCCATATGGTCCCCTAAGCACCGCCAGGAGTCATGCCCGAGCACAGAACCAGGAGTCAGCCCTGAGCACAGAACCAGGAGTCAGGCCTGAGCACAGAACCAGGAGTCAGGCCTGAGCACAGAGCCAGGAGTCATGCCCGAGCACAGAACCAGGAGTCAGCCCTGAGCACAGAACCAGGAGTCAGGCCTGAGCACAGAACCAGGAGTCAGGCCTGAGCACAGAGCCAGGAGTCAACCCTGAGCACAGAACCAGGAGTCAACCCTGAGCACAGAATCAGGAGTCAGGCCTGAGCACAGAACCAGAAGGCAGGCCTGAGCACAGAGCCAGGAGTCAACTCCGAGCACAGAGCCAGGAGTCAGCCCTGAGCACTGCTGGGTGTATTCTTCTTCCAAAAACAGTTCTCAGGCAAAAAGCAGTTGAGCGGGGAGAAAGTTTAAGCAGCCCCGATCTAGACCATGCTGGATTTTTCTATGCTGGATCAGCCGGATCTCCTAGACCATTCTAGACCATTCTAGACCATTCTGGAGCAGTGTTCTTCAGCCGTTCCACAGGGCAGCAGACGCCCTCCTGCTTCCTGTCCTTGGGGCCTCGGCAGCGCCCAGGCGGAGGCGTGTGGCTCTCAGCCTGTGTCCACTGCTGTGGTGGCCGGCTGGCCTCCGTCCTGCTAGGTCCCTCGGGATCCCCTGGCCGGCTGCTGGCGCCTCTGCAGGTGTGCCTGCACACGGCCCCTGCTCCAGTCCCCGCGAGCGCGGCCGAGGTGGCACAGTGACGCCCTGGGCTCAGCTCAGCAGCTGCGTGTCCATCTGTCTGGGCGGCAGCGAGGGCAGCACGGGCAGGGCAGCGCCGTGTGGGACGGGCCTCCCAGGGCCGGGAGCCAGGCCGAGGAGGACCCTGGGGGGGGGCGAAGGCTCCGCTGCCCCCCATGTGTGCCGGTGTGCGTGTGCGTGATGGTGTGCATATCTGCACCTCTGCGTGTCTGTGCGTGTGTGCGTGTCTGTGCCCCCACATGTGCTTGCATGTGTGTCTGTGTGTGCATGCGTGTCTGTGTGTACATGCATGTGTGTGCACCTCTGCATGTGTGCCTGTTTGTGAATGTGTGTGCACCTCTGCATGTGTGTGCCTGTGTCTGTGTGTTCATGTGTGTGTGCACCTCTGCACGTGTGTGCCTGCGAGTCTGTGTGTGCACGTGTGTCTGTGCACATGAGTGTATGCGTGTGCATGCGTGTGCTCGTGTATTGTGCATCTTTCCACTTGTGCCTCCTCTCACTTTGTTCAGTAGAATTTTCCGGCACATTAATATTCTTTGAAGGAAGAGGCTGTGACAGGAACGCGTCCTGTTTCCCGCAGGGGGATGGCGGCGTCTCCCAGAGAATGTGTTTATTCCTGAACGATGCGGAGAGCGCCACAGATGGACCCTGCTCCCGGGAGTCTCTGCGTCGTGGGTGTTTTCCGGGGCGCGCCGAGACATACCTGCAGGATGGGTCCCCTCGGGTTCCTGCTGCGCCTGCCTGAGCCCGGGGGGCGGCTGGGGGGCTGTGGCTTCGTAGCCCTGGAGCTGCCGCTGCCATGTGGCCCTTCGCCCTGACCTGGACCTTGCTGACCGCCTGAGTCCTCCCCCGCGGGCTCAGAGTCCACATGGCGGCAGAGTCACGGGGGCCGAGCGCCCTGGGCCTTCTCAGTGGCCCTGGGCTGGCGGCCCCTGGCTGGGTTGAGCGTCTCTGGTGTTGGGGCAGCGGAGGCGCGTCTGGACGTGGTCCCTCTTCAGGCCGGCCAGCCGGGACCGGGCAGGCTGCAGAGCAAGAAGGCCACGTCCGGGCCACGCCGAGTGGGCAGCAGAGAACAGTCCCACGGCCCAGGGAATATGGGAGAGACTAGCTCGGCCGGCGGCTCCCAGCTCTGCTCTGGCCAGGGCCCTGCCCTCTGCTCCCCAGTGCCCTGTGGCGGGTGCCCGTGAGCCGGGGGCGCTGCACGTGCTCTGCCAGGAGGCCACACGCTGAGGTGTGGGCTGAGAGGACCTGAGGGCACAGGACGGAGGACGCCTGCCCGGAAGGGAGCGGGGCTGGGAGGCGAGTCAGTGCAGGTCCCACGGACCTCCAGCAGCCGCCCACAGGGACGGAGAGGGGCCCGGAGCCCTCGGGGGTCGGGGTGGGGACGCAGAGGGGCCCGGAGCCCTTGGGGGTCGGGGTGGGGACGCAGAGGGGCCCGGGGCCCTCGGGGGTCGGGGTGGGGATGCAGAGGGGCCCGGGGCCCTCGGGGGTCGGGGTGGGGATGCAGAGGGGCCCGGAGCCCCTCGGGGGTCGGGCTGGGGAATAATCATTCGGTCCACGTGGCCTCTGCAGTAGCCCGTCCCGACCCCCAGAAGCCTGAGGGCGCAGAGCTGGGCCAGTCAGGCTGATGCCCGACAGAGGGTCCCACTGCTGCCCCCTGGCTCCTGAGTCCAGGCGGAGAATCAGAGACATGGGGGTGTCGACGCGAGGGCAGAGTTCAGCCAGCGTCCCCCACCCCTCCTGAGGGCGCCGCCATCCCTGGGAGCCGCCCTGGGCGGGGGCGGGGACAGCCACTGGCCGCCTCTTGGTGCCGCAGGCCCTTCGTGAGTGGACGGATGGGCAGCAGCCGTCACGTATCTGCCGCAGGCCCTGTGGGCGGGGTGTTCTAAAGGGGAAGCGGTGGCAGAGGGCAGGGCCACCCCTGGGGTGAAGCACCTCGCTCAGGCCACTCGCACAGCGTGTCCAGTTCCCCTGGGTGGCCGTGCTCAGCCAGTCCTGTGCCAGTGAGCCAGAGGTGCAGGGGCGGGGCGGGGCAGGTGGGAGCCTCAGCTGTGGGTGCGGGGTGAGGCGGCCAGGAACCACAGCTGTAGCTGTAGGTGCAGGGGCGGGAGGGTGGGAGCCACAGCTGTGGGTGCAGGGGCAGGGGGTGGGGCGGGAGCCACAGCTGTGGGTGCGGGGGGGGGGGCGGGAGCCACAGTTGTGGGTGCAGGGGTGGGGCGGGAGCCACAGCTGTGGGTGCGGGGGGGCGGGAGCCACAGTTGTGGGTGCAGGGGTGGGGCGGGAGCCACAGCTGTGGGTGCGGGGGGGTGGGGGCAGGAGCCACAGCTGTGGGTGCGGGGGGGGTGGGGGCAGGAGCCACAGCTGTGGGTGCGGGGGTGGGGCGGGAGCCACAGCTGTGGGTGCGGGGGGGCGGGAGCCACAGCTGGGGGGGGGGCAGGAGCTACAGCTGTGGGTACAGGGGTGCGGGGGGGGGGCGGGAGCCACAGCTGTGGGTGCGGGGCGGGGCGGGAGCCACAGCTGTGGGTGCGGGTGGGGCGGGGAGCCGGGCTGGGCTGCAGCGCGGGGCGGGAGCGGGTGGCGGGCTTGTCTCCCGTCACTCTTCCCATCAGACGCTTGGATCCCTGCCCGCCCCTTCCCTTGTCGTCCTCCTACTGCCGAATGTCAGCGGGGGAGCGTGTTCTCCAGCAGGAGAAAACACACTAGTGAGAGGAAAGGAACCCTGGCGGGTGTGTCGGAGCACGTGGGCTGTGCGGGGCACGTCCAGGATGGGGCGTGTGGGGTGAGGCATGGCGGCGTGGCCCAGACGGGACAGGGCGGTCCGGCCCCGGGGGACCTCGCTGATGCGTGTGCAGGTGCCTGTGTGCACCCATGCATTTGTGTGCGTGCCTGTGTTTGCACGTGTGCCCGTGCATGCACTTGTTTGTGTGTGTCCGTGTGGGTGTGCATGTGTGTGTCTGTGTGGGCGTCGTGTGCCGGGGAGGAGCAGCCCAGCACAGGGGGCGCGCTGGGGGGCCCTCCAGGCCGGGGGCTCGTCCCTCTGGGCGTGGGTCTGCACGCTCGTGGGGGTCTCCCCCTCGCGGCCCCCTCTGGCCCCAACGGGCACCTGTGAAAGGACAGAGCAGTCACGCCACCGGACAGGCAGGGGGCTCCGGGCCCAGGCCACCTGCCCCATGACACAAAGCGCCCCCTCCTGCTCCCGTCTGCTGACCAGCACCCCTACAGTGGCCTCCTGCAGACCTTCCCCAGCACCTTGAACCCGAACGCAGCTCCAAGACCTGGGTCAGCTGTCTCTGGTGAGGGCACGGCCTTACCTGGCGTAAACGGGAAACGTTCCGGTGTCCCTGCTGAGTCCAGTGGCATCCTCCCAGACACTGACCGCAGGGAGCACACAGACACACACACACACACACACACACACACACACACACACACACACACTCACTCCCGCAGCCTCCCGCTCCCCTTGACCCCGACCCCAGGCCCCTCTGCCCTGGACTGTTGTAGAGGGTGTGGGGCAGCTGTAACACCCCGGGTTAGGGGTCACGGCTGTAACAGCCGAGGTTAGGGGTCACGACTGTAATGGCCCAGGTTAGGGGTCACGGCTGTAACAGCCCGGGTTAGGGGTCACGACTGTAATGGCCCAGGTTAGGGGTCACGGCTGTAACAGCCCGGGTTAGGGGTCACGACTGTAACAGCAGGGCTAGGGGTCACGGTTGTAACAGTCCAGGTTAGGGGTCACAGCTGTAACAGCCCCAGTTAGAGGTCACGGCTGTAACAGCGGGGTCAGGGGTCATGGCTGTAACAGCGGGTTAGGGGTCACGGCTGTAACAGCAGGGTCAGGGGTCATGGCTGTAACAGTCCGGGTTAGGGGTCACAGCTGTAACAGCCCCAGTTAGGGGTCACGGCGGTAACAGCGGGGTCAGGGGTCATGGCTGTAACAGCCCAGGTTAGGGGTCATGGCTGTAACAGCCCGGGGTTAGGGGTCATGGCTATAACTGCCCGGATTAGGGGTCACGGCTGTAACAGCGGGGTCAGAGGTCACGGCTGTAACGCCCGGGTTAGGGGTCACGGCTGTAACAGTGGGGGTGGGTGTTCCAGCTCTTTAGTTAACAGCTCGTGGAGCCCCGTCTCTAGGCTGCAGCAGCAGCAGAAACAGGAATTTCGCGTCCACGACAGCAAACCCAGCTGCTCTTCCTCTTCCTCCTGCTCCTTCCGCCACCTGCCCCTGACCACTCCTGGCCTGTCCTTTCTCCCCAGCCGGGGCCAGCAGCTGCCTCTGCAGTGACTTGAATTTATAGACACTATGTAATTCCGGGTTTAGCCGATTCTGCGATCTGATTGGTTACTCTATGAGGCCATCTGATCAGACCAGCCAGTTGGATTATACATGCAAATTAGGGGGTGGGTTGACTGTGGGTTGATGACCAGTCAGCTCACACATGCCCTTATAAAGGTGGTAAGAGGAGCGCCTCTGCCCCATGCAAATAAGGCCTGGAGCAGCACCAATCAGGTTGCACATGCAAATGAGCAGGGGCCGCTCCATCAGTGGCCTGAGGACCGGGTCCTGGGCGCCCTTTCCTCCCTGGAGGGCCCTGGCCCAGGGATGCTGATGTACCACTCTCGGTTACCGGGACGCCCGCGCCTCCTGGCCGCCTGTCTGCGGCCCCTGCTCCCGCCTTGGTGCTCCTGTCGGGGACCATGCAGAACTGGTCCTCCTGGCTTACTCCCCTCCCCGGACCCTCCAGATCCACTGTGGCCGCGAGCCTGGCGCTCTCCGTCCCTCCAGCGTCCACTTCTGACCTTCCAGCCCAGGACTCGGCCCCCAGCCTCTTCCCTGGCGGGACAGCGGACGTTTCCTGCGTGCTGGCCGGGGCACCCGGGGTCCCAAAGGTCAGCGTCCCGAGGGCTGGGGGCAGGCCCCGGAGTCAGAGCTGCCCCCTCCCTCCACAAGGCAGGGGCGGGGTGAAGTGGGGGACGCTCTCCGGAAGCGGCGGCCGTTTCCCTGGGACCCCTGAGCAGGGGGTACCCGGAGGTGCGCCCACCCTGACCTCCGTGCCCCTGCGGCGAGGGAGGAAGTGGGTGTGGAAGGAGGCGGGAGCACAGAGCCGCCTTGGAAGGCCCCCCTGCGCACTCCCCCCTGCCCCACGGCCTGTGCTGGGCAGCGGCGCGGCGAGCCCGGGCTGGCTGCGGGGGCCGCGGTGTTTCAGGGCTGAGCTCCTGCAGGCGCCCCCGCCAGTGCCCTCGCACCAAGGGTCCCCTTGTCTGCACCCTGTGGGGCGGAAGCACAGAATGTTCTCCTCCTTCCCTGCCTTCTGTCGCTGCCGCTGTGCTTGAGGCTGGTGCATGTGGTGGGACCTAGTGGGAGCCCCCTCCCGCTGCTGCTCCCCGCCCCTGCTGCTCTGCTCGCACCCAGCCACAGGGCGGGGGGCTTCCCGGGCCGCCCCCACGGCTGCCGGCTCTCGGAAGTGGGGGCGGGGCGGGGGCGGGGCTGGTGGTCAACGCAGTGTACAGCCCCCACACGCCCTGAGTCTGTCCCTCTCAGCAGCTCCGGCTCCGCGGCCTGGAGTGAGCGTGACCCCACGGCCCTGCTCGCTCCCTCTCGGCTGGCCGTGAGCGTGGGCTTGGAGAGGGGCGGCTGGCCCCCGCCCCGGACAGGCGCCCCGTGGCTCCACACTCATGCCGTCTCGGTGCACTTTCCCCAGCGGGACGGGCCAGGGTGAGAAACCCTGCAGGCCGGCGCGCAGGTGACCCTCTTCCACGGGTGTCCACGAGCGCCTGGTCAGCTGGGAGTGGGTCTGTGTGCCAGAGGCGTGTCTTCTGCGTGGCGACCCCCAGGCCCAGCAAAGTGGCCGAAAGACCCCATTTCCCAGGACGTGGGTCCCCTTCGATCGCTCTGCTCAGCCACGGTGCCACTCCAGCCAGCCAGTGCTGCTCTGCACCAGCTCTTCAGTGCTCCTCCGGTGACTGCGGGGCAGGGCCGGGCGGCCGGGCAGGCGGGGGCCCTGGTGTCACCCCAGGACAGCTGAGCAGACAGGGGACAGGCCAGGCCCAGAGGAAGAGAGCTGACACTCTGGAGAGGGTGGGCGGCCAGCGGGGCGCAGGGAGGGGGCACGCTGGGTCTTCAGGCTGCCAGGGTGCCCGGCCCCATCTTGCCTCTCCTTGGCCCAGGGCCCTCTGGGGAGCAGTCTCGGTGTTGGCGGCCCGGGGCTGACCGCGGCCCCCCAGCAGCCCAGCCCCGAGGTGCCTGAGGAATGGCGGCTGGTGTCCCCCACGCAGGAGGACCTGCTGGTCACCGTCACCATGGGGACGCTGCAGGTCCCTCCGCAGTTTCCCCCGAGACCGGGGTGGGGACGCTGTCCACTCCTGGGGGACAGTGCGGGGAACCGCCAGGGAAGGGGAGGCCGGGGCTGCTGTGCCAGCCTGCCCGCCCAGCCCCTTCTGAACCCTCCCCCCACGCGAGTGCAGAGACCCCAACCCCAGGGCGTTACTCGTTTCTTTCCTGGAGTCCCTGTGTGCGGCGCCAGGCCTGGCTTTTGTTTTTCGTTTCTTTGGCTTTGGGGCCGACCCACCAGTGCTGGGAGCTGACTCCTGGCTCTGTGCTCCGGGCGCATGCCTGGCAGGGCTCGGGTGCCCACCCGCAGTGCCAGGCTGGGAGCTGGGTCAGCCACGTGTGAGAGAAGCGCCTTCACCCTGAACCACCTCTCCAGCCAAGATTCTGAGTTTGTAATTCCAGAACAAAGTGCGTCTCTCGGATTTCTGTCTCCGGAGGCCCCGCTGGGCCAGCCTGGTCCGGGCCCTCTGCCTGGGGCGGGGGTGCCAGCAGTCTCTTCCCCGGCTTTGTAACCGGGGATTAGTGGGGCTAGTTTATGGAAAGCCTCCGGTGTGGACTGAAGCCTTGCCAGCCTGGGTGGCATTTGTGCAGCTGAGCAGAGAGGACAGCCCCTCCCCCCGCCCTGCCCTCCACCCGCCCGCCCGCTCTGAAGTAGAGCTCCCCCCTGCACCCGCCCCCCCCACAGCTTGCAGAGAAGCGTGGGGAGCAGACGCCCCTCCTGAGTGCCGGGCTGGCCCCTTCTCGGAGAGGCTGATCTGGTCCGGAAGGGTCTGGTTCGCTGCGGAACCGAGAAGGCACGGGGTCTTTGCACGGGATCTTTTCCTGAGGGGTGCGGGGTGACACCCAGCTTGCTCAGGGGCTCCTCCTGGCTCTGCACTTGGGAATCACTCCTGGTGGGGTCAGGGGACCCTGCGGGATGCGGGGGATCGAGCCCAGGCTGACCTACTGTACTATCGCCCCGTCCCCTCTGTGGGGTCTGGACACCGGGAGGGACGCTGAGTGGGGGGAGGCGGGGCTCGTCCCGGGGTGACGGGCGGGGTGCTGAGAGGGGGGCAGGGCGGGCAGGGGGCCGGGGACAGACCGCCGTGTGGGCAGGCGGGCTGCCTTTCCTCCCAGCAGTGAGGACAGGCAGTCCCCAGCCGCGTGGCACGGGGTGAGGGCAGAGGGGGCTCGGGCTGTCGGGGACCCCCCAGGCTCCGTGCACAGAGGCACAGCCCAGCTCCGCGTCCCACGCAGCCGGTGGCCTCGTTCTTTCGGGCTCCCCACGGCTTGGGGACTGGGGCCTTGCTCAGCCCTTGGCGCTTTCTCTGCCCGGTGGGCACAGCTCTTTGGGGTCCTGTGAGCGGGCGGGCGTCACGGAACGGCACCGGGCCAGATGCCCCTGAGGCTCCCCCACCGCCCAGACCAGCTGTGGGTGTGGAGCAGGGCTGCCTCCCCGGGCCAGGCTCCCCCTCCCAGCGGGCGCTGCGTGGAGTTCGGGCCGTGGCCAGCAGCAGTGTGGGCGTCCATGCCTTGGCAAGGTTGGCTGACGTGGCCCTGGGAACTTGGAAATACTGGGGTGGACATGGAGCCTCGACGTGGAGCGTGTCCACGAGGCCAGCGTCCAGCAGCGCACCAGGCCGGCCTCTGATGTGGGGTCTGCAGCTCCTTCCGCCACCCCCGGGGGGAAGGAAGCTGGGTGAGGTGACCGCGGGGGGTCGCCCCTGACGTGGGACAATCTGGCCACGTCCCTGGAGAGTTTCGAAGCAGCTGAGCTCGGGGTGGGGTAAGAGCTTTGCTTTCCGCCAAACTCCGCAGCGGCCGGGCTGCTTTGGGCCGGTCACTCACATGCTGCCCTGCTGGAGGCCCAGCCTGGCTCTTTAAACCCACGTTGCTGGGCCGACTGGCCGTGGGGCTACAGGCGGTCGCAGTGTTGCTCACGACAGGGCCTCGCGTTCGGGCTTGCGAGGTCATTCTGCCCGTCCTCCTGCCCGTCCCCCTGCTGCCGATCTCACTCACGGATCCCTCCAGCCACCCCCGTGGCCACGGACAGCGTGAGCTTGTCTCCCCCGGCTTCTGGGGAACGTTCCGTCGTCTTCGTGCACAGCCGTTTTGTCCCGGCTTCTCTCTCGGGCTCCGGGTTGTTCCTCTCTGGCTGTGCGGGCGGTGCTGCCGTGCTCAGAGGGTGCACGCGCCTTTCCTGCTGGGTGTCTGGGTCCTTGGTAGCCCTGTTGAGCCCGGGGTTCCACCTTGCGGTGTCCCAGGCCCGGCGCGGGAGGTCCCTGCTCTCGGCGGGAGTCCTGGAGGCCCGCGGAGGGCCGGCCCCTGGCCCGGAGCTGTGGCGGTGGGGTGAAGACTTTTCTGGAATAAGACACTTGCACTCAAAGCTCACATCAAACAGTCATCAAATTTTAATGAAAACTTCTGGACTCTCACTCTGCTCTCAAAACCCACGGCAAACAGTCATCAAAATTTAATGAAAGGCGTTCTGGAGTCCCACTCTCAGTCGGATCCGTCATTTCCTCTGTGCTCGTCTGCTCCAGGCCCGCCCCGCCCACCTGCAGCAGCTCCGTCCCGGCCCCCGACTCGGGCCTCCGTGTCCTCCCGCTTCTCCCTGTGTCCGGGCCCCTCCACGTCTCGGCCCCCCCGCCTGCTTCTGAGGCCGCCTGTGTTCCACGGGTGCTGCCACTGAACGGGGCTCCTAATGTGTGGCTCCGGGGCGGCTCGTGGCCTGAGGACGGACCCTCAGCCCCTGCACAGCCCAGCTCGGGCCGGTAAGAGGCTCGGCCAGTGAGTGCTCTAGCCGCCCGTGTCACCCAGGTTGTAGACGCCCGGGAGCCCCACCCTTGCAAAGAGCCCCAGAAACGACCAGAGCCCTGGTCCTCACGGGGACTGTCCGCCTCCAGGGCCCACAGCCTGCTTCACGCACCTCTGTTCTGCTACAGGAACTGGCACACACACACGCACACACACACACACACACACATGCGCACACACACACACGCATGCGCACACACACACTCATGCACACACACGCATGCACACACACATGCACACGCACACGCACGTACACACACGCACACACACATGCACACGCACACACACATGCACACACATGCGCACGCACACACGCATGCGCACACACGCATGTGCACACACACGCACACACATGCACACGCACACACACGTGCACACACATGTGCACACACGCACACACATGCATGTGCACACACACGCACACACACGCGCACACACACACACAGGCACGTGGCACTGTGCTGGGAACAAGCTGATGAACGTCCCACACTGACAGTGCCTCACTCCCTCAGCTCATTAACAGCCACCACGTTTACTGCCACCCACCCTCGTTGTTTGGGGGCCACACCCGGCGATGCTCAGGGGCTGCTCCTGGCTCTGCACGTGGGCGTCCTGGGCTCGGGGGGCCACGTGGGGTGCCGGGGATGGGCCTGGGTCAGCTGCCCTCCCACTGTGCTCCAGCCCTCGTCACCCTCTTAACCAGGTGCTGAAGTCGAGGCGTTGCTGGCGGGGGGAGGGGCAGCATCCCATGTCGACCGCGGGGACGCCAGGTCCCCGCTCACCCCAACGGGAGCGCGTCCAACCCCCCACGCTTGCTGCCCCCCACGTCCTGTTTCTGAGTTTCCCGGCACGTGCTCGGCTCCAGGCCACGTCTCCCGTCCCTTCTCTTTGGACCGTTCAGTGTCGTGGATCCAGGTCCAGCTCGCAGCGGACAGGTCCTCCCTCCGCGCAGCTGTGCTCTGTCCTTGGCCGTCCACCCTGCCGTGCTCACCGCTGGGCCCCCTGCTCCCGGCACTGCCGCCTCAGGCCTGGGGCCACAGACGCCCCCTGGCTCTAGGTGGGGGATCCGACTCTCGCACTCAGGGTCCAGGCTGGAGTCAGGCTCCCAGGAGCCTCCGTCTGGCCGCACGAGTCACACCAACACCGCGTAGGGGGGCGCGGCCTCAGGGCCCCCCACAGCTGCACACGCGCCCGCTCGTGGTGGGGTGACGGGCCCCACCGTGCTTCAGCCTGACCCCACTGCCTGCAGAGGGGACTGTGGCTTGTCTTGCCATGAGTGGGGGCGTCTGTGCCCCCTCCGCGTGGCTGCCCAGACCGGCCAGGAGGAGGTCCTCTCTCCCGTCTCTGAGCAGCCTGTCCGCTGGCTGGAGGACACTTCTCAGTGTCACTTGGACCCGCTTGTTTGCTCAGCATTTGCCACCTTTGCTTTTGGTACCAGCTGGAGGGAAAGAATCCGCTTCCTCCCCAAACAAAGACATTTAGAACGAAACTCAGAGAACTCAAGTGAAGAGAAACCTCAAAAAGATCAAGAAAATTTACAACTGCTAAGATGATTCGAAGGTAATTTAAAAGGAACCAAACAGCTATCTTGAGATTTTCCTTCTCGACGCAGGAGCGCACGGAAGCCTCTGGAAGCAAGCTGCCGCCTTCCTTTCTGAAGGGTACTTGATTATAGTTTTGCCTGGTGAGTACCCAGCGATATTTTTTTTAATATTATATCATCTGAAATCGTTTTCTCCAAGCATGATGGCTGAATGCACGGCTTTGATCTTCATGTGACTCATAATATATTCAAAACCAAACACTTCCTGCTCTGTAATTCAGTGTGAGAAGCAGGGGACGCTCAGCAGAATGTCCAGTAGGTCAGCACGGCTCAGTACTGGGATGGGGCAAGTCCTGAAATATCCCCGAAGAGTCGGGAAAATGTTTTGCATGAGAAATTTTAAGAAGGGAAGAAAAAGCTCGGTTCGGGGTCTGGGCGCTGTCTGCTGCTGCCTCTGCAGAGGGGACTGTGGGAATGACCGCTGGTTGTTCCTGGTCTGCGTTTGAGCCGACGGCAAGATGGACGGGAAGGTCCCGCTGTGCGGGCTGAGTCTCGGGCTGGGGGAGGCTGTGCCGGGTGGACATGGGCGTCCAGCGTGCCCAGCGCTCCCCAGGGGCCCGCCCACCCCACTGTAGCCTGGCCCCTCTGCCCTGGGGAAGCGCATCAGCCTGGGAGTGGCCGCCCCGTGCTGGCCGAGAGGCTGTGGGCGCAGCCCGAGGTGACCGAGTGGCCGCCCCGCCCCCCTAGCTCTGCCCGACTCGGACACAGCCCTGGAGGGTCGAGACTCAGCTCATCGTCTTCCCGGGAGCCGCAGGCTCAGAGGGGCCCGAGCCCCGAGGCCAGGCCCGAGAGGCCTTTCGCGGCGGTCAGCACTGCTGTCCCCGCCTGCTGTGGAGAACGGGCCTTTCCCCCTGCCGCCCTCAAGGCCACCGGGAGCCAGGGTGCCCCTGAGGGCCTTCCTCCAGCCGCCCAGAGAGTGGCCAGTGGGGCCCAAGTCTGGCTCCCTGGGCAGAAGGAGCCCCTGGAGAGAGTGTGCCTGAGCCCAGGCCATCCCAGGGCCTCTGCAGCCCCCCAGGAGGGCCGCCCCCACCCTGCTGACCCCCCAGGAGGGCCGCCCCCCACCCCTGCTGACCCCCAGGAGGGCCGCCCCCGCCCTGCTGACCCCCAGGAGGGCCACCCCGCCCTGTCCTGCTGACCCCCAGGAGGGCCGCCCCGCCCCCTGCTGACCCCCAGGAGGGCCGCCCCCCCCTGCCCCTGCTGACACCCCAGGAGGGCGACCCACCCCCCCGCCCCTACTGATCCCCAGGAGGGCCGCCCCCCTTCCCCCGTCCCTGCTGAACCCCCTAGGAGGGCCGCCCCTGCCCCCTGCTGACCCCCCAGGAGGACCGCCTCCACCCCCTGCTGACCCCCAGCACAGCCTGACGCCATCTCTCTGACCCCCAGCATGGCCACCCCCCCAGCACCCCACTGACCCCCCAGCACGGCCTCCCCCACCCCCTGCACCCTCACTGACCTGCTTCCCCCCACCCCGCCCACCACTCCCCCTCTGCCCCCCTCCCCGAGCCCAGCCCCTCCCCCAGCCCCTGTGGCAGCCCCCCCTGCACCCCCTCCACCGCCTGCTGGGAGTTTGTAACCGCGAACGATCAGGCTTCAGCGGCTGAAATTGCACCTCCGTCCCCCTGCGTCCAGGAGGGACTGGTTTGTAAATAAGGCTCCGTGCCAACCCGTCAGATAAGAAGTTAATTAATTGAATGTTCAGGGTGTGCTCGGGCCAGAAATTCAATATCAGACACAAGAGCTGTTTGTTTTCTTTCTTTCAATCCGCATTTGTTTCCCCCAATTGCCGAGGACGCTTGGCCCTCTCTGCTGGACACAGGGGCCAGAGGGCCAGCATCAGCCCTGCAGAGCCAGAGCGGGGAAGACCCCAGCCCACGGGCTCCAGAGACCAAGAAGGTGGCGGCTGGTGGGGGAGCGGCTGCAGCGTGTCCAGTGCCCAGTGGGGGCGAAGGGGACACCGGCTCACCTGACCCACCCTGCTGGCCAGGGCCTGTCCAGTCCTCGTGCTGCTGCAGTTCCCGCATTCTCTGTTTTTATTCCAGTTCTGGGGTCAGGCCACGTGCCACTGGGCTCCCAGGCTGCCTCGGGGGGCCGGGCGGGGGTCCCTGAGAGCGGGGCTGGGGGAGGCACAGCCACAAGGAGAGAACTGAGACCCGAGCTTGGGGGGACGGGCCCCTTGGCTCAGAAGCCAGCCCAGGGCGTGGGGAGCATTTCCCGCTGGCTATCCTGGCGGTCACCCCAGCACTGCCCGGACCCGGCCTCCCGCTGGCGGTCACCCCAGCACTGCCCTACTGGCAAATCCATTTCCAAGGGCCCCGACTGGGGAGTGTGGAGACAGTCGGGCCCTATAGGCTGGGCGCAGGAAGGAGAAAGGACGGGGCGGGCACGGGGCAGGCACGGGGCGGGGAGTTGGGTGACGAGGGGCCACCCAAAGGGTGAGGGGCCCTGGTGCGGGCTCATTTCAAGCTGAGGGCCACAGAGAGAACTTGCACACTCTCCAAGGACAGGGCGGGGTGGGGAGGGGGAGGGGGAGGGCGGGAGAGAGCAGAGAGGGAGAGAGAGGGGGGGGAGAGAGAGGAGAGAGGGAGAGAGGAGAGAGGGAGAGAGAGAGGGAGAGGGAGGAGAGAGGGAGAGAGACAGGGAGAGAGAGTGAGGGAGAGAGAACGAGAGGAGAGAGAGGGAGAGACAGAGGGAGAGTGAGGGAGAGAGAACAAGAGGAGAGAGAGGGAGAGAGAGAGGGAGAGAGACAGAGGGAGAGAGAGAGTGAGGGAGAGAGAGAGGTAGAGAGGGAGAGAGGGAGAGAGAGTGAGGGAGAGAGAGAACGAGAGGAGAGAGAGGGAGAGACAGAGGGAGAGAGAGTGAGGGAAAGAGAGGAGAGAGGGAGAGAGCGGTAGAGAGGGAGAGTGAGGGAGAGAGAGAACGAGAGGAGAGAGGGATAGAGAGAGGGAGAGAGACAGAGGGAGAGACAGAGGGAGAGACAGAGGGAGAGAGAGAGCAGAGGAGAGAGAGCGAGAGGAGAGAGGGAGAGAGAGAGGGAGAGAGAGAGACAGCGAGAGGAGAGAGAGGGAGAGAGGGGGAGAGAGAGAAAGGGGAAAAGAGAAGGAGAAAGAGGGAGAGAGGGAGGGAGATGGAGACAAAGGGAAAAGGGAGGAAGAGGTGAGGAAGAGAGAGGGAGAGGGAAAGAGGGGAGGGGGGGAGGGGGAGGGGGAGGGGCAGGGGAGCTGTGAGCGTGGCTGGCAGGGAGTTGGTGGCAGTGCCAGAGGCACCTTGATCCCCTCATGCCCTGCCGTGTCCCCCGCCGCGGACTGCCCCCACATGGGCCATCAGGGTCATCCCTCCCCTCCTCTTCGCTCGTGTCCACGGGCGTCCAGCTCCGGCTCCCCGGGCAGCAGAGGGCGAGGGCGCGAGGGGAGGGGGCGTCGTCCGGACTGAAACAGGTTCCGCACACATCACGGTGACCGCGGGAGCAGCAAGGCCACCGCGGGGGGACTCTGGGTCCCCCTCAGCCGCGGGACGGTGGCTCGTCCTGCAGACCGAGCGGGGGGAGAGGGCGGGCAGAGGCCCCTTGCCCGCGGCCGCCTGGGCGCCACCAGGCAAGCCCGAGCCTTGCGCTGGGCCACCGCCCCCACCCAGGAAAGAGGGTGACAGGCGTCAGCCCGGGAGAGACCCTCCCTGCCGAGGCAGGACAAGGCCTGGCGGGGGCTGGGCCCGTCCGGGCCTGGGGTCGGTCGGGGCAGGAGGGGGGCCAGGATAGCCCCGCGCGGGCCTGCTGGCACAGCGGCCCCACAGCCTTGGCACTCTCGGC
This sequence comes from Sorex araneus, assembly GCF_027595985.1. Classification (NCBI taxonomy): domain Eukaryota; kingdom Metazoa; phylum Chordata; class Mammalia; order Eulipotyphla; family Soricidae; genus Sorex; species Sorex araneus. Next base: position 262,560,773 of record NC_073303.1, read on the forward strand.
TGTTCTTGGCATCCGTCGGCTGTTCCCTTGGCACGGGTTTGATTTTTCTTTCTTTGTCACTAGGGGAAGCTGATCTTACAAAATCAGGGCGCCGGGGGCGGGGGGTCCCAGCGGAAGCTGGAGCGGGCTCCGTCCTTGGCTCCCTCGGGCTGTGCCCCCCAGCACCGCCCCCCACCCCTCCACTGCCAGACACCCCTTCCACGGCTTCCAGAGCTGCTGATGTTGTAGGAACGTTGCCTAGCAACATGATAATGGGGAAAACACTCCCCCCACCTCCGTCTCCTGGAGGGGCTGCTTCAGCAGGGCCCGCCCTCAGCTCAGCGGGCGGGGGGCAGCGGGCGGCAGCGGCAAAGCCTCACAGGCGGACGGGCAGATGGGTGGACAGATAGACAGACGGACGTGGCCTCAAGGGGCAGCGTGCGGGTCCCCCACCCCTGTCCTGCTCCAGATGAGGCAGCTGCACAGGAGACAGTCACTCTGGGGTCCCCGTGTGTGAGGGCTCGGAGCCCATGTGTGTGTGAGGTCATGGGGCCCATGTGTGAGGTCACAGGGCCCGTGTGTGTGTGTGAGGGCTCGGGGCCTCTGTGTGTGTGTGTGTGTGTGTGTGTGTGTGTGTGTGTGTGTGGGCTCAGGGCCCGTGTGTGTGTGTGTGTGTGTGTATGTGTGGGCTCAGGGCCCGTGTGTGTGTGTGTGTGTGTGTGTGTATGTGTGTGTGTGTGAGGGGGCTCGGGGCCTCTGTGTGTGTGTGTGTGTGTGTGTGGTGTGTGCTCGGGGGCCGTGTGTGTGTGTGTGTGTGTGTGTGTATGTGTGTGTGTGTGAGGGGGCTCGGGGCCTCTGTGTGTGTGTGTGTGTGTGTGTGTGTGTGTGTGTGGTGTGTGCTCGGGGGCCGTGTGTGTGTGTGTGTGTGTGTGTGTGTGTGTGTGTGTGTGGGCTCGGGGCGTGCTGAGGGCTCGCCGGGGCCTGGCACGCTGCTTCCTGCATCTCCGGGTGTTGGGGCCTCCGGCCTTGCCGACAGGCTCGCCGGGCTGCAGGGAGGCAGAGCCGGCGCCGTGGCGTGCGTGGGCTGGGTGTGCACGGGGAGCCGCCAGGCGACCAGTTCTGTGGGCTGTGGGCTGGGACCCCCGTCCCCATTCGGCCGTGGGCAGCAGCCACGCTGCAGGGGCCGGCGGGGGCAGGGTCTGTGTCGGGGTCCATCGGGGCTCGGCCTGGAGCCTGGGGCCCGGGGGGGCCTTCGCCACCTGCCCTGTCTCCTGTCCCCGGACAGCCCCCCGACTCGTGTCACGGCTCCGGCACCGAGGCGGCCAGCCCGGCCACTTGGCGAGGGATTCTCAGCAACGCTGCGGCTGGTCTGAATCACGCCTGCGGCTGATGAATCACTTCCTCCCACCAGGCCCGCCACCCGCCCGCTCTCCACACGGCCGAGAGACTAGAGGAAGGCACCGGGGTGGGGGGTGGGGGGCAACTGTCAGCCCAGGGTTTGCCTGAACCAGGGGAGAGGTCAGCTGGGCTCGGGGGCCAGTTAGGGGCTGGGGACATGGACACGAAGGAGGGAGGAGAGAGTGGAGAGACAGGAGGATGGGAGGAACAGAGGGAGGGGAAGGGAGGGGAGGAGGAGGGGGAGGGGAGGAAGGAGGGGAGGAGGGGGAGAGCAGAAGGAGGAGGGGGAGGAGGGAGGGGAAGAGGGGGAGGAGCAGGAGGAGGGAGGGGAGGAGGAGCAGGAGGAGGGAGGGGAGGAGGGAGGGGAGGGGGAGGGGGAAGAAGAAGGAGGGGCAGGAGGAGGGAGGGGAAGAGGGGGAGGAGCAGGAAGAGGGAGGGAGGAGGGGGAGGAGCAGGAAGAGGGAGGGAGGAGGGAGGGGAGGAGGGGGAGGAGAAGGAGGAGGGAGGGGAGGAGGAGGAGGGGGATGAGGAGGAGGGGGAGGAGCAGGAGGAGGGGGAGGGGAGGGGGCTGCTGTTTCGGAGCCCGGTGCGACTCCCCTTCGCTGTGACCTCGCCGCCCTCTCCCGCTCCCTGCAGCCGCGCTGGCCTGGGCCGGGTCTGGCCCTCACTCCCGGCCAGTTGGGCCGCTCCTCCGGTTGAGGCCAGTGTTCGGCCAGTCTGAGAGTGGCTGGGGGACCGGGTCGCGGCTGGAGCGTCGGGATGGTCGGGGGGGGTGTCACGGGGGACCCTGCACCTTCCTCGCCTGCCTGGGGGGGCGCGGGGAAGCAGGTCTCCACCAGGAGGGGTCTGGGCCGGCCCAGAGGGTGGTCTTCCTCGCCCCACGCGGGGGGTGCCGTCAGCCCTGTCTCTGGGGCGGGGCCTGGGGCAGCCCGGAAAGCCTCATTTCCGGCCCTTTGGCCGTTGGTGGCTCTGGCAGGCCTCAGTTTCCACGTCTGTCACGCGAGCGGTCAGGAGCAGAGCACGGGGTTGGGGGGGCAGAGCTCCTGCTGTTGCACTGCCCCGGGCAGGCCCCCCCAGCCGGGCGGTCACTCCCAGCTGCCTGGCCGGCTCGCACCCGCGCGAGCAGAGCAGCCGTGATTGAGCCGAGCTGGAGACCCCACTCTCCGCCGCCCCCCGGCAGGAGGGTAATTGCAGCTTGACCAAAAAAGATCGCGTCTGCTCATCACTCTAATTGTCACAGTCAAAGCTCTCTGATTGCGAGAGACCAAAGGCAAATCACGGCGCCCGCCCGCGCGGCCCGGCCGGCCCCAGCGCCAGCAGCGGCGCGGCTCTCCTCAGACACGGCTGCGGGGACAGGCGGGTCCTGTGGGCAGAGAGGGAGGGCGGGCGCTGGCAGCGGGGAGGTCGGCTCAGGTGCTCTGCAGGGTTGCCTGAGAGCATGTCCTTCTGCACGGACACAGGGAGACAGTCGTGCTTTTGTAGCTCAGGGGTTAACCCAGATAATCTGAATAACAGTCGCTCCTGGGAACCGTTGTACTTACTTGACGTAAGCCTCAGTTGCCCTTAGTAGCACCAAGTACACTGTAGCCCTGTAGCACTGTCGTCCCGTTGCTCATTGGTTTGCTCGAGCGGGCACCAGTAACGTCTCCATTGTGAGGCTTGGTGTTACTGTTTTTGGCATATCGAATACGCCACAGGAAGCTTGCCAGGCTCTCCGAGAGGGATGGAGGAATCGAACCTGGGTCCGCCGCATGCAAGGCAAACGTGCAACCCGCTGTGCTCTCGCTCCAGCCTCCTAGCACCCCAAAAGGAGGGTCCCAGCGAGGGACCCAGGACAAGCTGTAAGCGACCCTGGCATTGAAAACAGGCAGGCTCAGTGCCTCCAGAAGCAGTCAGTTAAGAGCACGGTCGTGGACAAACTGTCATGACCCAAGAAGAAGTAACTGAACAAGGACCCTGCGGGGTTAGGAAAGACTCCCCTGGCCTGAGGCCTGTGGTCTGGGTCACACAGTGAGACGCCCCAGGAAGAGCCGAGCTTTAGCTTACTATGTCTCCAGCTGTGTCCATACAGATGGCCCGAGTGTTAGTAGGAACTGCATTTGCCGTGGTTGTTTGACTGGACACTGGCTGGGGAAGGAGAAAGCAGCAGCCCTGGCTGGTGTCCGGGGGCAGCTGGGTCCCAGCGCAGCCTGGGGGCTGCACCCCTGCGAAGCTTCAATGCCAGGCCTGAAGCTTTTCTGTTTATTTTTTAAAATTTTTTTTTCGGGGGGTCACACCTGGCGATGCACAGGGGTTTGTCCTGGCTCATGCACTCAGGAATTACTTCTGGTGGTGCTCAGGGGACCATATGGGATGCTGGGAATCGAACCCGGGTCGGCCGCGTGCAAGGCAAACACCCTACCCACTGTGCTATCACTCCAGCCCCAAGTGTTTCTGTTTAAATTAAAGTTGAGATTAAAGGCAACTCCGGGGAGCAGGCTATGTGTGCGTGCATGTGTGCATCTGTTTCTGTATGTGCATATATATGTGTTCATGTGTGTCTCTGTGTGCATGCACATGTGTGCACATGTGTCTGTGTGCATATGGGTGTGCATGGATATGCATGTGTATCTATGTGTGCATGTATATGTGTCCATGTATGTGTATAAGGACACATGTGTGTCTGTGTGCATGTGTGTGCATGTATATTTGTGTGTCTATATGTGTGCATGCATGTGCATATTTATGTGTATGGGTGCATATATGTGCATATATGTGTATCTATGTGTGCATGCATGTCTATGTGTGAGTACACATGTGCATGTGTGCATGCATGTGTGTGCATGTGGTCTGTGTATAAGTGTATGTGGATCTTGTGGCCATGTGTGTATGTGTGTGTATCTATGTATGCATGGGTGCTTATAGTGTGTGAATGCACATAGGTGTGCATGTGTGTTGTGTGGGCAGGTGTGTCTATGGTGTATGTGTGTCTGTGTGAGTGCGTATAGAGTACATGTGTGTCCTGTGTGCATGCATGCATGTGTATGTATGTAGGTGTGCATGTGTGTGCATGTAGATGTGTCTGTGTGTATGTGTGTGCATGTGCGTCTTGTGAGCATGTGTGCATGCGTGCGTGTGTGTGTGGCATGTTTGGGCACAGTACGAGGCTGCAGCATCTCAGAGTGCAGGTTTCTGATGAAAAGCCGCTGCCCACGTTTTCGTTGCCGCGCCCCTCGAGCCCCCCAGAGCCCGTCTTAACTGCTTCTCTTTTCTCCTGAAGGAAGCCCTCCCCCAGCCAGCTGCGCCCTCCGTGTGCTGAAGGAGAGACTCATCCTCCCATTATCCTCTCCTTTCATCCTCTCGCTTCCCTGGTGCTGGACAAAAATATGAATATTTCAATTTCTCCCGCTCTCATTCTTAGGACTTAGCCGCAGCGTGCAGCTCACCTGTCCCCATCGAGGGGGACGGCCTGGGCTGCCCGTGCCACGGCCCCTGCCCCCGGAGGTCACCCCCGTCGAGCCCGGGGTGGGGTTGTATGTGCCGGCCCCCCAGGGACCCCGAGAAGGGGCCAGGCCGGGAGGGTCAGGAGGGGACTCAGCCCTGTCAGCCCTCCTGGGCCCCTTCTCAGGGGGCAGGGGAGGGGCAGGGAGGGCCCGGGGGTGCTGTCCTCTGCCAGCGCTGCAGCTGGGGCTGGGGCCGGGGGAACAGAGGGTTAACCTGAGTCTGCTTCTCTGCAGTGGCTGAGAGTGGGGTTCACGCTGAGTTCAAAGCCAGCACGGCTGTCCTGCAGGGGCCAGGCCAGGCTGCTCTGCACCTTGAGCCCCGACCCCCCCGAGTCTCACACGCACATGCACATGCACACATGCATGCACACACATGCACACGCATGCACACACGCACACATACACACGCACAGCAGCCCGCCAGGCTCTGGCTGTCCCTCCCCAGGCGCCCATCTGTATTTCATACCGGCGGCCATAAGCCAAAGGACAGCAGGGGAAGGAGTCTGCAGCCACAGGGTGGCCTGCAGGCTCAGCTCCCCACACGGGCACACACGGGGTCAGTGCACACGGACCATGCGTCCTGCACATACACACACGCACACACACGCACACACATGCACACACACACGCACACACACGCACACTCGCACGCACACGCACACACACGCACACACATGCACACTCGCACATGCACGCACACGTGCACTCGCACACACATGCACGCACACGCACACTCAGTCCCGCGGGCTCCCGTTGCTGTGCGCCCCACGCACTCCTGTCTCAGCCTGGGGCTGTGCCCGGAAGGTGCCCGGGGCAGCAGGTGCCCGTGGGCTGACTGGACGCGGCCCTGACCTGTGCTCCCAGCTCCCACGGGCCCTTGCTCACGGGACAGACGTTGTGCGGCTTGTGTGCCCTGCCCACACGGGAGCTCCGGCTTCCCCACACGGGAGTCGCCCACCCTTGGCAGAAACCCGGGGCATGGGGCAGTCACTGGGTCTGAGGAAGCCCCGGGGCCCCACCCTGCCCGCCCACCTCTCTGGGTCCCTTCCTGGACGGCCCTTCCCGGGGGTGCCCCGCCCCAGCCTTGGACAGGCCGCTGCACACCTGCACATGCACACACATGCATGCACAGGCGCACGGTCACGCAAACGTGCACACTTGTGTCTCCACACTCCCATGCGCACACTAGACCCGCACACTCTGGCTTCTCTCTGCCGAGCCCCGACTCCAGGGGGGTGAGGGGGCGAGCACTGGGGGAAGGAGCCGAAGTGCTGCCGGGGGCTGGTGGCCACTTTCCCAGCATCCCCGGCTCCTGCCCGCGCTGACTCTCGGGCCGGGACCGGGACTGGGGCCGGGGCTGGGGCTGGGACGGCACACGGGGCTGCTGGGAGCCCTGTGGGGGTCACGGCAGAGAATCTGGTGTGAGGCGGCTGGCACCCCCGCCCGCATCTCGGGCCCAGGGGGCCGGTGTCGGAAGCGACTCCCGGGTTCCCGCAGGGCCCAGGGACCAGCACTGGACACCTCCTGGGTGTGGGGGACGCAGGAGGGGCTGGGGTGGGGGCGCCGCCCCTCCTGGCAGCACCTGGAGCCGCAGCCCCGCCCACCCAGGTGTGCTGCATCTCCGTGAGGCGCTGCTGCTTCCGGCGGGCAGGGCCCCTCCTGCCCGGGTTCTGGGGGTCCTGCCTCTGCCCCACACTGTGCCCCCTCCCTGGGCCACGCGGGGCGGGGGGGCCTTAGCGGGACAGAGCCTGATGCCCTCCGTGCCCGCTGGGGATGCGGCCTGGCCAGGTCCAGCCTCGCCAGGAGCCCATGTGAGCCCCAGGGCTGGGTCTGCGCAGAGGACGGACAGATGGACACGGCCACACTCACCGCAGGACCCGGGGGGGACTGGCCCGGCGTGACCGCAGCCGCCAGGTAACTCGCCGAGGTTCGGGCTGTGCTTGCTGCGACCTCACTGGCGGGGCCCCTGGGAGACGACGGGCGTCTGCTCTGGGGGCCACGCCTGGGTGGGGTGACGTCAGCGTCGGTGCCCTGGGGCTGCCGGGAGACCCCGGGGCGCGTGTCCGCAGGCCACAGGCACCAGCTGCTGCGGGACCCAGGGCAGTGCGGGCCCCGCCGGCCCAGGGACACGTGACCTGGCGTGACCTGGCGTCGCCTCAGGAAGCCGGTTCCTCTGGGGCAGCGCCGGGGAAGGGGCTGCAGGACACCGATGACCCTAAGGCCCCTCCGGCCAGTGACTCCCTCAGGAAGGGAGGAGGGAAGCTGGGGTGCGAGGGACGGAGAGAAGGGCCAGCGGGCACCCAGCCTCGGGGCAGAGGCGGCCTTCCCTCCTCCGGGCCGCGCAGGCCAGCACAGGCGCCCAGGTCACGTGTGCGGGCAGCCCAGGAGTCCCCCGAGTCGAGCTCGGACCCACCACCTCACGGCATCCAGCCCCAGGCCCGGGTCACCCCACGGGGCAGGCAGGCGGCATGTGGGTCGGGCGTCTGCGAGCACTCGGCACGGCGGGAGCTAACAGCTCTCACCCCGCCTCCCCCGGGCTCTGCCTGGCCTCGGGGCAGCTGCGGTGCCTCCAGGGCCGGGTCCCCTATGGTCTGGGCACTGCCACCCCGAGTCACAGATCCGGGCAGTTACACCCCACCCGAGCACGCACGCCCAGCAGCTACTCCCTGCCCGTCTTGTGGCCTCAGCAAGACTCAGGAGGCCGTGCGCTGGGCGCTGGGCACTGGGCACCGCCCCCGGGCCCAGGGTCATTTGCCTTCCTTGGGTGCAGCTGCCAGTTCCCCTGCCATCTCTCGAGGGGGCTCCCAAGTGGTACGGGGGCCTGAACCCGGACCCCGGGTGCTCAGCCCAGAAGGCCTGACCAGCGCTCACCTGGGTGATGGACACCAGCAGGGCCTCCTGCCCAGCCGCCAGAGTCGCCCCTGCCATTCACATCCGCGTGGGCAGCAGGCGAGGGCCGGGTCAAGGCGCGGAGGGGACTGGGGGCAGCAGGCGAGGGACAGGGTGGGGAGGGAATACCGGGCAGCAGGCGAGGGCCGGGTCAGGGCGCGGAGGGGCACCCTGGGGAGCCAGGAGGCAGAGACGCAGCCTCCGGTGCCATGGAGCAGCCCTGGCGTGTGTCCCCCACGTGCTGCCCCCGCTCCCTGGGCTCGGGGCCGGGGCGCGGCCGTGGTCAGCCGCTGGGACCTCTGCTGCGTTTCTGCGGGTTCCCGGGGGCGCCCACAGTCGGCCCCAATCTCAGCGGCTCCTCACCCCAGGCCTCACGGGGTAGGGACCTGGGGCCTTCCCTCACAAGGCCCGGGAGGTGGACTTAACCAACCAATTCCGATCCCAAATTCCCAGGACGCAGGGGACCCTCCGGCCACGCCCCCTCTACCACGCCCAAACCACGCCCCCATCTGGCCACGCCCCACAAATAGTCCCTCCTGGGCCATGCCCTTATGGCCACACCCACATCAGTTCTCAGCCCACGACCACGCCCCTATCCACGCCTCTGGCCCCGCCCCTCTGGAGGCGGGGCTAATCAGGCGCCGCGCCTGTGTCCATCCGTGCATCCATCTGAGCATGTGTGCGGCCGTCTTTGTGCGCGTCCTGGGTCCGAGACTCCACGCGTGCCGTCCCGAGCGCCCACTGCGGCTGCTGGGCACACTGACGGGCAGCGAGGGTGGCGCCTGCACCTCGGGGTCTTTGCACTGGCCCCTGCTGCCTTTCCAGGGCCTCTCCAGAGTCTTCTGGTCCCCTCGCGCCTTGCTCCCTGTCCGCATGCCCGGCCGGGTCAGCTGCCTGGGCCCCTCGTACTGGGCCCTCCTTGGCGGGCGCCCCCTCGGCCCCGCCCAGCGTGGGGGGCGGCAAGCAGGCGGGTGAGGGTCGGTGCAGGCGGCCCTCCCGGACGCCAGCTCCCGGCATGGCCGCAGCGTGGCCACTTTGCGGTCCCCTCCTGCGTGAGGGCCGCAGCCTCGGGGAGCCGGTGTCTGGTGGAGACGCCTGCCCGGCCCTCGGCGCTCCAGGGCTGGCAGACCCGGGCTCTCACCCTGCGGGCGGCCGGGCAGGTGAAAATGGGCCCGGGAAGGTGTGAGGGCAGCTCGGCTGGGCTGCGAAAAAGGCAGCGACCAGGCAGCCTCGCGGTGCCGGCCGAGCTGGCGGATGTTCTCAGCAGGGCGTGGACCGTCCACCTGCCCCGGAGGGAAGGAGGGTTCTGCTGGGATCCCTCCCCCGGCCCGCTGAGTGCCTCGCCCTGGGCCTCACTGGCCTTCCTTGCTGCCTGACCCCTCGGGTGGGGCCAGAGGGAAGGGAGGAAAGAAGGGATGCAGCCTGCTGCCCGCCCTGGTCACTGGCAGGATGAGGCTCAGGGCCTGCAGGGCGCGAAGCCCTGGGCCCAGGTGTGGGTGTTGCGGGAACTGGACCTGGCGGAACTGGGAAAGGCAGGCACGGCTTGGAAGCGAGATTTATTGCACTGGACCCAGGGGAGCACACGCCCTTTTACCCGGCCCTGAAAAAGGAAAAGCCAGGAACATTCTCCTGCCATGGGCTGTGCCCTCCGAAATGCAGGGACTTAGGAGTCCACCACGCAGAGGCGAGTGGTTTGGGGGGCCGGGGGAGACAGGGGGTGGTGGGCTCTGTGGCAGGTGGGGGAGCATGGCGATGGGACTCTGGAATGTTCCAGAGAGCCTCATCAGAGGTGCCAGTGGTGCCGCCCAGGAAGGCCTGAGCCCCCACCGAGGGTGGGCATGGGGAGGGTGCTGGGGTGGGTGGACGTGGACAGGTGGACAGGACGTCCAGAGCTGGCCCTAGAAGTGCCCCCAGGCACGTGTGTGTCTGGATCCAGATGGCTTGTTACGGGTCGGGGCGCTGGTGTGTGGATGCCCATGGCGCCCAGCGGGGTCATGTCCTCCTGAGAGCCCCCTCGTGGTGAGCCCCACGGTCCACGGCAGTGGGGACGCAGGGCAGCGCGTCCTCCTGAGCTCAGCTCTGGCTTCACTGGGCTCTGGTCCCTGACGCCGGCCCTGCGGGCTGGGCATGGCGGAGGGCCGGCCCTGCTGGCATGGGAAGGAGCAGGGACAGGGCCCGGGAGGCAGGGGCTTGGTTCCGGTCCCTGCGGCACAGGGCAGCCTGACGCCCGCCAGCCCCAGCTGCTCCGAGGCGGGATGCGCGGGAGGGCCTGGAATTCCTGCCGCTGACACAGCCTCCTCGGGCCCACGGCAGATGCTGCGGGTTTGGGGAATGGGGACAGGAGGTGCGTGGCAGCCAGGGAGGGGCCGCCCAGCCACCTGCCCGTGGGATCCCCGCCCTGCCGCAGGGCTGCTGTGAGGCGGGCAGGGGTGGCAGCCGCCGGGAGTCTGGCTCGGTGGACGGCCTCGAAACCGGGTTCAAATATCGGACGACAGCGAGGAATGTCCCGGCTGGGAGCTCCAGAGGGGTTTCCGGTGTGACTGGAATATTCGCCCCCACAGTCGGCTGGTCCTGTGCCGCCAGGCTCAGCCTTCCCGGGCCCACGGGGCTGAGGGCTTCCACAGGGGCCTGTGGGACCCAGAGGGCTGTCGCTGAGTGCAGCAGCCCTGCCACGTGCCGGGGTGGCTCTGCTGTGCCAGCGCGGGCAGGGGAGGGGGGAGGGGGAAGAAGAGACAGGTGGGGGCAGGCAGAGGACAGGCAGGGGACAGGTGAAGGACAGACAGGGGACAAGCAGCACAGGCAGAACACGGGCGGGAGATAAGCAGGAGACAGGCTGAGCACAGGCGAAGAAGAGGCAGAGCACAGGTGGGGGACAGAGAGAACACAGGTGGGAGACAAGCAGGGGAACAAGTGGGGGACAGGCGGAGCACAATCGGGGGACAGGCAGAGCACAGTCAGGGGACAGTCAGGGGACAGGCAGAGCATAGTCAGGGAGCAGGCAGAGCACAGGCAGGGGACAGGTGAAGGACAGGCAGGGGACAAGCAGAGCACAGGCAGAGCACAGGCGGGAGACAAGCAGGAGGCAGGCAGAGCACAGTCAGGGGACAGGCGGAGCACAGTCGGGGCAGGCGGAACATAGGCAGGGGACAGGCAGAGCACAGGCATGGGACAGGCAGAGCGCAGTCAAGGCAGGCAGAGCACAGGCAGGGGACAGGTGGAGCACAGGCAGAGGACAGGTGGAGCACAGTCAGGGGACAGGCGGAGCACAGTCAGAGGACAGGCGGAACACAGTCAGGGGACAGGCGGAGCACAGGCAGAGGACAAGTGGAGCACAGGCAGGGGACAGGCGGAGCACAGGGAGGGGACAGGCGGAGCACAGGCAGGGGACAGGCGGAGCACAGGCAGGGGACAGGCAGAGCACAGGCAGGGGACAGGCGGAGCACAAGCGGGCCCAGGGCTCGCCGCCCTCCCCTCTGCGTCTGCGCCTCCTTCTCTCCCGAAGACCCTTTGTCCCTGCAGGTGCCACCGTGTGCCTGAGGTGCTGCTTGGTGATGCCCTCACTGCCTCTGTGGAGTGACCAGCTCGGTTCTTGGTTGACGGATCCAGTCTGCAGATGGCATGTTCTACTGTCAGCATCCATCTGTGTACACGCCTGTACACGCACCCCCGTGCATCCACATCTACAAACAGCCTGCGGCACATGTGTCCACAGCAACCATGTAATGTGTGTACGCATCTACATACATGTGTGACTGTGTGCACACACTTGTGTAACACCTGCACACGCCTACACACATGCACAAAATGTAGCATGTAACAGGCACATGCATCCACCCACACTGCACACACAGCCTTGTGTGTGCTATGCACCTGTATGCACTAACCACAGAACACAAACCCACATGCATATGTGTGTGTACATAACCATTTAATGTGTAGGCACAGTTAGACATAATCGTGTAACCCACGTGTGTACATTTTCATCCATGTAAAACCCTATTTGTGCATGTAGGCGTGTCTCTACATGAGTGGCCATGTATCCATGTGTCCATCTGCATTTACACAGAACAGCCCCATCGACCCTGTACATGCACCCCTGTATGTAGATAAGCATGCACATGTGTTAACATACACCTGTGCCCACGTTGGACATACACATCTACGTGTATAGACTGCATACACCCATATTTCTACACATACATATTTGCTCCATATACACAGGTTTACACACATATACTACTGGACACTGGTTCAGTGGTCCCATGTCACACATGTGTGCTGCTCATCTATACTACCACATGCCTGCACATGTATGTATAGAAGTGATATGTATGTAAACCCATGTATATGAAGCATATGTGTACATGATTTGCGTATATAAAAGTAGATGCTCATTGGTTTTGCCTGAGCCCTGATTTCTGTCTCACATTCTGACACACACACTCTCATATGTAGATTCACACACTCACACACATACACACATTCATATACACATTCATATGCACTCACATACTCACACGCTCACATAACACTCACACAGACTCACCCATACACTCACATACACATATTTATATACCCTCACTGTCACATACACAATCAAACCCACACATACACACTCACTCTCACACAGTCACACACACTCACATAAACACACATTCACAAATACACTCATACTTTCTCACATACACATACACACACTCACATGTACACTCTCACACACGTACACACATACACACTCATAACACACACATACACTAATATGCACACATAACACTCATACTCACACTCATACTCACACACTCATAACCCACATACACTCACACACACTTGTATACCTACATACACACTAACACACTCACACTCTCACACTCACATACACACACTCTCACTCCCACACTCACACTCACATACACACCCACAACACACTCACACACTCACATACGCACTCGTACTCACACACATACACACACTCACACACACACACTCACACTCACATGAGTGCAGTTTCCTTTGTGGGAGGCAGCGGTATTGATGGTGCCCTTCCGCAGTGCCAGGGTGTGGGACGACCCTGCCTGCTCCCCGGGGCGTCGCTGCCCCTCCCTCCGGGAGGACGGAGGAGGAGGGTTGGGGAGCACGGTGGTGGCAGGGCAGCGCTGGGCCCTGAGGAGCCGCCCCGTGACGCGGCGTCCAGCTGGCTCACGCCACTGCTTTGAGTCTGGACTCAGTCGACCCCAGACTGCCTCTGCAGCGGGTGACTACCCGGGCACAGTCGGGTCTCCGGTGCTGCTGTCTGGGCCGAGTGACGCCGGTTCCTTCCTGCCCCTCCAGCCGGAGGGGGGAGCCCTGGCCCCCGGGACCTCCTTAAGGCGTCTCGGCTGCTCGGCTGCTCCCAGGAGCCCCTGATCCCCATGCGGCCTCCAGGGGACGGCAGCCGGGAGCCCCGTTCTCGTGCCCAGCTGTGCCCAGCTCTGCCTGTGTGCCCTGCCCGCCCCTCGCACCCAGACCCCCTCGCTGTGGGCGCCTTGTGTCACGGGTGTGCCTGCATGGGCCCCGCTGCAGCTCGTCGGAGCCTGGTTCTGCCCAGGGCCTGGAAATGGGGGCACGGGCTCCCCAGCTTCCACTTCCGGGGTCACCCCCGGTGGTGCTCAGGACTTGCTCCTGGCTCTGTGCTCAGAGGTCAGTCCTGAGGTGCGCGGGGACCAGAAGGGACGTTGGGGGCCGTGCCCCCGGCATCACCACCCGGCCCTGGCCTGGGATTCCGCGGGAGGTGGGAGGGAGCAGCTGTGTTGCGTGTGCCGCCCTGTCTCGGGGACCCTGTCCCCAGCTGTCCCCACGCGTGCGCCCGCGGTGCGTGTGGAGCTCACTCCCAGCTGCACTGGCCGCCCCACTGCCCCCGAGACTGGGCTCGGGTCACGGGCACTCTTGGCGGTGACGCCTCCAGCATGGGGGGCCGTAGGTGGGACCCGCCGGGCGAGGGGCCGCAGGTCATGGCATCACAGTGCCCGTCTGGGCTCAGACGCTCGTGACGCCCAGGTGCTGCCTCGTCTCCCTGGGGCCAAGGGGCCGGGCCCCCGCCTGCCCGGTCAGCGTCCCTCGGGAGGGGCAGCGGGCCTTCCCCCGGGGGCTTCCTGTGGCCAGCCCACCGCGCCCACAGTCACCCTCACCCCCACGTCGCCGCAGAGCAACCCCCCCCGTGGGACTGAGGCGTGTGGGGGGAGGTGGGTTGCAGAAGCCGTGAGGCCGGGAGGGGCTCTCCTCGGGGGCCGCCTGTCCCGGAGCTGCTGGGCTGGGGGTCGGGGGCTCTGGGCCCGTGAGGGGAGGGAGGCAGAGTGGCCCCAGATCAGCACAGAAGCCTGGAGGCACCGGGAGGGACTCAGGCTGCTGGCCCCGCACAGGGGCCCCAGGGCACTGAGGCAGAGCTGCCCACCCGCCCGCCCGCCTGACCCTGGCGAAGGGGGACTGGGCAGCCCGAGTCTCCGGGCCACGGCAGGGCTGCGGGGTTGCCTCTTCTGTCCCCAAGAGGCCGCGGGGCGGAACCTTCATCCTGGGCAGCCTGGCGAGTCCCCACTCTGGACCAGCCCCCGGCCCAGCCGGGCCCGGCTCCGGCGCCTCCCTGGGCCCTTGTTCCGTTTGACTGACGCTCATTCAGAGAAGGAAGGTTCTGGAAGGCAGGGGGCAGCACAGCGGGCCCTTCCTCCGCCTTTCTGTCCTGCATTTCCTGCGGCTGTTTTGTTCCCTGGCGCGGCGGCTTCCCACTGGGCGCGAGCAAGCAGGGCCAGATGCCCGCCGGCCTCCCGGCTGGGCCCTCTCCTGCCCGGACAGCGGGGCGGGGCGGGCATTTGCTGTCCAGCGGGGACAGAAGGAAGCCGAGGTCCCGAGAGGGGCGGGTTGGCACCGGGCAGCCCTGGCAAGGGGGACCCCCCAGTGTCCGCCGGTTCCCTCTGCCGGGACGGGGTGGGGCAGGCAGGGCGGGGCGGGGCAGGTCCCCCCTGCCTTTGTGACAGGCGGGCAGAGGGAACCGGTCCACAGCGCCATCCAGCTTCCCGTCCGTCTGTCCCTCTCCCCTCACCAGCCCTCGGCGTCGTGAAGGGGGTGTTGTGGGGTCCCGGCACCCCAGCGACACCCACCACAAGATGAGCCTGAGGGGCAGACAGCCGGGTGGGGCCGGTCGGGGCGGGTCGGGGGCCACGTCCCCGCGGGTCCGGGAATGAGGCCAGCCGGACGCCCCTGACGGGGTGAGAAGGGCCCCGCACGCGCCCCCACCCGGCAGGCCCACCCCCACGGGGGGCTGTGTCCCGCCACCCCCGCGTGGCCTCAGTTTCTCTCCCGGAGGGAGCCATCAGCTCACAGGTACGGGCGGTTCGCGCGCCCGAGGTGTCGCTGAGAGACTGTCACCAGCCGGCGTTCTCGCTTGCTTCATACACGCCTCCCGGCTGCATCTGGGTCACCGAGGGTCACGGTGTCCCCGCCCCAGCACCCCCGGCCCCGGGCCACGTGACGGGCCCCGGGCTCCGGGCGGCAGGAAAGAAAGCACCTTCCCCCCCGAGACACGGAGGGGCGGCAACTCACTCACCCCGGCAGTGACAGGGAGCAAGGCCGGGCCCCCGGTCACTGTCCCGGGACAAGGCGGCTCTGCTGGCCTGGCCCGCCCAGCTCTGCCCCTGGGGGGGTCACACCTGGGGATGCTCAGGGGTCGAACCCGGGGTGGCCGTGTGCGAGGCAGTGCCTGCCGCTGTCCTGTCGCTCTGGCCCTCGCACCCTGTCTCTGTCCACTGCCACTGAGGCCCCGGCAGCCTGTGGGGGCGCAGCCAGCACACGCCTGGCCGTGAGGGCGTCCCACAAGCAGCCCCCGGGCCTCCGAGCACCTCCTAGGAGCCCCCCAAGGAGAGGAAGACCCTTGTCCTTGGTCCCCTTTGCCCACAGACCCGCCTGGGTCACCACAGTGGCGCCTCCAGCCTCCCGCCTGGGTCGAGGGTGTTTCAACACCCCCCAGGGCCCCCCCAGGCTGCTGGGGCTCCGGGTCCTGCCCCAGGGCTCCCGGGCCATCCACACGCTCTGCACATTCTCCCCGTCCACAGCCGCTGTCCTCGCACCCTGGCTCCGCACATTCCCCAGGGATAACGCCCGTGCCGTTTGTGAGCAGAACACAGCCTGTTTGCGTGTTCACGTGTTTGTGTGTGTACTTCCCCCATTTGCTTCTCTCCTGCTCTGGGGGCCCGAGCCCAGGCCCCTCGCATGCTGAGCACGCGCCCACGAGCGTCTCCCGTCCTTTCCTCCCTTTGGGGGACTCGGGAGGGCCCCCGAGAGGGAGCACAGGGCCCGTGGGGAGGACACACGGCGTGGCCGGCCAGCAGCCTCGCGGGGTCAGGGGGGCTGGCGCAGCCCTGGCTGTCGCTTTGCCTCCCCCCGACTTGACAGCTCTGGCTGCTGTGCTCAGGGCAGGAAGTGGTCTGCATCTCCTGGGAGCCGGGCAGGCCCTCAGGCCCCCTCCTGCTCAGCCCGCCCCTGGCCGAGGTGGCTCTGCTCCCTGCGCCCCCCGAGGACCAGAGCTGCTGGTGACACCGGGGAAGCCTCCAGCTGCGGCGTCGCGTGCTCTGAGCTCCCGGGGGCCGTCCGATCCCGTCTCTCACCTCCAGCCCGGAGCTTGGCTCTTTGCTGTGTTTCTGGGTCTCTCTGAAGGCCCCAGCTGCTCGGGGTCACAGATCTGAGTTGGTGGTGTGCGGGCTCTGACCTCGCTCTCTCCATGGCTTTGTCACTGAGTGAAAGGCTCAGTCCCTCACCGGGTGTCACTGGCGGGGCTGTGCTGGGGGGAAGGGGTGCCGGTTCAGAGGGGCATCAAATGGCTAGGGGTCAGGTGGTGCGGTTAGGGGATCTGGTGTGGTTAAGGGATGCAGTTGTGGCAGAGGATCCAGTTGTGATTAGGGGATCTGGTTTGTGATTAGGGAATCCGATTGTGGTTAGAGGATCTGGTCGTGGTTAGAGGATCCAATTATGGTAGGGGATCTGGTTGTGGTTAGGGGATCTGGTTGTGGTTAGGGGATCTGGTTGTGGTTAGGGGATCTGGTTGTGGTTAGGGGATCGGTTGTGGTTAGGGGATTTGGTTGTGGTCAGGGATCTGGCTGTGCTTAGGGGATCAGTTGTGGTTAGGGGATTTGGTTGTGGTCAGGGATCTGGCTGTGCTTAGGGGATCAGTTGTGGTTAGGGGATCTGGTTGTGGTTAGGAGATCCAGTTGTGGTTAGGGGATCTGGTTGTGGTCAGGGATCTGGTTATCGTTAGGGGATCTGATTGTGGTTAGGAGATCCGGTTGTGGTTAGGAGATCCGGTTGTGGTTAGGGGATCGGTTGTGGTCAGAGGATCGGGGTCTGAGGCTAGAATGATAGTACAGCGGGAAGGGTATTTGCTTACATGGTGTTGACCAGGTTCACTCCCCAGCACCTCACGTGGTCCCCTGAGCACAGAGCCAGGAGGAATCCTGGAGCACCGCCGGCTGTGGCGCAGGATTCCTTTAGAGTGTAGGGGGGAGAGACTGTGGCTGGGGCCGGGCTGGTGTTGGGGTGACGCACGTAGGAGGCACAGTTGGGGCAGGAAGCGGGAGGCCCAAGCCCCCAGGACTTCAGCTGAATGAAGCGAGTGTCGGGCGGCCCCTCCCGACCCCCCCTGGGCTTGGCGGCAGCAGCCCCTCCCGCCGGCACAGGAGGCCGGGACAGCTGAGGGGACGGCCCCGCCCCGGACGCCCCGTCCTGTGCTCTGTGCAGGCGTCCAGGACGTCCTGCCGGCACGTGCGCCCAGAGAGCCCCTGCAGTGCTGGCTTCCTGCCGCGAGGCCGACCCTGCCTGCAAGCAACGGGCCGTGTCCCAAAGCTCCCACGCGTGTCCTGCGCCCCCCTCCCTCCGCAAAGGGCTGCTTGCCTCCTCGGGAGGGTGAAGCGGAGAGCCACGGCCCGGCTCCCGGCCGCCCGGAGCTCCTGCGTGTGGAGGCGGCAGCTGGGGACCAGACTTAGTTAGACCTGGGCGTTGTCAGGAATCAGACTGGCTGGGCCCAGGCGCCACGCTGCTCTGCGGGGGTCCGGGCTCCTGGAGCCGTGCCCCTCTGGAGGGGATCTGTGGCCTCGGGGGTCCCTGCTCAGCCTGTGCCCTGTGTCCTGGCCTGCCCCTGAGAACTCTGTCCTGGCCCTGCCCGGGGCTCCTCATGGCTCTGACTGGCCCTGGCCCGGCCCTCCCTGCCCTGGCCTCCTGCCTGGCCCCTGTGTGCACATCCTGTAGTGGCCGTGGGCCCATGTCAGGCCGTGGGCACGTGTCAGGAGCGGGGTCAGAAGCAGCGTCCCCCGGGGACTTCTAGTGTCGAGGAGGTGCAAACTCCCAGGTGGGGCGGCTGGGGGCTTCTAGAAGGAGCACCCTGGCAGTGCTCTGTCCTAGCTGCACCCCCACTGTCTCTCAGAGCACGTGCCCTAACTCTGCGTGTGTGCATGCGTGTGCATGTGTGTATAGATGTGTGTATGTGTGTGCATGTGTATGCATGAGTGTGGGTGCATGTGTGTGTGCACGCGAATGTGTGTATGTGTGTGCATGCATGTGCATGTACATGTATGCATGCATGTGGGTGCATGTGTGTGCACGTATGTGTGCATGCGAATGTGTGTGCATGTGCATGTGTGTCTGTGTGTGCATGTGTGTCTGTGCATGTATGTGCTTGGGTATGTGTGTGTATGTATGTGTGGCGGGTGCTGGGACCACTGAGCTGATGGCCCAGACAGCCCGGCAGGTGGGCAGCCAACATGGGGATCAGAGATGGAACCAGTGACCAGGGCTCCTTCACTTGGTTTTTGTCTGTTTTTGCCTTGGGGCCACAGCCGGCGGTGCTCAGAGCTGCCTCCGGGCTCTGCACTCTGGGGTCACTGGCGGGGCTCAGGGGACACAGTGCCAGAGACGGAGCGAGAGTCGGTCGCAGGCAAGGCGGGCTGCAGCCCGGGCTGGGGAAGAGCTCCCAGGTGGGTGGCGTCTCCCTCTCCTCACTCACGTGTCCACAGGGCCATGTCCACAGGGCCCCTGCGTGGAAGGATCTCACTGGCCAGCTCTCCCAGGCTGCTGGGCGGGAGGCGCACTGGGGCCCTGGACAACCGCTGGCAGCCCTGCAGCCCTGTGAGATGCTGGCCAGGCCGGCCGAGTGCCCGCCCAGAAGCCTCAGGACTGGCCCTGCTGCCCGGAGCATACCCGGCCGGGGAGCCACTGCCTCGGGAGACCCAGCTGCCCGGCCCAGAACCTCCCGGGTGCCGAGGCCTCGGGGGTGCTGTCTGGGGGGCAGAGCCCAGCTGCAGGCCCACAGGTGCAGGGACGCCCCCAAAGCACGCCGAGCATGTGGGCCGGGAAGCGGCCACGGGGTTGCAGGGGCCAGCCTAGGGCGTCCCCAGGGTGTGTCATGGGTCCGGCACCCTGAGGACCGCCCGTGGCAGCTACAGGCCAGGGACGGGGTCCTGGGAGCGGTGCTAGAGGGAACAGTCAGCTCAGGGTCCGGCCTCTCTCCCAGGTGGGTTTCGGGGAGACCAGCAGCCTATTTTTTGAGGAGGAGCAACAATACTTCTATATTTAGAGTCTATATTTCACCCTATTGTTCCCTTAGCACATAGGTCTTTTTTTTTCAAGGTTTCTAAAATTGCACGGCTTGCTAACATAGCCCGGAGCCTCATACAATAAATGAACGCATTTAAAATATTTAAAAATCCAACAAAAGCCCCCAAATGTAAAACAAGGAGCCACACATGTAACAATGAGAGTAAAAATAGCCCCTGGGGCTGGCTGATGTGGGCTGCGTCTGCTCGGGCGTGAAGTTTAGCAAAGTCGTGAATGTGATCAACTGGGGATCAAGATGGCACGGACAGAAATAGGCGCCTGGGAATAGCCCGCCACCTCCGCCACCCAGACGGAGGGCAGAGAGCGGGGTCCCCTCCTGGGATCCACGGTGAGGGGGGTGCCTGTGGGAACCACACTGGCAGGGGGGCGTCTGTCCGGGAGTCAGGCAAGTGCCCAGGGAGAGGTGCTCAGAGCTGCGTCCCTCCACCCGGGCCCTCCCGCTTGGTGCAGGGAGGAGAATGTTCTGGAAGCGGGATGGCCGTGTCCTGTGCTCTCGCCTGTTTGTCCTGGGCCGTGGCACCTGCCCGGGGCTCCCAGGACCAGAGGCAGATTGCGGCCCCCAAGCCTTGCACCCCACACATGACCACCATGACACCTAGGCCCCTGTTCAGGCCCCCCTGCCAGAGCCTGGGTGACATGGCTCTTGGGGGCTCTGCTGTGACTGGCACCTTTGCCAGGTCTCGTGGCTCCGGGTCTCGGCTGCTCCCGTGCTCCCTGGCCCCTTGGCAGCGACGCCGGCTGAGGCCCTGTGACTCGGTTCCCCAGAGCCGTATCAACTCGTGTGTACACACACACCCAAATCAGCCGATTAGCCTAGGTGGGAAGTTTCCACATCAGCGCAGAGAATTTACCTAAAGCATCCACGGCAGCCAAATTGGATGTGTGAAATATTATCTGTTGAATAAAATGGATCTGATTAAATTAGGAATGGTGATGGTAATTCGGAGTTATTTTTGTTTGATTAAGATAATCAAACCCCAAATAAGTCCAATGAAAGTGTTTTGTAAATGACTCATGATCGCTGAGAGATCTTTTCCCTGGCTGTAAACGGGGGGTCCTCCTGCTCCTGCCGGCTGCCGTGCACCTGCACCCCCAGACGGCTGCCCCAGGCACCCCCATCACACACGTGCGTGGGCGGCTGGGAGGGCCATTGCCAGTGGCAAGAGCTGGGGGAGGACAAGCCCCGGCCTCCCCCCGGGGCGGCTTCATTCCCAGTCTCTTTGGCCTGCTAACTCCGGCCAGAGGGGCCCTCTGTGGCCGCAGCCCTGGCCCCATTCAGTTCTGACGCTGACCAGTGTGGGTCAGTCCCGAGACAGGGACCCCTACCCCCTCGAGTGGCTAAGATGGAACATCGGACCTGAGTATGCCCCCGAGGGAAGGAGGGGACCCAGGGAAAGAAACAGGGGCAGGGCAGAGAGAGGACAGCGGGGCGGGCGCTGGCCTTGCACGCGGTGACCCAGGTTCAATCCCCGCCACCCTGGAGGGTCCCAGGCCACCCCAGAGGTGAGCACAGGGGCTGGAGTGGTAGCACAGTAGGTAGGACGTTTGCCTTGCACGCCCGGGTTCAATCCCCTGCATCCCATAGGGTCCCCCAAGCACCGCCAGGAGTGATTCCCGAGCATCACTGGGTGTGACCCAAAAAGAAAGGGGAAAAAGTGATCACAGCCTGGTGTGGCCCAAAACTTTAAAATAAACAGGTGAGCAACCACCCGCGAGGCGCAGAGGCAGGGCTGCCGGCCCACCGACAGCCCCTGCTGTGTTTCTCCCCTCCGGTGCCTCGGCCCGGCCGTCAGCCCCAGCACCTTCGCAGACCCACCACGGCTGGCGCTCTGGCCGCGAGGGCTCCCAGTGAGAGCCAGAGCCACACATGCTCACTGCTGCGCCCGCCGCCTGGCTCCCGGCTCTGCTCGCAGCCCTGACCATGGGCCCGGCCTCGTGGGCCCCTTCGGGACCAGACAGTGCCCTGAGCACCGGGCAGACATGCCCCCGAACCAGGAAGACAGTTGCTTTATCTACAAAACTCGGGGCGAGCCGGGCTTAGCCACGGGGCATGTGTGGAGGGCACGGAGGTGTGGGCAGCGAGAGGCCGGGGCCCGGTGCCCGTCGGGCTGGGGACGGGGAGGCACTGCTCAGGGGCGTGTGGCCATCGGCCGTGCAGCCAACAGCCCCCTCCTCCCGAAGGTGGGGGCACTCGGGCACAGGGAGCGACCCTTGCGTGAGGCTTGACCTCTGAATTCTCCATGTTCCATTAGTCGACAGGTGGATTTTCAGGCTTGCCGTGATTTCTGGGGTTCTGTGGCAAAACGCCGAGACTGGGCCGTGGAGGCCTTTGCTGTACGAGTGTCGGCCACTGGGGCCACGTGAATTTCCGTATCGGTTGTGGAGCTGGTTCAACAAACTTTGTAGAAACAATTTTTTAAAAATCCAGCCACAGTCTGGGTAGGTTGCATGTGAAATGTGAGTCATTCGGGAGAGTCAGTGCAGTCCCCGCGAGTCCTCCGGGCCGTGAACATTTGTTCCGAGTCTCCAGGCTTCTGTCCTGGTGCTTCCCAGTGTGCGAGCAAACCCTGCGCTTCCCGAATGCTTTGCTTCCCGGCTCCTGCTGCGGGCAGCACGGCCCGGCCCTGGGCAGGACACGCCAGCCGGGGCGTGCCCGGACGCCAGCTGCCCGCAGTTCCGTGCGTCGAATCAGGTCGCGTGCGGCTGGCGCTTGCTACTCGTTCTCTCACCAAGTCTCTTGTTCCCGCCCGGCCTCCTCACGCAGCCCGAGGGTCCGCCCGGCCCGTGGGCTCCGCCTGCCCCGAACCTCCGCCAGGGCCTTTCCTGCCCATTTGCCCTTGTTCCCGATTGAGTCTCAGTCCCCTGAGGTCACCGACCCTGGGGACGCTGAGCCTTAATGCCGGGCTGATGTCTGGGTTCACGGCGTCCTGCTCCCGGCATCCTCCCTGCACCCCTGCAGCCTGCGGGCCCGACCCGTCCTCTTAGGAAACCACGCTCGGTCTCATCACTTCTCCGTGCTCCCGACTCCTTTCCTCTCATCTTGCTGTCCGGCTTCTCCTTCTTCTTGCTTCAAGCAGTCTTCAGGTGAAGGATTTGACTTTCTTTTTAAAATATCGATGACTCTGCCTTATTTGTTTTCCTCTGAGCTCTGCTGTCCCGATTTTGTGCCAGCCTCAAGATCTGAGGTTTTTATTTTTGTTCCCCTCAAAATGGTTTCTAATCATGTCCTCAATTTCCTGTGTGAAGCGTTGGTTATTTAGCCTTTATGGAGTCTCTTAGGTATTTGCGAATCGGTGATTAATTTGCAAAGGTCAATTCACTGTCACCAGAGATAGACGCCATGTGACACGCAGGTCTCTATAGTGAATGAGATTTGCCTGCTGACCTGACGGGATTCACTGGGAGAATGTTCTGGAGCTTCTGTTGACATCGTTGGTTTCACCTGTTGTCTGTTGGGTGTGGCCAGGGGAGCTGGCCCCGGAGCTGTGCCCCTACCAGGGTGTCTCTGGGGAGAAATGCTAGCTTAGCTTCTGCAGCTCCGTCATGATTTGACTTGTGTTTTGTCCTTTTTCGGTCTTTTACTTTAAGGGTGTGTGTGTGTGTGCGCATGGCATGTGTGTGCACGTGCATATGTGTGTGCATGCACACGTGTGCATGTGTGTGCATGAATGTATGCGTGTGTGCTTGTGTGTTCATGTGTGCATGTGTATGCACGTGTGCATGTGTGTGCATGTGTGTGTGGGGGGGGGTGTGATGTGTGTGTGTGTCAAGAGTATCTCTTGCATGGTTTTGGATCACCCAATCCTGCTGCTGTCTCCGTCCCACCGGCCTGCACGGCCCCTCCTGGTGGCTGTGGTGCAGCCTGCCCGGCCTCTGCTCGGCCACGGAGCCTGCCCCCTGCCCCGGGCGGGGAGGCCGTTCACATGAGGAACCCAGGCCACAGGCGCTGCCAGGGACCCCGAGAGCAGAGGTGGAGACCCCGACCCAGACTGGGGCTGAGTGCCAGGGCCCTCCCTGCCTGTCCTGCCCCGCGGGCCCCCGGGCTTCAGAGCGGCCTGTCCAGCCTCAGGAGGGCAGGGCCCTGCTCCCAGACCTCTGCGGGTGCTCCCAAGAGCAGCCCCTCCCCGGACACGGTCACGGGGCAGCCGGACTCACACAGCATGGCAGGTGCAGAGCTCCTTCCCGGCAGCCACCACCTCCATCCAGGCCGTAGCCTCTGACCTGCCGTCACCCTCTGACCCTCAAATGCCCCGCACAGTCCCGACCTTCAACCTCCCATCACCATTGTGACCTTTAGCCTCCCATCTAGGTTGACCTTTAACCTGCTACCTGCACCCGACCTTTCCCCTCCCATGCCCCTTCAGCAGGGCCCTGGACACGTCTTGGTGACTGGCCTGCAGGGCCTCCCGGGGCAGGACGGAGGCCGGGCGGTGCCTCCGCCCTCGCGTGTGTGTGGGTGTGGCCGGCCTCGGGCGCCCCAGCTCGTCCCTCGGGGCAGGCGCGGTGGCGGCAGCGTCACGCTGGGCGCTGGCCGGACCCCCGAGGTTCTCCTGCCCGAGAACTCGGGGCCAGGGCTGTCCTGGGCTGTGCTGGGGGGCCGGGAGGCCGTACCGGGCGTGAGACGGGCTGCGGGGGGCCGCGCGGTGGCGGGGGTGGTGGCGCCTCCCGGCCCAGCTCCCGGGAACAGGAGCAGACGCGGAGCAGGTCTGGGCCCCGGGACCCAAGACCCGGGCCGCACGGCTCAGCAAATAGCCGTTCCCCGTGCAGGGCTGCCAGCTGCCGGGCCTGTCTCTGGGCTGTTCCCACCGCCCCCCCTCCCCGTTCTTCCTTCCCGAGTCGCCTCTGCACATCCGATGCTTCTGCACCCCCGCCCCAGCGATGCCCCCCGGGCAGGGCGTGCCCTGGCGATTCCCACCGGGCTGGCTGGGCGGCACCGCTGGGCCAGGACTCGGGCTCCTGTGGGTCCAGATACCTTGCTGGGCGCCCAGAGCCCGGCCGGCAGCCGGAGCACTGGGAGACTGCGGCACGAGGAGCAGCGGGAACCCTGGGGCCGGGAGGCCCACTAGGAGTGAGGCTAGGCAGGGGTCCGGCACTGGGCAGACTGCGGTGAGTTGGGAGTGCCGGGAGTATCGTGAGCACTGGAGGGACAGGGAGCACCGGCTATGCTGGGTGCACGGGAGTGCTGAGGGGATTGTGAGTCCTGGTGTATGTGTGCATTGGGAGCCCGGGTGTGCTATGAATACTGGGTGTGCTGGCAGTACTGGGTGTACCTTGTATTTTGGGAGTCTGGGTGTACTGGGAGTGCGTATGTGTTGGGAGTCTGTGTGTGTTGGGAGGAGTGTGTGTTGGGAATGCATGTGTGTTGAAAGGAATGTGTGTTGGGAGTGTGTATGTGTTGGGTGTGTGTTGGGAGTGTGTGTGTGTTGGGAGGAGTGTGTGTTGGGAGTGTGTATGTTAGGAATAGTGTGTGTTGGGAGGAACGTGTGTTGGGAGTGTGTGTATGTTGGGAGTGTGTGTGTGTTGGGTGTGTGTTGAGAGGAGCGTGTGTTGGGCGTGTGTGTGTGTGTTGGGTATGTGTTGGGAGTGTGTGTGTTGGGAGGAGTGTGTGTTGAGTGTGTTGGGAGAGTGTATGTGTTGGGTGTGTGTTGGGAGTGCGTGTGTGTTGAGTGTGTGTTGGGAGTGCGTGTGTTGGGAGTGTGTGTGTTAGAAGGAGTGTGTGTTGGGAATGTGTGTGTTGGGAGGAGTGTGTGTTGGGAGGAGTGCGTGTGTTGGGAGTATGTGTGTGTTGGGTGTGTGTTGGGAGGAGTGTGTGTTGGGAGTGTGTGTTGGGAGTGTGTGGGTGTTGGGAGGAATGTGTGTGTTGGGTGTGTGTTGGGAGTGTGTGTTGGGAGGAGTGCGTGTGTTGGGAGTGTGTGTGTTGGGAGGAGTGTGTGTTGGGAGTGTGCGTGTGTTGGGAGGAGTGTGTGTTGGGAGTGTGTGTGTGTTGGGAGGAGAGTGTGCCGGGGGTGCCGTGTGCGATGATGCCGTGTGTGCTGGCGGTGCCCAGTGCACTGTTGAATCAGGCAGCGCCTACACAGGGCTAACCTGGTCGGCTGTGCCTGCCAGGCCCTGCTCACTGGACTACCTTTCTGGCCCCTGGCCCCTGACTTAGCGCCCAGTACTTTCGGTTTCCACATCCGGCACATTCCTCAAACCCCGGCTTCACTGGAGATTCCAGTGGTTCTTCCTGCTTCCCGCTGGGCACGTCTCCCTGTCCGGGGCTTGGGACCCACAGTGGCTGCTTGGGGACGCCTCAGCTCCCAGTCCCTGGGCGGCGGGGGGGGGGGAACCGTCTCCCCGTCCGCAGGACCGAGGGGACGTGCTTGCTCCCGGCGCGATGTGTGAGCGGCTCCTGGTGTGGCTGTGGATCTGGGTCAGCACGGAAAGGGCTCGGGCTCGGGCATGTGAGAAGCAGCAGCTCCAGGTGACACACGCCCCTCCCCGAAGAGTCTGCTGGGCCAGCCTGCTCTCAGCAGGCCCGAGGGCTCTCAGCTCCGTGCCCGGGGGGCCCCCCAAGAGGGTCTGCACACCGGGCAGGGAGGGCTCACTCATCAGTGCTCACTCCCGGTCTGAGCACCCATGCAGGGCTCACTCATCAGTGCTCACTCCTGGTCTGAGCACCACGCAGGGCTCACTCATCAGTGCTCACTCCCGGTCTGAGCACCCATGCAAGGCTCACTCATCAGTGCTCACTCCCATTCTGAGCATCCATGCAGGGCTCACTCATCAGTGCTCACTCCCACTGAGCACCCACGCAGGGCTCACTCATCAGTGCTCACTCCCACTGAGCACCCACGCAGGGCTCACTCATCAGTGCTCACTCCCGCTCTGAGCACCCACGCAGGTTGCCCAGTGGGTGAGAGGGTTTCCTAAGGATGCACTGGCCCGTGTGGCTCCCGTTGATTGGCCACGTCTGGCTGTTTGTGTTAAGCACCGACCAAGGTGATGACCCTTGGGTGGGCAGGAGCCAGGAAGGCCTCGGCGTGTCCTGGGGCCCCACGGGGACGGGCCTGAGGAACTGTACTCTCGAGGGCAGTTTTGTGCAGGTCCCTTCTGGGCCGAGTGGCAGCTGGAAGAGAGTCTGTGTGGCCTCCGGCCAGCGGCCTGAGGCAGGGGGACGAGACTCGTCCACAGCAGGTGTCCACGGCAGCCGCGTGCGTCCCGGCACTTCCCGACCGCCCCGAGGGACAGCCCTGCGGCTTCCTTCCCTGATGCACATGGGACCACGACAGCCACCCCAGCTGGACGCCCAGAGCCTCGTCCCCTGGAGCACTGTGCCACCGGGAGGGGCCCAGGCCCGCTGAGGCCCCCGTCTCCCGCGGCCCAGCGCGGGCACCACCTCGGACAGGCTTGAGGCCGCTGCCGGGAACGTCTGGTCGCAGAGCTGCGCTCCGGACCGGGGCTGGCGGGAGACTCGGCAGCAGGGTCACCCCGGCCACGTTGCCTCAGAGGTCAGTGGTGCCTGAGTGGTGAGGCAACAGGCTGCCCCCGTTCCGGGTCCCCGGAGCTCTGCTCTCCCCGCTGCTCTCTTGACGCCT
This sequence comes from Sorex araneus, assembly GCF_027595985.1. NCBI lineage: Eukaryota > Metazoa > Chordata > Mammalia > Eulipotyphla > Soricidae > Sorex > Sorex araneus. The sequence goes on from NC_073303.1 coordinate 262,587,726, forward strand.
CGCGTACCCGGGCCCAGCTGCCCGGCGCCTCCCGGGACGTGCCAGGTGTCCTAATTAAATTAGCAGCTGATGAGCAGTCGGTATGCGGAGCTCGACCCGCCCCGGGAGCCTGGCTGTGGACCGAGAGCTCTCAGGGAGAGCCGGCACGGGAGGGCCGGGCCGGTCAGCAGAGGGGCTGCAGGCGTCCAGCCGAGCGGGAGGGAGTCGGCAGGACGGAGGGCGCTGGGCTTTCAAATGGGGCAAACAGACGGCCGCGGGGGCTTGGGGGCCGCGGGGGGCCGGCAGCCTCCCGCCTCTCTCCCGGCAGAACACATATGTGCCTCATGTCCAGCCCTCGCTGCGGCAGGGCTGGGCCTGAGACAGGCTGTGGCTTCCGAGGCCCAGAGCGGGGAGCCAGGACCTCCCGGCCCGGCCAGTCTCGTGGCCACATCGGTGCGTCCTCCCCCCCACGCCTCTTGTTCTTCCTCTAGGGCCGAGGGTTTGCCTCCCAGTTCAGGCTTGGGAATCTGATGCTGGGGCGCCTTCCGGAGCAGCGCTGGGTGCGGTCAGGGTTTCTGGGTCACCTGCCCCCCATGCCCCTGCCCTCTCCCCTGCAGCCCTCGTGCCCCTGCCCTCTCCCCTGCAGCCCCCCGTGCCCCTGCCCTCTCCCCTGCAGCCCCCCGTGCCCCTGCCCTCTCCCCTGCAGCCCCCCGTGCCCCTGCCCTCTCCCCTGCAGCCCCCGTGCCCCTGCCCTCTCCCCTGCAGCCCCCGTGCCCCTGCCCTCTCCCCTGCAGCCCCCTGTGCCCCTGCCCTCTCCCCTGCAGCCCCCGTGCCCCTGCCCTCTCCCCTGCAGCCCCCCGTGCCCCTGCCCTCTCCCCTGCAGCCCCCCGTGCCCCTGCCCTCTCCCCTGCAGCCCCCCGTGCCCCTGCCCTCTCCCCTGCAGCCCCCCGTGCCCCTGCCCTCTCCCCTGCAGCCCCCCGTGCCCCTGCCCTCTCCCCTGCAGCCCCCCGTGCCCCTGCCCTCTCCCCTGCAGCCCCCCGTGCCCCTGCCCTCTCCCCTGCAGCCCCCCGTGCCCCTGCCCTCTCCCCTGCAGCCCCCGTGCCCCTGCCCTCTCCCCTGCAGCCCCCGTGCCCCTGCCCTCTCCCCTGCAGCCCCCCGTGCCCCTGCCCTCTCCCCTGCAGCCCCCCGTGCCCCTGCCCTCTCCCCTGCTGGCCCCAATGCCCCTGCCCTCTCCCCTACAGCCCCCGTGCCCCTGCCCTCTCCCCTGCAGCCCCCGTGCCCCTGCCCTCTCCCCTGCTGGCCCCAATGCCCCTGCCCTCTCCCCTACAGCCCCCGTGCCCCTGCCCTCTCCCCTGCAGCCCCCGTGCCCCTGCCCTCTCCCCTGCAGCCCCCGTGCCCCTGCCCTCTCCCCTGCAGCCCCCGTGCCCCTGCCCTCTCCCCTGCAGCCCCCTGTGCCCCTGCCCTCTCCCCTGCAGCCCCCTGTGCCCCTGCCCTCTCCCCTGCAGCCCCCGTGCCCCTGCCCTCTCCCCTACAGCCCCCGTGCCCCTGCCCTCTCCCCTGCTGGCCCCCGTGCCCCTGCCCTCTCCCCTGCAGCCCCCGTGCCCCTGCCCTCTCTCCTGCAGCCCCCGTGCCCCTGCCCTCTCCCCTGCAGCCCCCTGTGCCCCTGCCCTCTCCCCTGCAGCCCCCTGTGCCCCTGCCCTCTCCCCTGCAGCCCCCGTGCCCCTGCCCTCTCCCCTGCAGCCCCCGTGCCCCTGCCCTCTCCCCTGCTGGCCCCCGTGCCCCTGCCCTCTCCCCTGCAGCCCCCTGTGCCCCTGCCCTCTCCCCTGCAGCCCCCGTGCCCCTGCCCTCTCCCCTGTAGCCCCCTGTGCCCCTGCCCTCTCCCCTGCTGGCCCCTGTGCCCCTGCCCTCTCCCCTGCAGCCCCCTGTGCCCCTGCCCTCTCCCCTGCAGCCCCCTGTGCCCCTGCCCTCTCCCCTGCTGGCCCCTGTGCCTACGCATGAGCTCTGCTGGGCATGCACCCAGCTTGGCCTAGCCCAGGTGCTGGCCGCGGCACCTGTGCCCTCCACACCCCGGCGCCGGGACGCGGGACTCCGAGTGGACACGGGGATCTACACGCTGCCCTGCCCTGTTAGTCTGCCTGGCCGTATTTTCTCCTCAGAGGAGCGTGTGCGCTTTCTCCCTAGCAGACACAAAGATACTTAGCAACTATCACTGGACTCGTGCTGGCCCGGTCACTCCTCCCGCGGCCACGCTGCCCCCGTGGCTCGCTGTCCGGCTCGCAGCCTCGGTCTGTTCTGCCCGACGCGCTGCTGCTGGCGGCCTCCCAGGCCTGGCCACGGCGGGAAGCCCAGACTGGCCCCAGCGCCACAGCCGCCCCTACCGGCCTGCAGGGGCCCCTCAGGGCCATGTCCCCGGGCTCCGCCCCTTCCTACGACTGCTGGACCTTTTCTTGCACAAAGTCAGCAAGGCCGCCTCTGGGCAGCTGCAGCCACCAGACGTTCCTGCCCATCAGGAAGCCCCGCCCAGATGGCCCCACGCTCATCAGAGAACACGCCCAGTAGGAAGCCTATCCACTGATAGCCACGCCCATTGTGAAGTCACGCCCACTGGCAAACCACGCCCAGTAGGAAGCTTCAGTCACTGACAGACCACGCCCAGTAGGAAGCCACGCCCACAGACACACCACACCCACTGGGAAGCCACGCCCACTGACCACCACACCCAATGGGAAGCCACGCCCATTGATGGACCTCACCAGCAGGCAGCCCCTCACCAGCAGGCAGCCCCTCCCCCACATGGCCACGCCCACTGACCTGGTAGTTGGACCCTCTGGGACTGGCCCCTGGCAGCCCTGCCCACCAGGCTGCAGCATCCCTGAGCCGCGATGCCCCCCACAAAGCGAGATGCTTGCAGGGAACCATGGTGACCCCAGACAGGCCCACCAGGGCGAGGAGCTTGTGGTCTCTGTAGAAACTGGGCGATGGGGGGGTCCCCGCTGGTCAGCGGGAAGCAGCTGTGGGGGGTAGAAGGCGGAGTCTGGGAAGGGCTGGACGCTGGGGTGGGTCCACGCTGCCAGCCCCGCCTCCTCCCCTACAGCGCAGTGGGCCCCTGCTCACGACCATCACCTCTCCGGGGCCAAAGGCTCAGGGGTCTGCAGGGGTGTGACTCCCAGGGGTCCCATGCACCCGGCCACTGAGCCGGCCCCCAGCTCCTGATCCCTGACCCCATACGTCTCCTTGGGGTCACGCCCGAGAGCCCGGTGGCACTGGAGGTGGGGGGCTCCCCAGGGGCTCCCAGAGGTGGAGGACCGTGCGCACAGGGCAGTCCCCGGGCCCCCCACCTCTGCGGAGGCCCAGCGGGTCCCTCCCGGGCTGGCCTGGAAGCTGCCGGGGCCACCTGGCTGGCAGGCGTGTTAGTGAGCCGAGGTCCCAGGCGAGGGGACAGACGCCAGGGCTGTGCTCCTCACGGCAGCTGGCGAGAGGCCATCGGTTCCACAGAACCCTGGATGCGCCCGGGGAAAGCGGGACCGTGGGTGGGCGCAGAGGCAGCCAGGACGCGGCTGGGTCCCGGGTCCCGGGGGGCTGCGGGGGCTGGTCTCAGTGCAGGGGCAGGGCCAAGCTCCCATGTTTCACTTGGGGGCAAACCTGCCTTAATCCTGCCCCATCCAGCCCCACCCGGCTCCCCTTGTCTCCCAGCCTTGGTGAGCGCTCGAACCCGACTCGACATGGCGCGTCCTGAAGGCGGGGTCACAGACTTCAGCAGCTCCCCTCTGCACACGGCGGGGGCGGGGCATCATTGCCGGTTTGACTCCCAACAGCAGTGCTCCCTGAGCACCACCAAGCGTGTCCCTGGTGGCCTGGCCCCTTCCTAGGCACCTCTGGGCAGGACCCCTGTAAGGTTATTATTATTTTTTTTTTTGCTTTTTGGGTCACACCCGGCGATGCTCAGGGGTCACTCCTGGCTCTGCACTCAGGAGCTACCCCTGGCGGTGCTTGGGGGACCATATGGGATGCTGGGACTTGAACCCGGGTCGGCTGCGTGTAAGGCAAACGCCCTCCCCGCCGTGCTATTGCTCCAGCCCCGTAAGGTTCTTTTAAAAGAACAGAATGTGAAAATATTCCGAGGTGGCTCCCGTGGCCCTCCCCACCACACCAGCTTTCTCGGTCTGTCACCCACGGCTGAGCGACCACTCGCTCCAGTGCTCACCAGCATCTCGTCTCTGGCCAAGACAAACCTGGCCAGTGGCCGAAGCCCGGGGGGCCGAAGCACCCCCCCCCACACACAGCTTTCCCTGGCTCCTGGACGTGCTCACACATCGGAACCCTCTGGAGAAGCGACACAGAGGCGGGGCGGGGGAGGGCGGCCCTGTTTGTGTCTCGGCCAGGTTGCCCCAGAGGGTCAAAGATTTGAGAGGTTTAGCACCTTTCTAGTCAAAACTCCAGTGAGCGGCCTGCTAAATTTAATCCTGCCCATTCTCGCTTTGCTTTCCCCCCCTTTGGTGAATGCACAGCAAGGAAACAATAGCTGCTAATATACAGCCTCTGCCAGCCGGAAGGACTGGAACAGCTGCTCCTCCCGGCCTGCCCCCCTCGCCCTGTCATCCACCACTGCCGCGGGCCCAGTGTGACATTCTCCTTATTGTTATTGTAAACTCAATTGAAAAAGCCATCACTCAGAGTCGCCTTGGTGGTGGCATCGGGGATGCTCATCTGGGTGTGACAGGGCGGTAGATTGCTAGGAAGCTCTCGCCCCTCCCGAATGACGAGGAGTGGATAGTGCCAGAGCGAGAGACGTCCATCGCAGACGCTCAGCTGACGCCCCTGTCCAGGGGCCTCCTGGGCTGGGAGTTGGCCCACTCCAGTGTCCGAGCTGTCCGCAGGAAGCTGAAGTGTTTCAGGGGCGCACAGCGTCATGCTTCAGGCTCGAAACGCTTTCAGGATGCGGGGGGCCGCAGCGTGCTCCTCCCCCGAGGGCCCTGCCCGCTGCACGCCTGCACCCGACTCCTCGGCAGCCGTCAGATCTGAGCACAGAACGAGAGGGAATGACCTGCGGCTCTGGACAGGGGCGAACAGGCGTGAGGAATATGCTGCAGAGTGCCACACGCAGACCCAGCGCCGTCCGCGGGCGTCTGGGGCCTGCAGCCTGGGAATGCTAATCGTCTTTGCTCTCCGGGTCAGTAAGATGTCAGAAGTATTTGCTTTCGTTAATGTCAGCCCATCAGTCTTTTAGCATTCGGATCAGGGCACCTTCCATTTCCTCAGAGGAAGGGTTCCTCACGAGCACGGCCGCCCCGTCCCGCCTCTGGGAGCACGGCCCGCCCCATCCCCGCCTCTGGGAGCACTGCCCGCCCCATCCCTACCTCTGGGAGCACTGCCCGCCCCGTCCCACCTCTGGGAGCAATGCCCGCCCCGTCCCCGCCTCTGGGAGCACTGCCCACCCCGTCCCCGCCTCCGGGAGCACTGCCCGCCCCGTCCCCGCCTCCGGGAGCACTGCCACCCCGTCCCGCCTCTGGGAGCACGGCCCGCCCCATCCCCGCCTCTGGGAGCACTACCCACCCCGTCCCCACCTCTGGGAGCACTGCCCGCCCCGTCCCCGCCTCTGGGAGCACTGCCCGCCCCATCCCCGCCTCTGGGAGCACGGCCCGCCCCATCCCCACCTCTGGGAGCACTGCCCGCCCCATCCCGCCTCCGGGAGCACAGCCCGCCCCGTCCCCGCCTCTGGGAGCACTGCCCGCCCCATCCCGCCTCCGGGAGCACAGCCCGCCCCGTCCCCGCCTCTGGGAGCACTGCCCGCCCCGTCCCCACCTCTGGGAGCACTGCCCGCCCCATCCCGCCTCTGGGAGCACTGCCCGCCCCGTCCCCACCTCCGGGAGCACTGCCCGCCCCATCCCGCCTCCGGGAGCACAGCCGGCACCATCCCCGCCTCCGGGAGCACAGCCCACACCATCCCGCCTCCGGGAGCACAGCCCGCCCCGTCCCGCCTCTGGGAGCACTGCCCGCCCCGTCCCCGCCTCTGGGAGCACAGCCCGCCCCGTCCCGCCTCTGGGAGCACTGCCCGCCCCGTCCCCGCCTCTGGGAGCACTGCCCGCCCCGTCCCTGCCTCTGGGAGCACAGCCCGCCCCGTCCCCGCCTCTGGAAGCACGGCCCGCCCAGTGCCTGCTTACAGCCCACAGGCCCTGCTGTCTCGGTTGCTGGGCCCAGGGCCCCGGGCGGCCTGAGCTCTTTGCATTCTGGTCCCTCTCTGGCCACTCCACTAAACACTCCGCGGTCTGCGTGTTTTCCTCGCTTTGTTCTCAGTAAACTCTGGCCCTGACCGGACCTGCACAGAGACTGCCCCCCCCCCCAAACGCCGGGGTTCTGGGAGACGGTGTGTGCAGGATCCCAGGCCCGGCCCCAGGCGTGCGCCTCATGCTGTTCAGCGTCCAGGGCCGCCCAGCTCCTTCTGTGGCCCGGGGGGACAGAGGCAGACGGGCAGGAGCACTGGAGCGGGGGATGCCCGGGCACCCAGGACCGGCCCGAAGGGCCCAGAGGACAAAGGTGCCAGTGCTTCACTAATGCTGGGTCCCGAGTCTGTCGCGGAGGGGCTGGGGGGAGACAGACGCTTGGGGGTCCCCACGGTCACATTCATCACACTGGCGGGCGTGGGCGGGCGCCCGCAAGGGCGAGAGCACTGTGGGCTGGCGTGAGCATGCAGCGGCCGTGGCAGGCGCTTCCGGGCCGTCGCGGAAGTCTATTGTACACAGATTTTTGCTTTTTCTTCACCGCAGCAGCTCTCTAATGAGACAAAGGCGCGAGAGTGGATGTACTGGAATCAAACGTTAGGAAGGGAATTATTCTGAGCGGCAATTAAGACTGAAATGTCATCATTTGCCGTCTCCCTGGAAAGCGTTTGCTCGCCGCCCTCCGACTGCGCTGCTGAATTGGCCACATCTGGAGAGGAACCGCAGACAATGCGGCATCAGAGGCTTCAGAGGCGCAGCTGCTCTGAGCAGCCAGCCGGGGGGCGGCCCACGGGAAGTGGGGGCGGGGCACGAGGCAGGCTCGGCTGCCCCCGCCCCCTGGCCCGGCACCGGGAGGCCTGTGCTGGGCCCCGCTCAGGCACGTGCCAGGGAGAGTGCCAGGGAGAGGCCGGGGCAGGCCGCCTTGCTGCTCTGCGCCTCAGTCCCTGCGGGGGGGGGGCCCCACGGCCTGGTCAGGGAGCCCCTCCGGAGCTGAGATGAACCGGCCCTGCCCCTCTCAGCCCCCCCCTTCCAACACGGGTCACTTTCCCATTTTTCTGCATTTCTGTATCATTCTCAGGAGCTTTGGGCAGCTCCGAGACCTCTTGCGGGGGAGAATCGCGCATGGCCACGCACCCGTGGGAGAACCCGGCGTCTCCCGTGAGCAGCTCGCGCCCGGGAGCAGGGCTGTGCCCTGTCTGGGGCCCGCCGGGCTCCCTGCACCCGGGGTCTGCCCGCCGGGCACGGGGCCCGAGGGCTCTCGTTCTCATCCGGGCGTCTGAGCTTGGGGCTTCCCCAAGTGTCCCAGGAGATTCGGGATGAGCCACTTCCTCCTGCAGGTCCGCGCGGCTTCTCCTGGCGCCTCTGACCCCTGACCCGGGCGGGGCGTGGGCGCCGGGTGCGATGCGGGAGAGGGAAGAGCCGACAGCACTTCCTCGGGAGGCAGCGGCCACCCTAAGCGTGCGGCAGGCGCCTGTTTGCTGGGCTCTGCCCTCCGTGCTCGGGGGCTGCTCGGGCCACGCCGTGCCCCGTCTGTGCTGAGACAGTCCCAAGTCTCCGCGCTTTGACCTGCTCGCAGGCGGGGGGGCGGGGGGGGATTTCCTGTAGGCTGGGCCGCTGTCCCCGGACACAGCCCGCTGTGAGGGCCCTGGGACGGTCCCTATTCCCCACGCTCTGGCCTGGGTTTCCCCTCGTGCCTGCTGTCTGGTGTGACAGCCCCCTGCACAACAGGACTCGGGGCAGAGGACGGGACGGCAGGGCCGCCTGCACACGGCTGACCCGGCCCAGCCCCCAGACCCACACGGTCCCCCAAACCCCTCCAGGAGTGAGCTCTGAGCACGGCCGGGGGTGGCCCCAAAACAAAACAACAAAAGCAAACGGACTCAATCCTTGCCCCGCCCCCTGCACTCCAGCCGTGTGCACGGCCTTGACGCACGCCTCGGTGGCACGCCTGCCAGAGCAGATCACTGGAGTCCAAGCTCGGACCCCGGGCGGCCACGGCCTGGCAGACACCGGCTCTCACCAAGCACGTGAAGCGTGAGCACGCCTCGCGGGCATCTGTGTGTTTGCATGTGTGTAACTGATGTGGCCCCCTGCCCTCCATGTGTGTGTCTGTGGAGATGACAGGTCACCCACCTTCCGTGTCTGCGTGTGTGTAGCTGCTGCGGTCTCCCGCCCTCCGTGTGTGTGTGTGTGTGTGTGTGTGTGTGTGTGTGTGTAGCTGATGCAGTCTCCCGCCCTCCGTGTGTGTGTGTGTGTGTGTGTGTGTAGCTGATGCAGTCTCCCGCCCTCCGTGTGTGTGTGTGTGTGTGTGTGTAGCTGATGCAGTCTCCCGCCCTCTGTGTGTGTGTGTGTGTGTGTGTGTGTGTGTAGCTGCTGCAGTCTCCCGCCCTCTCTGTGTGTGTGTGTGTAGCTGCTGCGGTCTCCCGCCCTCTGTGTGTGTGTGTGTGTGTAGCTGATGCGGTCTCCCGCCCTGTGTGTGTGTGTGTGTGTGTGTAGCTGATGCGGTCTCCCGCCCTCTGTGTGTGTGTGTGTGTGTGTGTGTGTGTGTAGCTGATGCGGTCTCCCGCCCTCTGTGTGTGTGTGTGTGTGTGTAGCTGATGCGGTCTCCCGCCCTCTGTGTGTGTGTGTGTGTGTGTGTGTAGCTGCTGCAGTCTCCCGCCCTCTGTGTGTGTGTGTGTGTGTGTGTAGCTGATGCAGTCTCCCGCCCTCTGTGTGTGTGTGTGTGTGTGTGTGTGTGTGTGTAGCTGATGCGGTCTCCCGCCCTCTGTGTGTGTGTGTGTGTGTGTGTGTAGCTGCTGCAGTCTCCCGCCCTCTGTGTGTGTGTGTGTGTGTGTGTGTAGCTGATGCAGTCTCCCGCCCTCTGTGTGTGTGTGTGTGTGTGTGTGTGTAGCTGATGCGGTCTCCCGCCCTCTGTGTGTGTGTGTGTGTGTGTGTGTGTGTAGCTGATGCGGTCTCCCGCCCTCTGTGTCTGTGTGTCCTCCATGTGTGCCTCTGTGTGTGTGTGTGTGTGTGTGTGTGTGTGTGTAGCTAACGCAGTCTCCCGTCCTTCGTGTCTGTGTGTGTCTGAGTGTGTCTGTGTGTGTCTGTGGGGCTGCTGCGGCCTCCCTCCCCGAGTGTCCATGGTGCTGACCCATCAGCCCGCCGGGCCCGTCCAGCTCACCGTCTGTCCAGCACGCGTGTGCCCTGGCCGGGCCGCTGCCTCTTTCACGAGGAGGGACAGTGCCCGGTGTCGTGGGCGTGTGGCCACCCTCCGCCCGGCTCTGCTTCTGTCCACGTGTGTCCCCTCAGGGTCCGGGGATGCAGCAGACGGAGAGGCGGGCCGTCACCCAGCCCGGCAATGGGCCCCTGGCCCTGGTGTTCGCAGCGCTGCTCCACGGTCTGCAGGGCGGCTGCCCACGCCTCAGGGCCTTGCCAGGGGCCGTCCCTGAGGGGCACCACGTGCGGCCAAAGCCCACAAACCAAAGACAAACAGTGATCGAGTCCTCGCGTCTCAGAGGGTGACGTGCACGGACCACACCCCTCTTTACAAAATGAACGGGCGTGGAATCGGGGAGGGTGGTGGGTCCAGGTGACGGGCCCCGTGTCCCGGCAGTGACCCTGGTGGCCGCAGGCCCTCCTCCCCTCCCCAGCTGGCTTCTCCCACAGCAGGCTCCGGGCCTCCCCCCACCCCCCGTGGACAGTCCCCGCCTTTCCCGGCTGGTTCTGACTCACGCACTTCTCGCCACCTCGCTCCTGCCTCCCCTCCCCCTTCTCTGTCCTCTCCGTGTCCCACTGCATGACAGCGAGTCTGAGTGTCCATCTCAGGGGCTGCTCAGGGCTGTCCGGCGGGAGTGGCCTCCGGAGTCCCAGCACGCAGGGAGGGGCCCCGCTCCCGCCCAGGAGCCCGGCAGAGCTGGGCGCGAAGAGGGCCGGGTCCCCCGCCCGTGCAGCCCGGGAACGTCTGTCCCAGCGAGACCTCCACGCCGCACGGCCCCTTCCTGCCCCCACCCGCCTGGGCACAGCCCCCAGGACCCGGGGCTCTGCCGCCCGCCTCTCCCCGTGATGCTGGCCAGCTGCACCAGCCTTTCCTTTCCTTTCCTGGTTTTCGTTTGGGGCCACACCCAATGTGCTCTGGGGTCACTCCTGGTGGGGCATGGCGGGCCCTGCAGAGTGCGGGGATGGAACCCAGTGGGCCGCGTGTACACATGTTGCAGTGGGCAGGGGGCTGGGCTGGGACACCCCCCTCACTCTCCCCGTGCACCTGTGCTTGGAGGGCGCCCACTTGCCCCCCACATCCACACAGCCCTCGAGACTTGCTCGCTCATGCTCGAGAGTGGGCAGGGCTGCCCCAGGCTGGCACAGACCCTCGAGGGGGGTTGCCCAGAGCTGGTCCCGCAGGGAAGCAGCGACCTCCCCGGAGAGTAATGGAGCAGGAACCCGCCTCCAGCAGCCCCCGGGCTCTGGCCCAGCAGAGGCCATGGCATGGCTGCGCTCACCTGTGACGGCCAAAGCAGGCCCTGAAATGGCCCCACGGGGCAGCCCTGCTCTGGGGTCGCGGCAGAAATGTCTCCATGAAAGACGGGCTCAAGCGAGACGCCAGCCGAGAGCGGCATCAGCACCCAGAACTGCTCCGGGAATGCGGAGAGAGGGCCCGTCCCGGCGGGGGAAGCCAGGGAGCGGCCACGCACACATCTCCACGCATGCTAGACACGAAACCTGGCAGCGGTGCCCGGTGAAGCCCCAAGTGAAAGTACATCAATCGCTCTGCTCAAGGGGAAAAAGAGAAAGCAAATGTATGTGCTGTCGACCCAAAGCATGTTTACAGCTCGTGGGCAAGGCAGCCAAGGAGAACATTTGCATTCCTGACTGGGCGTGAACACACAGATCAACGAGGACACACCCACGGCCCCTTCACAAGGCGACCTGACTGAGTGCTCCCCGCCCACCTCACTCCACCTTCCCGTTCCAGTGGGGCTCCACCAGGCCTGGAATGTCCCACACAGCAAAAGCCAGCACAAAACAGTTGTCTGGGCTGGAGCGTAGCAGGGCAGGGAGGGTGTTTGCCTTGCATGTGGCCGACCTGGGTTCAATCCCTAGCATCCCATATGGTCCCCTGAGCACCGCCAGGGTAATTCCTGAGTGCAGAGCCAGGAGTCACTCCTGTGCATCGCCGGGGCTTGCACAAAAAGAAAAAAAAAAGTTGTCTGAAAATAGTGTTTAAAGAAAAAATTGTTTCCTGTGTCAGTTGCCCCCCAAAAGGACAATGGTGGCCCCCAGCCCCTGCTGACCCCATCCAGAGCTGCGCGGTGGTGTCTGCCCCGGTCTGTGGTGGTTTGCCGGTGCGGAGTCTTTGCCGGGTTGGTTTCTGATGGACCATCTGCCCTTTCCCACGGAAGCTGAACTGATGCCCTGGCAGGCGGGGAGCCTGTGTCATCGGGCTGTGACACGTATGGGACCTGCCGGGGGCCAGCACTGGGGGCTCCAGAAAGTCCCCCCCCCGCCGGGCCCCGGCCAAGGAAAGGGAACCAGCTTAAGCGTGAGCCCGCGGCCAGAGTGCACTGGGCAGGCCGAGCACAGACCTAGCGTCCCGTGGGATGCTGAGCACTGAGCTGGGAGTAGCTGGAGCACGGGCAGGGCGGGCAGGGCGCACACAGCTGCGTCCCGGGGTGACGTGCACCACAGAGGAAGTTCCGGGGGCGTCTGGGAACGTCTTGGGGCGGGTCGGTCTGTCTGTCCCCGTGAGACTATCCCCCACCGGGCGTCTGAGGTGACGGCCCCATAGACCTTCCCGGGGAGCTGCGCAGCCCCAGGGTGAGGCTCCGACTGGGTGGGCGCAGGGCGCACCGCAAGGCCCGAGCTCCTCCCGCCCCCTTCCCAGCCGTGGCGAGTTCACGGTGCGTGCCCGGGGATCCCCAGGCCGTCTGAGGGAAGGACACTCGCCCGGCGCGGTAGGGGAGGGGTCTCTGCGCTGGGGGCGCCAGGGCCAGGCTGCAGCCGCCCGGGGAGGGTCTCGCGGCCCTGAGAGTCTCTGCCGGTCAGTTCCCGGAGAGTAAGGCTCGGCCCCTGCAGCCCCACCTGGCCTGGGGGCGGGGGCGGGGCCCGGGAAGCTCCTGCAGGGGCGTGGGGGGGGCTCCTCGAGGGCCCGGAAGCTCCTGCTGCCCCTCGGCTGCGTGTGGGGTCCAGCTGGCACCGCAAGGACCGCTGAGCCCGCGCAGCCTGGGCACGGCCCGGCTCTCCTGCCGCAGAGCCTGGGCTGAGGGGCCGCCCCGGGTCCGCCCCCCAGAGCCATCCGCGCCTCGCGGCTCTGCCCGGCCAGAGGGTCTTGGTCTGGGGTCCCCCCTCCACACAGAGGTCTCCATCAGGGGTCTCACCTCTCCCCCTCCCCCCCACCTCTGCCCTCTCATGCCCCTCTCCCACTCAGCTCACCCACCCCACGCTGCCCTCTGGCCTCACCCAGACCCCCTCCAGAACTACCCCCGTCCCACGCCCTCACCACCCTGCCAGCACCCACCATGTGCATACACACACACATGCAGACACACGTAGACAGGCACACACACTGACACATGCAGACATGCTCACACAGACGCGCACACACACACAGACATGCACACACACAGGCACGCAGACACATGCAGACACGTGCACACATGCACACACACATGCACACAGACTACACGAACACGCGTACACATGCAGACTCCCACACGTGCAGCCCGAGGCCCCGAGCCCGCGCACCCGCCCCCTCTACCCCCCCTCTGCCCACCTGTCCCTCCATCCCCTCGGCAGGGCAGATGCCCAGGGGCTGTGTGCAGGGGCCCTGCAGTTGGCCCCAGGCCCGGCAGCTGCTGTCCCCGCTGGGCTGGCCCTGACCGCAGCTTCCTGCCTCCCCCGTGCCCCAGGGGGGCAGGCGCCGGGCTCCCTGGGGTCGGGCGGGGGCCCGTGGGGGCTCCCGGGCTCGCGGCTGTCGGGGCCGTCGGTGGTGGGCCGGGGCTGCCCCCAGCGGGCGGTGCCTGGACCCAGCAGGCGCCACGCCGCAGTCGCCAGGCAACCCACGGCCCCCGGGGGCAGGGCCCGGCCGCCGCGGCCCGGGAGCCTGTGCTCTAGTGCCTCGATAAAGAGTAAGATGGGCCCCGAGTGCAGCCGCCCTGCGGAGCCCGAGTCTCATTCCCGTGTGTCTGGGCCCTTAGGGCATCACCTGCCCCTGCCCGGAGAGCACCCGGCACAGCCTCTGCGGGTTCTGGTCACCTGCAACTCTGGGGGAGCAGGAGTCCGGGGGCTGCCGCGGGGCACTGGGAGAGGCCGGCCACTGTCAGCCCCGAGCAGGAGCACCGTGCCCAGGCCGGAGTGGGAGCACCGTATCCAGGCCTGAGGGGGAGCACCATGTCCAGGCCTGAGGGGGAGCACCGTGTCCAGGCCGGAGTGGGAGCACTGTGCCCAGGCCAGAGGGGGAGCATCGTGTCCAGGCTGGACGGGAGCACTGTGTCCAGGTTGGAGCGGGAGCACCATGCCCAGGCCAGAATGGGAGCATCATGTCCAGGTTGGAGCTGGAGCACTGTTCCCAGGCCAGAGGGGGAGCACCATGTCCAGGCCAGAGCGGGAGCACCGTGCCCAGGCCGGAGCGGGAGCACCGTGTCCAGGTCGAAACGAGAGCACCGAGCCCAGGCTGGAGTGGGAGCATTGTGTCCAGGCCCAAGAGGGATCACTGTGTCCAGGTTGGAGCAGGAGCACCATGCCCAGGCCAGAGGGGGAGTACCATATCCAGGCCAGAGCAGGGCACTGTGTCCAGGCCGGAGCGGGAGCACTGTGCCCCGGCTGGAGTGGGAACACCGTGTCCAGGCCAGAGTGGGAGCACTGTGTCCAGGCTGGAGTGGGAGCACCGTGCCCAGACCTGAGGGGGAGCACCGTGTCCAGGTTGGAGCAGGAGCACCGTGCTCAGGCCAGAGAGGGAGCACCATATCCAAGCCAGAGCGGGAGCACCATGTCTAGGCCAGAGCAGGAGCACCGTGTCCAGGTTGGAGCGGGAGCACTGTGCCCAGACCCGAGGGGGAGCACCGTGTCCAGGTTGGAGCGGGAGCACTGTGTCCAGGCCGGAGGGGGAGCACCATGGCCCAACCCCGCCCTGGCGGCTTACACAGCGGGGGCTGCACATCTTTCCAGGTGCTCGGGGGTGCTGACATCCTGTTGACGGGGCAGAGAAAAGCCACCCGAGCTGCCCACGCCCAGCTCACGGCCAGGACCAGAGTCCTCCCAGCAGATGCTGGGCGCCCAGCATGTCTCCTGCCAAAGGGGCCCCAGATCGGGGAGGGGCGGGCTGAGCAGGGGCTTGGGGACACGCCAGCAGGCGCAACTGACATGACTGCCCCAAGGGACGGCAGCAGCGGGGGCCCTGTGGGAGCGTGTCCGCCCGCGGGGCCGCGTGGGGCGCCATCTGGGCTGGGGGCCGGGCGTCAGGGACGTGGTGCTGCAGGGCCTTGGGGGCATCACCTCCCACTCCCCCGACTCACGGTGAACAGGGCCCGCATGCTCTGGGCGGCGGGAAAGGCCAGTAGGCCTTGTCTGCGAGGGCGGGGCCGTCCAGGGCCGCAGACCCGCACATCCACCGCCAGAACAGGGGACGCGGGGCAGGTGGGTCTGAGACTGGGAGAAGGCCCAGGCCTGGGGCCACGCCCCCTGCTGGCCACCGATGGACACCTGAGGCCAGAGCAGAGCAGGCTGGCCAGGGCTTTCTGGGCCTGTGCGGCAGACAGAAACATGGAAAGGTGCGGGGCCTGCAAGCGGGGGAGGGACCCAAGTCACGGCCAAGTCTGACCTTTCTCCTGAGCCTACAGGACGCTAGGGAGACACAGCTGCTCACCCAAGTGTCTCCGTCCTCAAGACAGGGGCCTCGACTAACAGCCTGGACACCTGCATCCTGTTGGGAGGGAGGGAGGGGAGTTAATCAGGGCTCCGAAGGCTAACAACGCCCGGAGCCAAAGGCCCGGCACAGCAGTGGGAAGTGTAGGGGTTAGGGTAGGGAGCTGGGCAGGCAGGAGTTCGGAGGGAGGCAGGGAGGGAGAGAGGCAGAGAGAGAGGCAGAGGCAGAGAGAGAGAGAGGCAGGCGCGCGTCTTTTTCCTTCTTTCTCTCCTGTCTCTGTGTCTCTTTCCTCCTTTCTCTTTCTGTGTCTCTCTTGCCTGTTCAGTTCATAGTCCAGAGACGGCAGGACGGACAGACTGGGCTGGGCAGGACGGACAGACTGCCCCCCGCCGGCCAGCCGGCCTGCCCTCCCCTCCCATTCCAACCTTCCTCTCGGGTCAGCGTCATGGACCCCTCCGGGGCCCCCACCCACAACTCACGCGGGCTCCAGAAAGCTTCTTTATTGCGTCACCATGTCCCGCCCGCCCCATCTCGAAGCCCATGTCGATCCAACCTGCCCCCGCACCCTTGCACCCCCTGACCCCTACATCTCACCCTGCCTGTCATTGCCCCGCACCCCCCGACCCCTACATCTCCCCCTATGCCTGTCACCTGTCCCCACACCCCCCGACCCCTACATCTCCCCCTGTGCCCATCACCTGTCCCCGCACCCCCCGACCCCTACATGTCCCCCTGCGCCCCTCACCTGCCCCATACGCCTTTACTCACCCCTGACGCCCACCACACCCCGTCACCAGCTCCGACCCCCATTTCCTCCTGCACATCCCTGCCTCATCTGCTCCTCCCCTGCACTCACTTAACTACCGACCCTAACTCCAACAGGGCTGTTCCCTGCACCCCTGCACCCCTCTTCCACTGAACACGCTCATCTCTGCACCTTGCACCCTCTACCTGCTGTCTCCTCGCCTCTCACCCTTCATCTTCCTACACCCGCACCTTCAGCTCTGCACCCCTTCTCCGACACCCGTTCATGCACAGGTCTCTCTCCACGCCCCCCGTGCTGCCACCACCCTCCCTCCTGAGAACACTCACCTGCTCTCTCCCCGCTCGCGTCCTCGCATCCCTTCATAGCTCCACCCCTGCGTCTACTGACCCCTGCACCGTCCTCTGCACCCCACCATTCACTATCCCTCACCTCACCCCTTCATCCACTGGCTGGCAGCACCCCTCCCCGACACCCCTGCGCCCACTTGCCCACGATGCTGCACCCTCACTGCTGTACCCCGCGATTGCGGCTCCGATGCACCTGCACCCCACCCTCTCCCGCACCCTTCTCTGCACTGACCCGACACCCCTTAACTGAGATCCCCGAGACGTGTGCAGCCTGAACCCCAATCTTCTTGGCGCCCCTCCATCTCTTGGCGCAACTCGGCTGCACCCACACCTGCTCCTGCTCTCTGAGCCACCCGCACCTGCACTGGCCGTACCTGCACCCACTCTCCCCTGCACCCGTGTCTGCTGCCGCCCCACGCCCCCCTCTGGGGCCACCCCCTTCCTCTCCATGTCCTGGTAACTGCACCCCAGCATCTCTGCCGGCTCAGCACCTCCCCTTCCTGGGTGCCCTAGCCCACAGCCTCCTGCTCCCTGAGCCCTATGATCGCCCGCCTTCGCCCCTGCACGCTACACCCGGTACTGACGCCCGCCTGCTGCTGGCCTGTCTGCTCGCCCCCACCTTCACCCTTCAGGCGCCTTTCCCGTGGCTGATGTCCTGTACGCCTCACACCCCTGCTGCTTTGGAGCCTCTTTGGTGCGGAGCTGGAGTGTGTCCCCATGAGGTCGACAGGTTCGACGAGCCCCCGTCACCCGTAGCCCTCACCCTGCAGAGAAACGCCCATCACTCCCACAAGGACCCTTTGGGGCAGCAGGGACACAGCCCCAAGCTGGAAAGTTGGGGGTCCCTAGTGGAGGTGCCAGCACACGGGGAGGGGGGGGTTCAGGACTCTGCCAGGGTGTCCCACGCTCAGGCAGGTCCCACGCAGCAGCTGTGAGGGTCCCCGTGGGCTGGGAGGGTCCCCGTGGGCTGGGAGGGTCCCCGAGGGCTGTGAGGGTCCCTGCAGGCTGGGAGGGTCCCCATGAGCTGGGAGGGTCCCTGCAGGCTTGGAGGGTCCCTGTGAGCTGTGGGGGTCCCCGAGGGCTGTGAGGGTCCCTGTGAGCTGGGAGGGTCCCCGAGGGCTGTGGGGGTCCCCATGAGCTGGGAGGGTCCCCATGAGCTGGGAGGGTCCCCGTGAGCTGGGAGGGTCCCACGGGCTGTGGGGGTCCCCATGAGCTGGGAGGGTCCCCACGGGCTGTGAGGGTCCCCGTGAGCTGGGAGGGTCCCCGAGGGCTGTGAGGGTCCCTGTGAGCTGGGAGGGTCCCCAAGGGCTGTGGGGGTCCCCATGAGCTGGGAGGGTCCCTGCGGGCTGTGTGGGCCCCCGTGGGCGCGGCTCCTCCTCCGGGCACTCTGGGGACAGTATGGCTCCTAGGGACTCGGTCCAGGGTCCTGCAGGCCACTGTTGGGGGGGGGGACACAGGCCCCAGGGGTTCCCTGGACAGGGAGGGCGGCAGCAGACGCCGGCGGGTTTGGGGGTGTCTGAGCCGCAGGCCCGCTGTCCCCTCGAGGATCAGCCCGTCACCCCCCCAGATGCCCTAAGGAGCCCAGAGCCTCTTCCTGGGGCACCAGACCCCAGACGGAGACACAGACAGAGCGGCAGGGACGTCACACAGCTGGGCACTGCTGGGAGGGTCCACTCGGCTGCAGTCCACGGCGGAAGGCGTCTCGGCTCGGCTGACCTGCTGACTCGGGATTCAGACGACAATGACGATCGCAGGAGCCGCGCCCCAAACCCTCCTGCACCCCAAACCCATCACACTCCTGCCCCCACCCCACACCTCCGCACCCCTGCACCTGGGCACGTGGCCCCAGTGATGGCCACTGTGGAGACCACCTGGGTCAGTCAGGGTAGGTGTATTATGGGGTCCCAGCCCAGCAGGGCAGGCGGGAGAGCCAGACCACCCACACGCTCAGAGAGGGAGCACAGAGCACGGCCTGTGGCTTCCATCCACACTCCAAACTGCGGCCGATCCCTGCTCCCCGCACCCCTGCATCCACTGACCCTACACCGCCCTCTGACCCCGACCCCTGCTCCCCGCACCCCTGCATCCACTGACCCTACACCGCCCTCTGACCCCGACCCCTGCTCCCCACACCCCTGCATCCACTGACCCTACACCGCCCTCTGACCCCGACCCCTGCTCCCCGCACCCCTGCATCCACTGACCCTACACCGCCCTCTGACCCCGACCCCTGCTCCCCGCACCCCTGCATCCACTGACCCTACACCGCCCTCTGACCCCGACCCCTGCTCCCCGCACCCCTGCATCCACTGACCCTACACCGCCCTCTGACCCCGACCCCTGCTCCCCGCACCCCTGCATCCACTGACCCTACACCGCCCTCTGACCCCGACCCCTGCTCCCCGCACCCCTGCATCCACTGACCCTACACCGCCCTCTGACCCCGACCCCTGCTCCCCGCACCCCTGCATCCACTGACCCTACACCGCCCTCTGACCCCGACCCCTGCTCCCCGCACCCCTGCATCCACTGACCCTACACCGCCCTCTGACCCCGACCCCTGCTCCCCGCACCCCTGCATCCACTGACCCTACACCGCCCTCTGACCCCGACCCCTGCTCCCCGCACCCCTGCATCTACTGACCCTACACCACCCTCTGCACCCCACACCAATGCTTTAACCTCAGAACCCCTCAGGGTCTGTATGCTGCATCCCATCATCTCCCGCAACTCTGCATCTCCTGTAAGCCCGCATCTCTGTGTCCCCGCATCTCTGCACCCCTGCGCCCCTTTTCTCCTGCTCCCTGCACATCTTGGGATCTTTCACTGAACACCTTCACCCCTATGTTACCCACATTATCTGCTCTCCTGCACCCCATGTTTCTGAACGCCTCACCCCTTTGTTTGACCCTGCACCCCATGACCCACCACCCTCTGGGTGCAGCCTCCACCCACTGTGGCACCCCTCTTCTGCCGACCCTTCCATCTGGCACCCGCCCCCTCGCCCTTTCATCCCCTCGCCCCTTCACATGTTGCCACCCGCCCCCTTCACCTGTGGTGGGGCAGCCCTCACCTTCTGCACAGCTCCTTCTGCCCCTCCCCTGGCCTGTCTGTACCCGCACCCCTACACATGCTACACAGAACCCCTGCCTCGTCTGCCCCTGCCCTCTGCATCTCCCACACCCCTGCATCCCCCTGGGCCCCGCTTCATCGCTACTCCCTGCACCCCTCAGCTGGTGGCAGCCGCACCCCCTCTCTGCTGAGCTCTCTGCCAGCGGCCCCCCACGCCTCACCTCCCCAGCCCTCCGCCTGCTGCCCCAACCCCCACCCTGCTCCCACACTGCTCACACACACACCGTCTCCCGAACCCCTCCCTGTTCCCACACCCCTCTCTGCTGAGCCCCCTACCCCTGCCCCCACCCCTGGCTGCGCCCCACTGTCCCCAGCTCCCATGGTCCCGCTGATCCACACGGCCCCAGTCTCACATGCCACTTCAGCTGTGTCTGCACCAGCCTGCTTGGCCCCGCAGCCCAAAGCCGTCTCCACCCTGCAGGGCTAGCAGAGGAAGGGGGGCCGTGGGGGAGTGCTGGGCTCAGTGAAGAGATGGGGCGGGCGCAGGAGGGGGGGGTGGGTGCTGTTTGGGGGCAGAGATGAAGGATATGTGTGAAGGAGTCACAAGTGGGGATGCAGCCAGGGAGGGCCCTGCGGGGAACAGAGCACTGGGGCTCCAGGGAGCAACAGAGAGGGGCGCGGCAGGTGAAACGGGGGGGGGGCAGGAGACAGAGTTGAAGATGGGGTGCAGGGTGCAGATGAAGGTGCTCCGGGGCGCAGTCAGCCTGTGGGTGCAGGGACGACAGGGCACAGAAGCCAGTGGGTGCAGGGGACAACATATGCAGGGTGCAGGTGTGGACAGGACAGGCCACCAGAGGAGGAGTGAGGGCAGCAGACGGCGGGGGCAGCAAGAATGGCTGACTCAAGTGGACAGAGGGGTAGGAGATTGCAGTGATGGGACATGCGGGAAATCTCGCTATGGAGGGGCAGAACTGGCCCTGCTCCCCGCCCAAGTGAGACCCTGAGCAGCCGCCCATGAGCATGGCTCTCCTTACAGCCATGATCCCAGAGGCACACAAACCAATCTCGGAATGCAGCGGCTGTTGGCAGAAATCCCTCTGGACTTAATTGCTAAAATGCCAGAATTCCAAAACCGCGCGGCCGCTTTTGCAGCCGTGCAACATCACATGCTCTTCGTTATCAGCAACAGAAAACAAATGATCTAATGATGCCTTTTCGGCAGGTCTGTTAGGGGGAAATTCCAAATAATAATAGTGAGTTTTCTGTGGAAAATTGAGGGTAATCCAAGTAAAGAGAGAGTAAAGTGAAAATCATCAGCCACACAGGCAGGGTGGGGAGTGGGAGGGGGGTATGCTGGGGTTCTTGGTGGTGGGACATGTGCTCTGGTGAAGGGATGGGTGTTGGATCACTGTACGACTGAGACTTAATCCTGAAAGCTTTTAACTGTTCTCACGGTGATTCAATAAAAAAAAAAAAAGAACGTCTGATTGATGATGGGGCGCAGGGGAGGATCTGGTAGGACAGATGCAGGCCAGCGGCTGCAGTTAGGGGAGCAGCAGATGAAGGGCTGAGAGGGTGGGGTGTGCGGGGGTCACTAATGTTGGGGCACAGCAGGAGGGGAGCCGGGAGCAGCTGGCGGAGGCTCAGCAGAGAGTGGGGCGTGGCTGCCCCCAGCTGCGGGTGCCGCCTATGGACAGTCCAGGGCCCGGGGGACCATGAGCGGGGTGCAGGGTGCAGAAGGTGTGGGGGGGAGCAGGGAGGAGGAGATACCTGGGTGCAGGCAGTGAGGGGTGGAAACGCCCAAGCGAAGGGTGCAGAGACGGCACATGTGTTTATGAGGGTGCAAGGAGAAAAGCGTGAAGGGACGGCAGCAGGGGCGCGGGTGGAGGGATGGACGGGTCCAGCAGAGGGGGGTGCCGCAGAGCAGGGGGACGGGCAGCAGAAGACCACGGGCGGAGCAGCGAGGGGCCCGGACACATGTGGAGGGGCAGGGAGGGGCGCAGGAGACAAGGGCGAAAAGGACAGAGCGGCAGGGCTCAGCGGGCGGGTGGGGAGGGCTGTGGGGGAGGGTGCGGGTCTCCGGGAGCACTGGCCGGTGCGCGGGGAGCAGGGCAGCAGAGGCACGAAGGCCGCGATGGACGGTGTGGCCAGAACAGCCCGTGCAGAGCCCATGAGGACGGGGTTGGCCAGCCCCCGCCAGGGGCAGCAGATGACGGAGTCACACCCCTCGTCAGGGGTCTCACCACCTACCTGCTGGTGCTCACGGCCTTCCCCGGCAGCAGTCTGCTTCCTGCCCTGCCCCCTGCCCCTGCCCCCCGCCCCTACCACCCTGCCCATGCCCTCCGCCACCTCTGCCACTGCCTCTGACAACCCTGCCCCCGCCACCCTGCCACACCTGCCCAAGCCACCACCGCTGCTCCCCGGCCGCCCCTGCCACCTCTACCCCTGCCCCCGCCACCCCTCACCCCTGCTCCCCGCACCACTGCCCCCTGCCACTCCTGCTGCCCGTCATCCCTGCCCCCCCCGCCATCTCTGCCTGTTATCCCGACACCCCTTCCTCTCTTGCTTCCAGCACCCTCCTCTGCTGTGCTCCAGCAACAACTACACCACCTCACCCTTCATCCGCCGCCCCTGCGAACAGCAGCACCCCGCACCTGCTCCCACATCACCTCCTGCTCCCTCCTCTCCTCCTGCTCCCCATGTTCCCTTGCCACACCCCGTGGCCTGCTGCCCCCACCTTCCCCGTTGCACTTGTCATCCACGGCTCCTCCTGTCTCAGTCTTCCCCACCTCCCCGCAGCCTTCTCCCCCTCTCAGCCCCGCAGTGCCTGCACCCTTCATGCTGTTCCCTGCGGCCTTTACCTGATGCTTCCGTAAGCATCTCTGCACTGACCTGTTCCCACACATGTTTACCCCCTCCCCTCAGCAGCCTGCCCCACGCCCCTTGTCACTGCACCTCTTATCTCTTCACAGTCACACCTACTCCGCTTGTCTCCTGTCTGCTAGTACCTGCGCCTTATCTGTTTGTACCTGAAGCCACATCCCTTATCTGCCTGTGCTTGTCTTTCTTCTCGCTCTTACCCACCCCTCATCTGTGTGGACCCACGCTCAACTACTTGTTCCCACACCTCTTACCTGTTTGTACCTACACCCCTTATCCGCCTGTACCTTCACCCCTACCTGCCTGTCCCCACACCCATTCTCTCTTTATTCCCACACCCTTCATCTGCTTGTAACTGCACCCCTCAGTGTCTAGTACCACGCCCTTTAGCTGTTCATACCTTCGTGCCTTATCTGCTTGTACCTGCACCCCGTCTCTGCCTGGACTTGTACCCCCATCCGCCTGTATTTCTAGCCCTTATCTGCTTGTACCTGCACCCCTTGTCTGCCTAGACTTGTACCCCCATCCGCCTGTATTTCTAGCTCTTATCGGCTTGTACTGCACCCCTTGTCTGCCTGTACTTTACCCCTAACCTGCCTGTATTTCTAGCCCTTATCGGCTTGTACTGCACGCCTTGTCTGCCTGTACTTTACCCCTAACCTGCCTGTATTTCTAGCCCTTATCGGCTTGTACTGCACGCCTTATCTGCCTGTACTTTACCCCTAACCTGCCTGTACTTTACCCCTAACCTGCCTGTATTTCTAGCCTTTATCGGCTAGTACTGCACGCCTTGTCTGCCTGTACTTTACCCCTAACCTGCCTGTACTTTACCCCTAACCTGCCTGTATTTCTAGCCCTGATCGGCTTGTACTGCACGCCTTGTCTGCCTGCACTCTGGCCCTGAGCTGCTGATACTAATACCCCTGCCCACTTGTACCTGTACCCCATCTCTGCCTGGCCTTGTTCCCCTGATCTGCTTGAACCTGTACTCCTGGGCTGCCTATGCCCACACCCCTCACCTGCTTATACCTGCGACGCTTCTGTTTGGACAGGCACCCCTTATCTGCTTCGACCTGAACCCCTCGACCTGTACCTGCAGCCTTATCTCCTTGATCCTGTCTACACTTTGCTCTGTATCTGCTTGTACGTATGCCCCTTCTCTGCTCCTGCCTACACCCCTATCTGCTGCACCCCAGAGCTCTCTGCCACTCCCAGAACCCCTCCACTGTCCACTCCTGCACCCCACTGACCTTCACACCTCTTCATCACCTGATGCCAACGTCACTTCATCTGCTGCGCCCCCTCATTCCCGCCCCACTGCCCTGTAGACCCTCCCCACCCCTCTCAGGGAAAATATGCCTATTTTAAAAGATTCTAAACAGGGGCCGGAGCGATAGCACATCGGGGAGGGCGTTTGCCTTGCACACGGCCAACCCGGGTTCGATCCCCGGCATCCCATATGGTCCTCCAAGCACCGCCAGGAGTAATTCCTGAGTGCAAAGCCAGGAGTAACCCCTGAGCATCGCTGGGTGTGACCCAAAAAGAAAAAAAAAATAAAAGATTCTAAACAAACCCCATCACAAATCGCCACTGAAAGCCCAACTGAGAAAACCCAGGGCAGGGGACGCCTGAGAAATCGGGCTCAGGTCAGGTCATATTCCAGCTTGTGCAGACCCCGGGGACAAAGGTCACTCACCCGGCCGGCCGCAGCCGCATCTCTCCCATGAGAGGCGCCATGGCCCGGCCATCTGCCAATTCTCCGCCAGAACAGAGGTGGCTGTGGAGGGGCAGTGGAGGGAAACCTGGGGCGTCAGGAAACGGCACGTGCCCGGCCTGTGTGGGGACCCACGCTGGACCCCTCACACTGCAAGGCTGGTGGGGGCTGGAGCGAGCACAGAAGGCTGAGCACAAAGGCTCCGTGCAGAAATGCCTGCCCGATCCCCAGCCCCGCGGGGTCCCAACACAGTCAGGAGTCACCCCAGGACGGAGCTGGGGTGACAGCACAGCGGGTAGGGCGTTTGCCTTGCACGCAGCCAACCCGGGTTCAATTCCCAGCATCCCATCTGGTCCCCTGAGCACTGCCAGGAGTGATTTCTGAGTGCAGAGCCAGGAGTAACCCCTGTGCATCGCCGGGTGTGACCCAAAAGGCAAAAAAAAAAAAAAAGTCACCCTAGGAGCACAGGGCGAGTCAGAGCCTGAGAATCTCCGGAGCGGCCCAGACACAGGGAAGGTGTGGAGACTGTGCCGCTGACTGCATGGCTGGTCTGGGGGGCTGGAGGGGCGGCCAGTGTGTGGGGAAGGGCTAGGGTTAGTGCGAAGCAATGATCAGACCGGAAGTGCTGTGTGACCCCGGAGAGAGCAGGGGGCGGCAGAGCCCGCAGAGGGTCCGGAAAGCAGCCCCAGGCAGCAGGAAAAAGCAGAGCAAACGGAGAGCAGAACCAAACTGACACTCCGGACCTAAATCCAACATGACAGCAGTTGCATTAAAAATGCATGCCAGCCCCCGTGCGACTAGGAAAAATCACATACGTGTTTTCAATTACCAACATCCCACAGAAAGGAAGAACGTCAGGAGTGTGCACGCGGAGTTAAGCTGCAGGGGCCGCGGCGGGAGACCCAAGCTCGCCAGCAAGAGTGGCAGGACAGCGGGGAGGGACTGGCCTTGCACGCGGCAGACCCGGGTTCCACTCCCAGCACACCACAGGGTCTCCTGAGTACCCTCAGGAGGGATCCCTGAGCACAGTCCCTAGAAAACTGTTCCTAAGAGCATCAAGAACCTTCACCAACACGGGAAATGTGTCACCGGAGAGATGTGCCCGGTCCATCAGGACTCTGCGGGGAGAGCCGGCCACTTTCAGCCTGGAGTCACCCCGCCCACCCAGTCACCGGGCAAGACCCAGAGAGAAGCTTGTTCAGGAAGTGGCGCCTCCCCGCCCCCCTGCCGATCCTTCTGGAAGCCCCGGCAGTCACACACACCCACAGCCACGGCCACATAGACTCACGGGCTCAGAGCTACGGGTCCTGGAGTTCCTGCTGCACGGGGACCCTCGGAACTCCACAGCGCTGAGAGCCCAGCAGAAGCCCAGCAAGTCAGACGGGGAAGTGGCACAGAAGCCAACTAAGCTCGACACAAAAACAGCCAAGGAAGGCTCCTCGGCAACCCTCAGGCAAGACACAACAATTCTCACCAATTTTCTTTTCCTGTAGCACGGTTTGCTCATCTCATCAGCCACTTCATTGTAACGGGCAACAGAACAATGACTGTGTGCCCGCTCAAGGGGCAGGCTTGGTGGTGGCACGGTGTGGGAATACTGGCCGCCCTAAGCACCAACCATCAGGGATAGTTTTGTGAACCACGGCGTTCAAGCTTTTCTAGAAGAATGAATGAATGAATGAATGAATGAATGAATGAGAGCATCGTGGTGTCTCGCCATGCCTCTGTGCGCCCATAAGCTGCCCCCTCACACACATGACGTTCGTGCGTCCAATCCACACGGGACTTGACCCATGAACAGCGCAGAGCTCCAGGGAATCTGCAGCAGAGCAGTGGGTCATGGGCCTCTACTGCCCCCTAGTGTCCTCAGGGGCAGCGACCGCTGACATTTGTTGCTACTGTTTCTTTTGTTGCCTTTGCTGCAACTGTAGCCGCCACCCCACTGCTTGTAGCATCTGTAGTTCCTGCCTGGCGATTCCCGGTTGCTGCTGTTACCTTCGCCCCTGCTGCCACTGTTTCTGTTCTGTGGTTGGTTTGTTGCATCTGAGCGGAGCTGCAGCCCTTTTCCTCTGGGGCTGCCCCAGCTCTCTCAGCGCGTGGCCACTCTCTGGCACCTGTCCACTCCCATCTCCAGTTCCTCACGGCAGACACGGGGCCCAGGCCCTCCCCAGTCCCTGATGTCCCCAACGGGCGCTGGTCGAGGGAGGCTTCACTGTCAGCTCGCAGCTGCGGAGTATCCGGGGCCACCTCTGGGTATGACTGTGGTCAGAAGTGCGGGGCTGTCACCAGACGCTGCTCAGTGCCTGGCACAGAGGGACAGGACCTGCTCTCCACAGAGGCACCGGTCGGCCTGTGCAAGGGCCTGGAAATGTGGTCATTTACTGCCCCCTGGTGGCCAGCAGGGGCAGTGCATGGGGTTCAAGGCAGTGTCTGGGCGTGAAACCTGAAAAAACTCAAATAGCTCCTCCCAAACCTGAGTCCATCTGCTGCTGCGCCTCAAACCCTGCGGGCTCACAGCAGACAGGCCTGTGTGTGCAGGCAAGCGGGGTGCAGCGAGGGGTTGGAGCCCCACACTCAGGGACTGGGGTGGGACCGGATGCCCAATGCACACTATGCAGGGGACCCACCCACTCTGGGCTCTCTCCAGGGTACAGCTGCCCACCCCCACTTCCTCCGAGACCCAGACAATCCTAGTCTGGCGGCCCCCGCTGCGCTGACCCCCAGCATCACCCCGGAACTGGTCCGCTCCCTTTGCTCAGTGCCATGTGGCCGGCTCGCAGCAAGTCCAGGGCTGTGACCGCCCTCCTTCTCCAGCTTTGCTCCGGGCAGGCGTGAGTAGATGAGCCCAGGACAGGAGCCCGCGGCCGTCCAGAGCTGTGGCATCAGGTTTGCACCGGTGCAAAGGGGACAGCGGCCTCACTCCCTGGGGCTCCCATGGCAATGCCCGGCCCCCGCGCCCCGACCCCATAGAGGCAACATGAGGGGTGGCACTGCGCACCTGCCACGGTACCTGAGCACACACCAGGCTTTCCTCTCTGGCTCAGTCAACCGGGACAGTGAGGCTGGACCGGCACCTGTGCCCAGGAAACCCCCATGTGCAAGATGCCCGCTGGACACGCAGCTCCCCAACTGCCCGGCCACGGGGCCTGGTGGCCTTGATGCCTCCATCACTGCAGGAAGTCAGCAATGCACAGGAACGTGTGTGTGCAAGGCTCACGCACCATCATGCAGACCCACTCCAGAAATGTGTATGTCGTGTGTGCCCACTTGGACTCAGGGAAAGAACGTGTGTGCAAGGATGTGTGCACAGATATAAATCGGCCACTCATGCATCAGCGTGACCTGACTGGCCCCTTCTTTCGGGGGCGTCCAACACGCCTTTTGGTGGACACGGTGCTGCCCAGACACCCCACCCGCACCCCATCTCTGCAGCTGGGCGAGAACGGGAAGGGCGCCATCTGGGGGCCATTCAGCTAAGCTCCCTGAGTCTGACTGCAAGAAGGGACAGACTTTGCAAGGGGTCGGGGCAATGCAGAAGGGGCAGGGGGTCCCACTCCCACTTCACCACTGCTCGGCAAGTTCACGAGGTCTTGGTCCTCAAAAGAGCATGACCAGGGCTGGACAGGCAGAGCGGGGGTCGAGGTTGACCCGCAGGGGGTCGTGGCTGCATCCCCAGCACCGCCCAGGGTGCCCCGAGTGCCCGCAGGGAGGCCTGGCTGTCATCAGGCCACCCCACACGTGGTTAGCGAGGCTGCACGGCCCAGGACGACAACACAGAGGCAAAGTGTCGGTCTGGACTCCACACAGGGCACCGGGGCTCAGAGTCCACCTCCAAAACCTGAGTCCCCACCTGAAGTCCTGGACCCCCACACCGGGACAAAATGATCTGGGGGTGTTAGCTGAGAGGATCAGAGACCTGACAAAGTGGGGCGACACAGACGTTCACTCAAACAGCAGTGGCTCACACACCCGAGGCGTCCACACTGGCTCTGCAGGGCACCAGTGGCTCCGTGACAAGTGCCCGGGCGACCGGGCAACCACAGGCAGAGCCCTTCACATGGCATCACCCTCGGTGGCCACACCCTGTCCACGTGTCTCTCGACACAAACTGGCAGAGACGTGCTAGCTTGAGGCCCAGGCCAGGCCGCTCACGTCTTAGATCACAATGGACGTTGTCCCTCTGGGTGTAGAGTTACTGTGAATCATAGGAATGTGGCATTTGAATTCTACCTTCCACTCTGATGCCCTTTTCCCCATTTAAAACTTTCTGCAGTGACTATCACTGTTGATGAAACGAGCTGATGTTCCTCACCGTCGCCATGAGTCCCTCTGAGTCCTAAGCGGACACCGCTCTTGCTCAGGGCTCGTTTCACACACTCCTATGGACACACAACTGTCCTATCAGGGACCGATGCCCCCCCCCACTGCAGTACATGGAGCCCCAATGGACACAGACACGGGCTTGACAAGCTCCAAGGTAACATGGAACAAAACAGTAGAAAATCTTTCCTAGTGAAGTCTTTTGGATTTTTTTAACTTTATTAAACCTCTATGTTTTGTTTTGTTTGCTCTTTGGGCCACACCCAGCGATGCTCAGGGGTTACTCCTGGCTTTGCACTCAGGAATCACTCCTGGCGGTGCTTGGGGGACCATATGGGATGCCGGGGATTGAACCCGGGTCGGACGCGTGCAAGGCGAACGCCCTACCCGCTGTGCTATCGCTCTGGCCCCAAACCTCTATGTTTTTGTATTTATGTTCAAAACAAATTTTGGGAGCCGGAGAGCTCGTATACTTCCTGTCTCTTACTGCCTTACTATCTCTTACAAGGTAGGGCACCTGCCTTGCCACATGGCTGACCCAGACTCAATCCCGGACTCCACATTCAGTCCCCCAAGCCCCGTCAGGCATGGTCCCTGAGCACAGAGCTAGGAGTAAGGCTGGAGCACTGCTGGGTGCGGATCAACCCCTCCCATAAAAATGAGTTCTGAAAGGTAAAGTTATTTAAAATTAAAAGATAGCAAAGGAAGGGGAAAAATGGCAATAAAAATCCTGATGAAAAATGGCACCCAATTTCTTCCTATGAATAAATTCTCTAAACATCAATGCACGGAACTCTGCTATCTAAGGGCACAGATAGCCGTACTGCATCTGGAGATAAAGTCCAACTTCTAAATAAGTTCTGTTCAAAACCATTCTTGCTTGAGGGCCATGCAGCTAACCTGGCTTTGATCCCCAGCACCCCACCGGGTCCCACAGGGTCCCCCAGCACCACCAGGGGTGATGACTGATTGGAGAGCCAGGAGTAAGCCCTGAGCATCACCGGGCAAGGCCCAAGAGCAAAAAATAAATAAATAAAAACTATCTTGTTTGTAAAGAAAACCCAAGCTTCTGCCCCTCGCAGGTGACACACCGACGGACAGTGGCTGTGAGGGAAACGCTGGGAAACAGGAGAAAACAAAAACCACATGAGACAAACGAGCTTGCTTCAGAACGAACAGCAGCCAAGCCAAAGGCGGTGCTGAGAGATGCGTGAGTATCTCTGTACCGGTGAGGGGGCCCAAGGACAGGGCACACACACCAAGGGGGCAGCAGGCAGACACCCGCGCGAGACACCTGCGCGAGATCTCTCCGCGGCCAGGAAGGAAGCAGGAGCCCAAGCGGGGAGTTGCAGGACCTGGGCTAAGCAGACAGTCAGGGTCCAACACACCTTCTCCACGAGGGATCAAGTATTGGGGCCCAATTTCCAAGTCCATCAGGTCACCAAAGTAGAAACAAGGAGCTTTTCCGGTCACAGTGCCATGATGGGGGAGGGGGCAGGGGGGAGAGAAGGAGGGAGACAGAGAGGGAGAGAAGAAGGGAGGGAGGGAGAGAGAGGAAGAGAGACGAAGGGAGAGAGCAGGGAAAAGCTTCCGCATTTGGGTTCTTTCCTCGAGGGCTCACTGCTGACTCTGCACTCAGGGGATCGCTCCTGGTGGGCTTGGGGTTCCCTGTGGGGTTCCCGGGATTGAACCCAGGTTGGCCGGTGCAAGCAAACATCCTGCCTGCTGTACTAGCTCAGGCCTGAGTGCTCCCACATTTGGAAACTGAGCAGGGTGCGGTCAAACAGCTACTGAGTCAGGGTGGAAGCCAGTGAAGAAGCCAGAGAACCATGAGGACCAAAGGGGTCACCACAGAAGCAGCACCACGGGGATTGTGCAGCTGGCCGGGCTTACACGGAACGAGACACATGCTGGAGTAAGTAAGCTCAAAGCTTAGGAAATAGAGCTTAGGAAATAGAGTTTAGGAAATAGAGCTTAGGAAATAGAGCTTAGGAAATAGAGCTTAGGAAATAGAGCTTAGGAAATAGAGGAGAACAAGTGAATGGCGGGCCGGGGGCGGATAATAAAACTTAGAGCAGAAATCAGTGACACAGAAATTAAGAACGCAGCACAAATGATAAATGAAATCATGAGCTGGGTGTCTCAGAGAGCACACAAGATGAAAACACTCAGACTCTCAAAGACAAAAGAGAAAACTCCAATAACTGGGTCGATGATGAAAAGGGAAAAGCTACACAGACACTTCTGAAATGCAAAACTGTCTCTGAAGAGGTGCCCAGAACGGTTTGAGGCCATTAAGCTAGTGAACCCGGAAGAAATAGAGGAGTTCTCAGAATCATAACCGCTAACAGCTGATTTGGGAGCAAGCAGAAAACCGAAGAGACCAATCAGGAGGAAATGGAAACAGTAATTTAAAAATCCTAAGAACAAAAGCTCAGTCCAGACCCAGATGCCAGTGAGCTCGCCACAGAAACAGCCTCTGGGACACCAGCATCACCTGACAAGCAGTGTTCGGAAAGGAAAGTTACAGGCTGACAGCCCGGATGAACCCTGATGCAGAGAGCCTCCTCCACGGGAACTCGGCAAAGCAGATCAGCCCGACCAGGTGGGGTCATCCCAGGACGGCTCAGCATACGCACGCCAGGTCCTATGACACACCGTCAACCAAAGGGAAGGGAAGTACATGCTGGGCCAGAGACAGGACAGAGAGGATGGTACTGGCCTAGACTGGGCCCAGCTGGGTTCGATCCCTGGTAGCACATGGTCCCCCAGCCTCACAGGGGGTAATCCCTAAGAGCAGAGCCAGGTGTAAGACCCAACACTGCCAGTGTTGCCAAAAAATAAAGTATACACACACATGACCAAATAAAAAGATGCAGAGAAAAGCTTCTGACAAGTTTGAGGCTGGAGCGCTAGCACAGCAGGTAGGGCATTTGCCTTGCATGCGGCCAACCTGGGTTCGATTCCCAGAATCCCATATAGTCCTCTGAGCACCGCCAGGAGTGATTCCTGAGTGCAGAGCCAGGAGTAATCCCTGTGCATCGCCAGGTGTGACCCAAAAAATGGAAAAAAAAAAAAAGCTTCTGACAAACTTCAACTTCACCTCATGATGACAATTCTCAACAAAATAGGACTAAAAGGCATATACCTCAGGGCAGTAATGGACATCCACACCACGGCCAGCACCACAACCAATAGCGGACACCCACTGAGACACCCACGTTCCCCGCTCTCTCCAAGAGTTTTGGAAGTCCTCAGAGTAGCAGTCAGGAAAACAATAATCAAATGGATCCAAACTGGAAAAGAAGTGAAACTGTCCACGGATGGCATGAAAATTTATGTAGAAAACCCTGCAGACTCCACCAGAAAATGACTTAGGAACAAAAAGCTGGGGTTAGCGAGATGGTACCTCGGGGAGGCTGCTTGCCTGGCAGCAGATACCTTAAGAATCAACTTGGCGGGGGCTGGAGCAATAGCACAGTGGCCGACCTGGGTTTGATTCCCAGCATCACATATGGTCCCCCAAGCACCGCCAGGAGTAATTCCTGAGTGCATGAGCCAGGAGTAACCCCTGTGCATCACCGGGTGTGACCCAAAAAAAAGCAAAAAAACAAAAAAAAAAAACCAAAAGAATCAACTTGGCGGGGGGCTGGAGCAATGGCACAGTGGTGAAGGCATTTGCCTTGCACGAGGCCGACCTGGGTTTGATTCCCAGCATCCCATAGGGTCCCCTGAGCACCACCAGGAGTAATTCCTGAGTGCAGAGCCAGGAGTAACCCCTGTGCATCGCCGGGTGTGACCCAAAAAAGCCAAAAAAAGAAAAAAGAATCAACTTGGCAAATGATCTGAAAGATGTCCACACTGGAATTCAGAACTTACTCTGGAAGAGAGACAATGCCTCCGGGGATGGGAAAAGGCTTCCTGTTCCTGGACTGGAGGATTCTCAGGCTCGAAGATTCAGAGCTTCGAGGCAGTGCCCACAGGATTCCGGAAGACCTCCTTCCAAGGCTTGAAACAAACTTCACAAAACCTTGTATGGAACCATAAAGCTCCCCAGACTGCCAAATTTATCCTGAGAAAAAAGATGGGAAGGTTGCATTTCCCGACCTTCAAGTACCAGGCTCCGGGACGGACACAGCGGGTGTGGAGCAGGGTTGAGGCCAGTGGCATGTAGCAGCACCCAGGACAGAGCCGGGAGGTGCGCTCAATGGGTGTCACTGGGGAAACATGGGGGAAGGAGCCTGCACCTGTCTCACTCCATGGGAGAACGTTCAGGGTGCGAGAGACTTCCAGCTTAGAACAGAATCTGGAAACGTCGCTGAGGGGCACCAGACCTCATCAGAAACTGGGACTCAGATGCAGTGTGATTTGATCACAGAGACCTCAAAACCAAAAGTAAACAAATGATACGTGTCAATTAAGTTTTTACGTGGCAGAAGAAATTCAAGCTAATATAAAAATGTTTAATCCTGAAGGGGAGAGAACTTTTGCACATAATACATCGTATTAAATATGCCAGATTTTTTTTTTGTTTTGGTTTCTGGGTCACACCCAGTGATGCTCAGGGGTTACTCCTGGCCGTGCTCAGGAGACCATAAAGGATGCCGGGGATTGAACTCGGGTCGGCCGCATGCAAGGAACTGCCCTACCCACTATACTATCACTCCGGCCCCAAAAATATTTTAGATAAAGCACTTGCAAAGCTCAACAACAATAACAACAAAACCACACCCACACACACACACTCATGAAAAATGGGGAAGGAGTACAGACACTTCCTTGACGAGAACAGAGAGCAGTGGGCATATGAGAAACTGCTCACCATTGCTTATCATCAGGGCAGTGAGAGTGACGTACTCCCCCAATCCTGGAAGCACCCAGCGTTGGCAGGATGTGGGGGAAGGAGCCGCATTTGCTGCTGGCGCGATGTCTCTGCTCCAGCCTCTGTGGAAACAGTACTGAAACTTCTCCACAGAGAGCAGGGCTGCCGTATAGCCCAGTGGCCCCGCTTCTTGGCATCCCCCGCCCCCCATGCAGAAACACTCATGAACAAAGATGCACGCACCCCTGTGCTCATCACAGCACCCAAGGACAGCTCAGTGCTCAGAAACCACACCCTGAGGCCAGAGCAGAGGACAGCCTTGCACCCCATATGGTCCCCTGAGCCTGGCAGGAGTGGTCCCTGAGCACAGTCAGGAGTGACCTCTAGCACCTCCAGATGTAGCCCCACCCACCCCATCCCCCAAAAAGCAGCAGCAACCTTGGTCTGTTTGCACAGAAAGACGAAATCCCGGGGGCCACCATGGCGTGGGAGGATTAAGTCAGAGTGGAGTAGAAGGTGATCTCAGTGCCTGTGGTGCAGACAAGCAGACAGCAGTGAACCGTGTCAGACAAGCTGTGGGAGGGGGAGGGGCGACCAAGGAGACTGGGACAGTTGGGGTAATGCAGTGGGTGGGGTGCCCTCACTCCGTCCACAGGGACCATGAACATTAGCCCTGTGGTAGCCTCATTACTTCCACACTAACAGCTCCACTGACACTGGAAAACGCCCCCACAACCACCCAACCCTGCTTTTGTTGGCGAAAAGAGATCTGCCCAATTCTGCGGTGAAACACGGTATCTGGCCCGTCCGCCCCTGAGTGACTCAGAGCCCCCTGGAAGTCTTCCCTGACTGAACGCAGCAGGTGCGTCCCCCCTCCACCAGGGCTCGTGATCAGGCCCCCTTCACACCCCCACACACACGCCCAGGCCTCTCCCGGCTCCTGGAGCAGGGTGAAGCTGCAGTTCCCAAGGACACCACTAGGGGGCGGCCCAGCTCGCGGCACTGCCGGCTGTCAGGTGCCCAGTACCCCCCCTACCCGGGCCAGCGAGGCTGCTCTCCGGCTCCACCTGCCAGGCTGCCCTGCAGGGACAATGGGCACTGGCTCTGCGGGATCCCAGCTCTGTCCTGCACACCCCAGGGGGCCAGTCACCCCCACTTTCAGCCAAGCCACACAGAAGAGGAGCCGACTGACAGCACCACGTGCTCTGTCCCACCCAGGGGGCCCTGGGAATCTGTGCCTGGCTCCCCGGCCGGCGCACCCCTCCCTGCCCCTGCCCCGGTTGTGATTCTTCTGAGCCACGTGCCCTCGGCGCAGCCTCCCGCAGAGGGCCAAGTGGGCGGATGGACACTGTAAGTCACACGAAGCGTAACTGGAGAGAGGCCAGGAGGTCGCTGCCTGCCCACCCCCCACCCCGTGTCCGTACCCTGCCCAGCATGTACCCCAAATGGCCTGGTACTTGCCCCACAGTCCAGGGAGGCCGCCACTGGCCGCTGTCCACCTTTGTGTCCTCCCAAGAGGATCAAGGCCAGCCTCTGTCCAGTCCCCGCGACAGGGCTCCCCACCCGGAGGAGGTGGAGAGGGTCAGAGGAAGCCGGCATGAAGCGAATGGCTTTTCTGGGTGCCCAAGCACGGGAAGGAGCCGGCTCTTCCCCCACCCCAGATCTCCGTCCCTGGAAACTGCCCAGCTCCCTGGGGTGCACAGAGCAGAGAGCGAAGGCGGGCGGGGGGCGTGCAAGGACTCCCTGCGTCCACAGCGTCCATCCCCGAGAGGCAGGAGCCAGGGGACACACACACACCTGCAGGCACCCGTCTCGCTACGGGCCCCTCAGGCCCTGTTCCCTGGCTCCAGGCGTGGGTCTTCCCGCATGCAGGGTCTGAGGTTTTACGCCAACCCCCCGCAGGAACCTGTGACTCCGAGACACCTTCCCCTTCCTGAACCGACAGCCTGGGCTGACAGTGCGCAACCCCCTCCTCGTCACCCTGCTCCTGAGTCCCCCACTGCCCTGTCTGCTCCCCCAGCTCCGCAGGACAGAATGCGGCGACTTCAGCCCCCACAGCCCCAGGGCCTGTGTTTCGGGTCCATCCCAGACAAGTCCAAGCTGGAGAGAAGCACGCTCATTTATAGCAGGCATCCCACCCGGTAAACAGTCTCTGCCACCCGATTGGTTACACCCTCTGTGGGCATCCACTGTAAAGACCAATCAGAGTGTGTATGTAAATGAGAGCTTGTGGGATGACTGTGGGACAGCCAATTGGATCGTATATGCCCTTATAAGGACTAAGACAAGTCATTGGCTGGCCTGCTGTGCCGGCCCCTCCCCTCCTGATTGGTTAGGCTTTCTGTGGGCATCCGCTGTAAAGACCAATCAGATTGTGTGTGTAAATGAGAGCTTGTGGGATGACTGTGAGACAGCCAATTGGATCGAATATGCCCTTATAAGGACTCAGACGAGTCACTGGCTGGCCTGCTGTGCCTGGCCCCTCCCCACCTGATTGGTTAGGCATCTGCTGGAAAGACCAATCAGACTGTGTGTATAAATGAGAGCCTGTGGGATGACGGCGGGACAGCCAATCGGATCGTATATGCCCTTATAAGGACTAAGACGCGTCTTTGGCCGCTTCAGTGTCTGGCCCCCTCCTCTTCCGTGCCCTAGCCGGGGTCCCAGGAGGGGCAGATACCTGGGCAGGCCTGGGGGTCCCGGCTGGAGGGGCTGATGAGGACGGACACTCTGGGGTGACCCCACATTCTGCCAGAAGGGCCCCGGGGCCCCTTCGTGCGTGCAGGGCTGCCAGTCAGAGGGCACTGCCCCGGGTCCGCTACAGCGGCCAGCCCGGGGCCCTGTGGGGGTCTGGGAAGTCCCAAGGGGGGCACAGGTGAAACTCGAATCAACAGGGGTCGCAGCGCGAGACCAGGAGCCCCGCAGTGAAGCGGCCAGGAAGGACACCAGCGCGCAGGGCAGCAGCGCGGGGGACACGGGCTGGAGGAAGGAGCCGGCCCTGTCCACGGGCAGCGGCCACCCTCAGGCGGCGAGGACGCTGCTGACACACGGCCCTGCGCTCAGGGCAGAGACGGCCGCCGCGGGAATCCAGGCCACCGCAGCCCCGGACCAGGGGGACGTGCTGAATCGCCAGCAGCGGCATCCTGACTCCTGAGCCAGCAAGGAGCGGACGGTGCCAACGCGGGAGGAGGGGCGCCCGGGGTCATTACGCGCGAGTCCCGGGTGAATAGAGCTCATCAGAGTGGGCCGCGGTCCCATTAAAGACAGTCTCTGCTGACCCGCGCTGGGCACAACAACGGCCGTTATGCAAACAGCCTGACCTGCCTGGTCGCGGCTGCAAAAACTTGTGGCAGGTTTTTCTCACATCTCTGCAGAAGTGGAGGGTCGGGGTCTTTCATTTTCCCAACACGGGCAAGGGGACATGGTGTTTCTGATTCCTGTAATGCCCTGTGCACTTGTCATGCATGGGGACGTCACACATGGGGACAGTCGCACATGGGGACATCACAGAGACACTCACATGGGTCACACAGGGATGTCACACACGGGGGTGGTGACGAGGACCAGGATCGCACCTGATGCCCCAGGCTCTCCATGAGCCTTAGCACCTCACCTCACCCCCAGGACCTCACCTCACGCTCCCTGCCCAGGAACTCAGTTGACCCGTAGGACCTCACCTGATACCCCAGGGGCTCACCTGACCCAGGGTGTGACCTCCAGAACTGCACCTAAGGCCACAGGACCTCACCCGATCCCCAGAACCTCACCTGAACCCCAGAACCTCACCAGAAACCCAGGACCTCACCACACAACCCAAAATCATACCCGACACCCCAGAACAACACCTCTCCCTCTTAATCCCCCCCATATCCCTGATGACCATCAACAGAAAGATCCTCAACAAAATCCTAGCAAACAAAATCCTGCAATATATCTACAGGATTATACACCACGACCAAGTGGGGCTCATCCCAGGGATGCAAGAATGGCTCAGCTACACAAAACAACGTAAGCCACCACAGCAACAAAATACAAAAGCCAGTGGTCCTGTCGGTCAACCCAGAGAGGCTTTCGAGGAGACCCAACTCCCCCATGCTTCAACAGCAGAAAGCCCTTCCCCGGGGCACAGGCCTCAAGCCCGCCGTCCTCTTGCTTGTCTCTACGGCTCTGCCTTTTCCACTCTGGAGAAGCCCGTGTTCTCCCTGAACATGGATTTCCTCTCCTCCCCCAGCCACTATCTCTAAGTTTCATTCAACAAAAACTACCTTGCTCCTCCAAAAATAGAAAACAAAGGGCCAGAAGGAACGCACCTCGAGACAGTGCCAGCCACCAATCGCACACCGGGCCAGCCCCTCACTGCGGCTCCACACAAAGCCTCCAGCAGCGGGAAGGAAAACGAGAGCCAGACCTCCCGCCCCGCGGTGGCGAGTGCGGAAGCATGCGGTGGGGAAAGCCAGCCCGCCACTTCCCTCATGGCCACGACACTCAGCAAATGCCCACAGGCCAGAGACGGCCAGCCCGCAGGTACAAGTCCCGGGGCCACGCTGCACCCCACGAGGACAGGGACGCGGGCGGCTGAGCGGGGAGGAGTGGGTGCTCCCTGAGAGGGGCTCCTGGGGGACCGCCAGACTCGGGAGCCTGCCCACGACCCGGCCAGGCGGCCTTCTCCGAGTCACAAGACCCCCGTGGGAGCCTCCCCCCAAGGGCAGGGTGGCCAGGAAGACCCTGCTCAGGGGAAGCACCAGACTCCAGGTGCCCCACCCCCACCAGCAAGCCCGTGGGCAGTGTCCACTTGAGGAGCACTCTGCAGCGAGGACCCTGTGGGACCCCGCAGACACAGGGAAGAGCAGCATGGGGACCCCTGGGGCGCCCTGAGGTGTGTTTCAATCACAGGCGTTATTTTCAGGCACGGCTGCCCGATCCTAGGGCCTCCCCGACCCCAGACAGAAACCACCACTCGGAGGAAAGCCAAGCGCCTTCCCGTCTGGGACCAGGGCACCCAGCGCCCACTCCAGCCTCTGCCCGGGTTTGCCCCAGGCCAGCGACGGGCACCCACCGGCCTCGACTCCGCGCTAATCCAGAAAAGTGGCCCACAAACCCTCAGGCTACCGCAGGCCCAGGAGCTGGGCTGAGTGCGAGACGCGCCGGCCACACACCCCTCTTCCCTTGACTCCCCCAGCCACGCCGGCCGCACCCCTGCCCCTGACTCCCCCAGCCACGCCAGCCGCACCCCTGCCCCTGACTCCCCCAGCCACGCCAGCCGCACCCCTGCCCCTGACTCCCCCAGCCACGCCAGCCCCACCCCCTGCCCCTGACTCCCCCAGCCATGCCGGCCGCACCCCTGCCCCTGACTCCCCGAGCCACGCCAGCCCCACCCCCTGCCCCTGACTCCCCCAGCCACACCGGCCGCATCCCTGCCCCTGACTCCCCCAGCCACGCCAGCCCCACCCCCTGCCCCTGACTCCCCCAGCCACGCCGGCCGCATCCCTGCCCCTGACTCCCCCAGCCACACCGGCCCCACCCCCTGCCCCTGACTCCCCCAGCCACGCCGGCCGCATCCCTGCCCCTGACTCCCCCAGCCACACCGGCCCCACCCCCTGCCCCTGACTCCCCCAGCCACGCCGGCTGCATCCCTGGGCCCTGACTCCCACCCCCACCCCCACCCACAGCGGGCCTGAGGGGAGGATTTAGGACATGCCACACCCATCACCCAGTGCTCAGGGACCCCGGAGCCTCCGCTCACCTCCCCGGAGCTGGGCCATCCACACCAGGCGCCCGGGCTCTCTCCCGGGAACGGGCCGCACCTGAGGGGCAGACGCACTGGGCTCCACGGCATGGGCTGCACCTGGGCGCGGCACCGGCCTCCTCTGTCTCCTGGCTGCGTCAGGATGAAGGCCGGCAGGATGAAGGCCGGCCCTGCAGAAATGGGCCGGACAACGACGGCCCACGGTGCTGACCTGCCTGGCCCCTGGGCTCCGGCCAGCACGGGCACACACCCAGCCCAGGGCGTCCAGAACCGCCCCCAGCTGGTCCCAGGGTGGAGGTGATGGCCGTGCCCCTCTCAGACACTCCCAGGATGGGGGAGCGGGGCGGGGGGGCCGGCACGGGGCCCCTCAACCTCTCAGCCCCGACAGTCACCAGGGACACCAGCGGCTGTGGCTGGCCCGACTGCTCTGGGCGGACGGACGGGCCTGCGGTCTCCCCTCTGAGGCGCCTCGTGGGGCAGCACCTGGACGCCACCCAGTCTCCATGGACAGTGTCCTTCGCTGTCCCCCTGCCTGGCGCCATCGAGAGGGGGCCAGGAATGCCACCCCCGCAGTGGTCAGGGACACCCCAGACCCTCAGCTTGTGGGCGGAGCTGGGGGTTCAACTCCGTTTCCAGCCCGCATGGAAGCAAACACCCAGGGCGGGGGTTCCCATCCGCACAGCACCCCCCGCCCTGGCATCTGGCTCAGAACAGCCCCTCGGGACCCCTCCCCTGTGTGTGCTGAGCCTCTGGGCGGCTCCCTGCCCGAACGCGCGTCACGAGAGCGAGCTGTGGGCCTGTCTGTGCCGGCTGCACCCAGAGCTCGGCCCCCCTGCCCCACCCGAGGCTCTGTCCTGGCACGACAGCTGCCCCCTGTGCGCCCACAGAGAACACCCCACAGCCGCCAAGGGTGTTCTGTGGGGGAGAGCAGGAGGCTGCAGAGACAGGAGCCAAAAGGGCCACGGGACAGGCCCCGGAGGGGACAGGGAAAGGCAGTGGCTGGGAGATGCTGGGGGGGGGGGTTCTCTCAGCATGAACGAACCCCGGTATCTCCTCCTCCTCAGGTCACTCGAGACTCAGGGAGCTGCAGGGACAGTGCAGGGCCACCAGCTCCACGTGGTCTCCCAGCCCGGGGTGCCTGGGAGGCACCCGCCACCACAATCGGGCAGCTCTCACACCCCCATTCCTGCCACCGGCATGGCCCAGGCGCCCTAGGGAGGCCCAGAACAGGCTCAAACAGAGACAGAATCACACACGTGCACACACCAGCACACACACCCACACACCCACGTGTGCACATACCCCCTCCTTGGTCGGGCTCCGCAGTGCCCACGTGCTCACTCACTGCAAGCAGTCACCTGAGTGACGGGACACAGGAGACAGGTCACGGACACCCCAGGGCAGCAACGCACGCTCCCACCCTCCTGCGCGGCGGGGTCGGGGGGACGGTGCTGGATGCAGCGTGGCAAGAGCGCGGGAGCCTCTTCCACAGTGCTCCCCCGGTTTGGGGAGAGCCAGTGACCATTCCAGGGTGCTGAGGCGACAGCGAACCAGCCCTGTGGTTCCCGTTCTGCCCGCCGCCTGCCCCTTCTCCCAAGCCACTGCCACCCGTGCACACACATGCACATGCACACACACATATGCACACATACACATGCACCCACATGCACACTCACACTGATGTGCAGGCACACGTACACACACATGTGCACACATATACACCACACACATACATGTGTGCACACATGCATCCACGCATACACACATGCACACACGCATGCACACACAGCTGTGCTGGCCACAGGCTGTGTTCACCAAGCAGCCCAGTCCCAGTCCCTTGGCCCCAGAGTGGCCTTCTGGTGTGAGTCGCACCCATGACCAGCTCTCACTCTCTCTTGCCCCTACAACGAGGGTCCCCGGGGCAGTGCCCCCCACCCACAACGAGGGCCCCTGGGACAGTCCCCCCACAACGAGGGTCCCTGGGACAGTCCCCCCCACCCACAACAAGGGTCCCCGGGACAGTCCCCCCACCGCCCCATCCTGCCCTCCTCTCTCCAGCCCCAGGCACACCCGACTCAGTGCTCATGGCTCCGTGCACGTGGGGAAGGTCCGTGCCAACAGGGGAGGCAGAACATGGGGCTTTGGCCACAGGCTGCGTTCACCAAACAGTCCCGGTTTCCAGAACCTTCTCCAGAAACCGCAGCCTCTCTCTGCAGCCCCCGCCGAGCGAGCGTTTTGGGGAACTGTCGAGAGTCGGGAGTGCACCTCTGAGCCGACACGCCCACCCCTCACCCAGCCCGGCCCTGCCAGGGCCGCTGCAGGACGGCACGTGCACAGCAGCCCCTCAGGCGCCGCTGGGGGCCCTTGCTGCGTCTCTGCTTGAAGAAGGCGCCTTGTCAGGGCAGTGCGACTGTTCTCTGCGGCGGGGGCAGTCGTGTCCGAGTACCTCTCATCCAGAATATTCTAGGAGCTTCCCCACTCGTCTTCAACCATCCTCCCAGTCCCTTGGCCCCAGAGTGGCCTTCTGGTGTGAGTCGCACCCATGACCAGCTCTCACTCTCTCTTGCCCCTACAACGAGGGTCCCCGGGGCAGTGCCCCCCACCCACAACGAGGGCCCCTGGGACAGTCCCCCCCACCCACAACAAGGGTCCCCGGGACAGTCCCCCCACCACCCCATCCTGCCCTCCTCTCTCCAGCCCC
This sequence comes from Sorex araneus, assembly GCF_027595985.1. Taxonomy (NCBI): domain Eukaryota; kingdom Metazoa; phylum Chordata; class Mammalia; order Eulipotyphla; family Soricidae; genus Sorex; species Sorex araneus. The sequence continues at coordinate 262,629,127 of NC_073303.1, forward strand.
AGGCACACCCGACTCAGTGCTCATGGCTCCGTGCACGTGGGGAAGGTCCGTGCCAACAGGGGAGGCAGAACATGGGGCTTTGGCCACAGGCTGCGTTCACCAAACAGTCCCGGTTTCCAGAACCTTCTCCAGAAACCGCAGCCTCTCTCCGCAGCCCCCGCCGAGCAAGCGTTTAGGGGAACTGTCGGGAGTCGGGAGTGCACCTCTGAGCCGCGCTATAAATCCCGCTTCCTTTACTGCCACCCTGTTCTATTCTGGGGCTCGTAAAAAATCTAATTTCTTTAGCAGAAAAAAATATATATTTCTTCTAAAGTACAGAATGCAAAAGCAGAGCCTTGAGTCCCACTAGGCTGTGGTTGGACATGCACCCTACAGGCTGAGACGCCACCCCAGCCTGTGGGTCCTGCCAGAGTGCCCAGAGGGGGTCGTGGCAGCTCCTCACGTCCCCTCCATGCCCACGCCCCTGCTGTGGGCAGGACAGCACCAGCCAACCGGCCTCGGCCCCTCACGCACACACCTGGGAGGTCATGCGGGACAGAACGGCACCTGTCTGCAGGCCTGGCTTGCCCTGAGCCCACCCACCCGGCTGCACCCGAAAGCCACATTCCAGAACATTCTCCGAAGCCACGGGGCGGGGTCTGCGCAGAGCTCCGGGCCCAGGCTTTATGCTGAGACAGTGCAGAGAGGCTGAGTGAGGGGTCAGCAGGTGGCGGGGCAGGACGGAAGGCGGTGGGCAATGCAGCCAGCTCCCACGCTACCAGTTACCTATGAGTTTTGTTTTGTTTTTTTTTCTTTTTGGGTCACACCTGGCAATGTTCAGGGGTTACTCCTGGCTCTGCACTCAGGAATTACTCCTGGCGGTGCTCAGGGGACCATATGGGATGCTGGGATTCGAACCCGGGTCGGCCGCGTGCAAGGCAAACACCCTACCCGCTGTGCTATCGCTCTAGCCCCACCTATGAGTTTTTTGAAGAAAATTTTTTTTGTTTTGTGTTTGAGCCACACCCAGAAGTGCTCAGGGGTCACTCCTGGCAGGCTTGGGACCCTCATGGAGCCCCAGTCAGCCACGTGCAGGGCAGGAGCCCTCCCCGCTGCCCATCGCTCTGGCCCGGGGACGGAACAGGAATTCCGTGGAAAGAAGAGGGGCTTTGTCTCGGAGAAAGACGCTCCAGATGCGCCTGCATGCATGCGGGGAGCCGTGGAGGGGCTGGTCGGCTCCTGCTGCCCTCCCCACGCACTGCCCGGCTCCTGCTGCCCTGCCCACGCACTGCCCGGCTCCTGCTGCCCTGCCCACTCACTGCCCGGCTCCTGCCGCCCTCCCCACTCACTGCCCGGCTCCTGCTGCCCTCCCCCACGCACTGCCCGGCCCGCAGCAGCACCGGGAGGGGCCTCCGGAATGGCCTTGCCCGCCGCCACGGCCCTCCTGGCCCCGTCTCACGCCCTCTGGTGAGGCAAAGCGGCCGACAGAAGGAAGCCAACCCGCTGCCTGTGGGGAGAGGCCCAGAGGGAGCCCCCGGCTGCCCCTCTTCCCTGGGGAGTGGCTCTGAGCGGTGGCCCCGCGGGTGCTCTGATGCAGCAACCGGGTTGAGGGGTGCCAGACGGATAGGAGCGGGGCCAGCGCGGAGCAACCCCCCACGCAGCCCCGATGGCTTCCAAATAAAAGGCTCGTCCTACAGACAGACAGACAGACAGACAGACACAGAGGAAATCGGTTGGGCAGGTGCAGGAAGGCCTGGGCAGTCTGCATGTCCCCCAGAGCAACCCTGCTCCCGGAGGGCTCCCACCCCCGCCCCCTGCAGACCCGCAGACGGTCACTGTGTGCGAGGCCCCTCGGAGTGACCGGACACATTCGAAAGTGTGGAAAGGGCTAAACGCAGCCTCGGGGCTGGACTCTGCACTGTGAGGGGGGAGGAGAGTCCTGGGCTGAGGGGGGCGGGGGGGGGGGCTGGCAGCATGGACCTTTCCAGAAGGCCCTCAGCGGGGCCGCGCCCACCCACTCACAGCCCCCTGCCCTAATTAAACAGGCTCCACACCCTGGGGGCAGCTGCCAGGTGTGAGGCTGTGCCAGCGTTTTGTTTTCTCAATTAGCGCCTTGTAGGCATCAGCCAGAGGCCACGTGGGATGGGGAGGATGAATATTCATCTCCTCGCTCCAGCGCCCGCCAGAACCCTCCTCGACACGGCTGTCCGCCCCCCGCGCCCCCCGGAGCCCGTGCCCACCGCCGGCCCAGCACCACCCCCAGGACTCCCAGCACCCCGAGGCAAGCAGGGCCTGTGCGGGAGGGAGGGAGGCCCTGAAAGGCCCCTGGCCCTGCCCCGGCCACGCTGCTGTCCTCAGAGGCCTGGGGCCAGACCAGGCAGAGCCTCGGGACCCCCCACCCGCTCCGCAGGCGGGTCCGAAAGAGCCTCTGCTTGGGTCCACCCCCAGCCTCCCCCGGGCAGCGGTGGTCAGCCGGGCACCCCAAAGTTCCCGGTCAGCTGAAGGCCTGGGGGCTCTGGCCAGAACACTCTCCCCAGAGACCCAACACGGCCCCAGCGTGCACAGGGTGGAGGAGACACGGGCCAGGCCCTGCCCCTTGCCCCCCGCAGGCCCGTCTGCACAGCCCCGTCCAACTTTGGGCGCCCCCGCAGGCCAACTCTCAGCTCAGAGCACAGCCGAGTGAGCGCGGAGACAGTCTCGGCCCTGCCACACGCCTCCCCCGGGACTCCCCCCGAACCACACACCCGGACGCATCCCCCCGCTGCTTCTCCTCAGGAAACACCCACGGCGTCCAGACGCACCTCCCGCAGAGCCCACCCGGCCAGCCCGAGGAGGGGCCACCGCCTTGCCCGCCTCCGCCTCGCACGTTCCTGAGGCGGCAGGAGAGAAGCGGCCAGATGGCAGGCGAGCCCAGCCCTGCGCTCACACAGCGGGCACGGGCACAGGTGCCACACACGGCGCAGGAACCCACACACGGCACAGGTACCACACACAGCGCAGGTAACACACACACGGCTCAGGTACCACACACGGCTCAGGTAACACACACGGACTCAGGTACCACACACGGCACAGGTAACACACACACGGACTCAGGTACCAACACGGGCTCAGGAACCCACACACGGGAGCAGGTGCTACACACGTCCCAGGTGCCACACACGGGCACAGGAACCCACACACGGGCACAGGAACCCACACACGGACTCAGGTACCAACACGGGCACAGGAACCCACACACGGGCACAGGAACCCACACACGGACTCAGGTACCAACACGGGCTCAGGAACCCACACACAGGCGCAGGTGCCCACACACCATCACACACCCACTCGCTGCTGACTCCTCACCGGCTCCAGCAGCCGCGGCTGCGCAGAGGCCCTGGGCGGGGTGTCCCTGGGGGCCGCGTGGCTCCGAGTCCCTGCTCTCTGCGAGGCCAGGTGCCGGGAGACCTAGCCCCAGGCTCCATGGCGGCTCTCTTCAGGCCACTCAGCGCTGACCCAGGCTGGGGTCTCCGCCCTCTCCCCCACCAGGCCACACAGCCACTGGCCGGACACGTCCATCGGGACGACCCCCGGGGCTGCTTGGGGCGGCCGCAGCCCTGACCTTCCCGAGGGGCCGCGGGCCGCGCAGGCAGGCGGCGCGGTGCCACCCTGGCTCTCCTGGGAGACGGCTGCCCACACCGGCTAGTGATTAATGCGCTGGCACCCTGCCGTCGGGCTGCGCGGAATGTGATCTGTTTGTAGAGCGGGCGCCCGGGAACACGGCAGTAATGAGAGGCCACGGCAGCGGCGCCCAGGGACACGGGCCGCTCGCCCGTGAGCGCCGCAGAGCAGACAGAAGGGGCAGCCCCCGCGAGCGCGACTCTCACCGCAGGGAGGGCGCCCCGGGGCGGCGGGGCAGAGCGGCCTGCCTGAGTGCCCACAGGACGGGCCGCAGGAGGGCAGACCGTGGCCCTCTCGCCTGGGACCACCGCCCCGTCCACGAGACGGAACCGGGGTCCAGCGCCTGCTTCCCTCCCCGCAGTGTCCCGGGGCCACGGGATCCAGCCCCCTCCCCAGGGACGTCCCGCACGCCCAGCATGAGCCCACACCTGCTGGCCGTCAGGTCTGCAGGAGAACCGTGACGTGACTGGTGGCCGTCGGGGATTAGCTTGGCTGCCGGCAGGCCAGTGCCCACCCACTGATACCCCATTTTACAGTCTCTGAGCTGCGGGCTGTTCTCCGGTTTGGGGGCTACATCCTCGGTGCTTGGGAATCTCACCCCTGGGGGATTCAGGGTGCCAGGGATGGAGCCCGAGTCAAGGACGTGCAGGCGAGCCATGGCCAGCACTCCAGTGCCCCCAGGCCAGTGTCCACCCCTGGCCAGTGCTCCAGCCCCCCCAAGGCCAGTGTCTACCCCCGGCCAGCACTCCAGCCCCCGCAAGACCAGTGTCCACCCACGGCCAGTGCTCTAGCCCCCTCCAAGCCTCCACATTTAACTTGTTGGGAAGGAAGCGAAAAGAGGCGGGTGGGAAAACAGCCCCATCTGCCGTTCATCCCTACCGAGCTCACACGCGTGTGCCCTGCGTGTGGGGGGCCCAGGTTCCATCCCCGGCACCACGAAGAACTAGCCAGGGGCAGCCCCTGGGCAATGCCAAGCATGTCCCCTCCCACCCAGAAACCTCAGGAGTGTCCACTACTGAAGTGAAACCACCAACGGGACTCCACAGCCGCTCGGCCAGGCTGGAGACTCCAGGGGAGCGCGGAGCTGCCCGAGGCGGGAGGGCGTGGCGGGCAGGACCCAGGTCTGAGCCCCAGTGGGCAGGGAGGGAGGTCTCCCTCGGGGTCTGTCTACAGGGGAGGAGGGAAGGCACGTATGCCCCAACATTTACTGATTCCCTCTGGGGCACTCCCGGCTCTGCTCTGGGTGCTCAGAGGAGAGGAGGGGCGGAGGGCACTCAGCTGGCACCCAGGTACCACCCCCTGCCCACGTCCTGTCTGAGGGGCGTGTCAGGGACACAGCGAGCGTCTGGCCTCCGCCCCCGGGCTAGGCCGGGGCACTGAGGGGCTGCCTGGCTGCCAAGAGAGACCCCAGCTCCGAGCCCCCCACCCCCATCTGTCCACCCTCCAGGGGGCCTCTCCCTCGGGGTTGCTCCCTGAGCCCCACAACCAGCAGCAGCCTCACCCGCCCGAGGTGCAGAGGGTCCCTGGGACCAGACGCACAGGCAGATGGGCCGCCCCCGTGCCCCCCCTTAGGGGCAGAGACAGCAGCGCTGAGCCAGGACATCGGCCAGCACCCAGGGCCCTCCTGGGCTCCCCGAGGGCCCAGCTCTGAGGGGCCCACATCCGGCATGTGGGGAGCTGGGGGCAGGGGGGTGGGGGGACATGGGCAGGCAGACGGGCAGGGACGCTGCATGGACACTCAGTACTGCAGCCACTGCGGAGGCCAGGAGTCCCCTGGGGCTGCTCAGCTCCAGAGCAGAGCCACTGATCAGGGCCAGGGCCACAGTTGCCTGTGGGGACAGTCAGGAACGGGGGTGGGGAGGGACTGGGCCGCAGCCCACACCACACGATCCAGGGCCACGGTGTGCCAGGAGCAGCCGGCCGAGAGAGATGGCAGCGCCAACAACACGACCAGTACAGAACCCGGGGCCAGGGCTGCGGGACAGGTGCATGTGCCTGCATCTGGAATGAGTCAGGGCCAGGGGGCACACACACGGGTACCAGGGCACACGCAGGCACACATGGGAAGACACAGGCAAACACGGGAACACACAGGCACACACAGGTACACACAGGCACACAGAGCACACATGGGTAGACACAGCACACATGAGTACACACAGGCACACACAGGTACACGCAGGTACACACAGGCACACGCAGGTACACACAGGCACACGCAGGTACACACAGGCACACAGAGTACATATAGGTACACACAGCACATGAGGATATACAGAGCACATACAGAGCACACACAGCACACATAGCACACACAGGTACACAGAGTACACACAGCACACACAGATACACAGAGTACACAGCACACATAGCACACACAGGTACACAGAGTACACACAGCACACACAGGTACACAGAGGAAATACAGCACACACAGGCACACAAGGGTACATAGAGTATACACAGACACACACAGGCACACAGCACACATGGACACACAGAGTACACACAGTATACACAGCACACATGGGTACACAGTACACATAGTACATACAGAGTACACAGAGGTACACAGAATACACAGAGTACACACAGCACACATGGGTACACAGAGTACTTACAGAGTACACACAGCACACAGGGGCACACAGAGTACTTGCAGAGTACACAGAGGTACACAGAGTACACACAGCACACATGGGTACACGGAGTACTTGCAGAGTACACAGAGGTACACAGAGTACACAAAGTATACACAGGCACACACAGATACAGAGTACTTACAGAGTACACAGAACACACAGAGTACACATAGCACACACAGGTACACAGAGTGCTTGCAGAGTACACAGAATACAGAGTACACACAGCGCACACAGGCGTGGCCCCTGAGGTCCCCGGGCTGAGGAGTGGGGTCGGGACACAGGCCGGGTCTATTTCGGGATGTCTCCGGTGTGTCCCGGCAGGTGGCTGACATCACGTCTCTGCCCGCAGGCCTGGCACAGTGACTCACCCAGCCGGCTGCCAGCCAGGGCGACACAGAGGCCGACCTGCCGCACCGCAGGGCCCCATTGGCCGGGGGCAGTCACGTGCTGGCCCAGGGCCAATGGGGGGGCGGGGCACCAGCAGGGGGGCTCTGACCTTGAGGCGCCCTTGGCAGGAGCCAAGAGCAGGGCGGGGACGGGCAGGAGAGCCGCATGGGGGGCGCCGGCCAGGCGGGGTGGGGGCGTGACAGAAGGGGGCTAGCACAGGGGGAGGGGCGGCCCTTCTCTCCCAGCACAGGCCAGGCCGTCACTGGGGCTGCTCAGGACACCGGGAGGGGCCCCGGACACAGGGGGACTCCTCGGGCCCACGTCGGGCCCAGGAAGGAGCCGCAAGCCCCCTCTGCTGCCCGCTCCCAGGGGCCAGGGCATGGACAGTGCCCAGCACTGGGGGGTGCTGAATTAAGGAGATGGGCCTCACCGCGCCCCTTCAGTGTGCCCCCTCAGCTCACCCCGGTCTGACCCGGGTTGGACACGTCACAGGCTTCCAAGGGAGGGAGGGAAGAGTCCGAGTTTCCTGTCCCAGAGCCCCAGGGCCCTGGAGGGCACCGTGGCACGGAGAACTGTGTGCAACCTGCTACCGGGGGTGAGGGGGGGCCGCTCCCGAGCTACCAGACAGACCCAGCCCTGGCAGAAGCACCACCTCGGGTGCTGGCCCCGAGAGCAGGGAGAGGGCAGAGCCACAGGGCGGCGGGTGGGCACCTGCCTTGCACGTGGCCGGCCCGGTTGGATCCCCGGCACCCCATGGGCCCCCCGAGCCCCCCAGGAGTCAGCGGACACTGCCGGTGTGGCCAAAACCCAGAGCTGGAGAGACTCCCAGAGCCCCAGGTCCCCGCGTGTGCCGGCGCCCAACCCAGCCCCAAGCCTGGTGCCAGGTGACGGGCAGAGGGCCGCAGGGAAGGAGGTGCCCCCGCCCCCCTCGCAGGGGCCCCGTGTGGGTCAGCGGGCCGTGGGTCTGCGCGCTCAGCAGGTGGCAGTGCCCTGTGGCCCGCGCTCACCTGTCCTCCCGGCCCTGCTCTGTTACTGCGGGATCAAGGGAACCCCCGTCCTGCCAGCCACACTTGGCCTTGCTGAGACACCGTCCAGCCAGGGCTCGGACATGCCGCGGCCCCCTCGCGGGGGCTGGGCAGGGCCACCGCGCGTCCTGCAGGGCCAGAAGCCACGTCTCGGCGTGAGCCTCAGCACCCCGTGCCCCTGGTGGAGACGGGGGGGGGGGAGATTCCCGCCATCCAGGGCACCGTGTCGGGGGCTGAGACGCGGCCCCTCCCCGAGAGCGGTGCTGTGACGTTGGCAGGAGGGGGCAGGGTCCAGGGAGCCCGGGCCGCACCCGCTACCCAGTGGGCAGCCCCCGCCACACACCCCCCTTCCTCGAGCCACACTCCGCCTGCGGCCAGCCAGGGGCCTGAGCAGGGGACGGGGACCGGGAGGAGGTCACACCACTGAGCTCCCCCGCCACAAGGCCACGACCGGGACGCCAGGGTGGGGCGGAGCCGCTTTCAGGACCGCGGACAGCAGACGGGGGTGGGGCGGGCTCCCGCCTGCGCCAGCTGTCACCCCGCCAAGAACAGGAACACCCGAAGCTGCGGGTGACCAGGGGCCAGAGGGCGTCTGGCCACACCCCACCACCACGCGAGTGTCTCCGGGGGCCCGGCGCTCTCGGGCAGGAAGGAAAGGCGAGGCTGTGGGCAGCGAGGGAGTGTCCGTCCGTCCGTCCTCCCCCCAGAGCCACAGGGCTATCAACGCCGGGCGGGTGGGGGCCTCGGGCCCGGCCAGGAGGCTGCATCTGTGCTCACGATCTGGCCTAGTTTGGAGATGAATCAGCAGCTTCCCGGGGTTGCAGCCGGGCGGCTCCGTCCCAGCCCCCTCCGCCGGCACCCCCCCCCCGTGACCCCCACGCCGCGTGGTGCCCTCAGAGAGGCACAGCCACCCAGGCCTGTCCCCACAGCGCAGAGGTCCTGCTGCCTCGCCCTCTGGCCGTCACCCGGTCCTGGGGGTGGCCCCCGCCTGCCCGGAGAGTGAGACGAGGGGCCACGTCCAGCAGGAGCAGCCAGGCTTGTTCTGGCCTTTGTGTCTCTGAGCCACACCTGGCGACGCTCAGGGACTCCTGGCTCTGTGCTCAGGGATCTCCCCTGGTGGGCTCGGGGGCCCTAGGGGTGGTAGGGGTGGGACCCGGTGGGCCGCGTGCAAGGCCAGGGCCCTCCCCCAGTGCTCCGGCCCCAGGACGGGCTTTCTCTGTGGGCTGGCCCCTGAGCATGCTCGGCCACGTGCTCACGCCACATGTGCACCCACCAGCCGGCGCCGGCACGAGGAGCACCCAGGGGCAGGCTCCGGCTCGAGGGCCGGGACACGGCGGAAGGCAGCACGCAGTCAGGCCCGGCCCGCGGGGCGCAGCCCTGAGCAGCACCGGCCTGGCCAGTGCTGACCCTGCCCGACCCCTGGGCACTGCTCACAGCACCGCCTCTTCCGCGCCCCGCGTGCCAGCCTGAGCTCGAGCCCTGGCGCTTTCAGCCCATCTGCCCACAGACCCCCACCCGCACCGTCCGGGCGTGCCCTGAGAGGGGTGCTGGGCCTCACGCCGTGTGGGAGGGGGAGCAGGGGGCCCTGGGCCCCGCCTCCACGCCCACAAGCCCCAGTCAGAAGGGGCCTGCGAGGAGACCCCTGCCACACCCGAGCCGGCAGGTCGAGAATGGGGCCAGGCACCCCCTTGATCAGCGCCCTGGTGGAGCGTGGGCAGTTACTAACTCGGGACGGCCCGCTGCCCCCAGGCCCTGCCCAGGGTCAAGCAGGAAGAGAGGGAGACAGGAAGGGCCAGTTCACTGCAGCGGGGCTAATCCGCCAGCCCTCTCCAGCCGCTAATCCCATTAGGGCGGCTTTCCGGGGGGACAGAGCCCCAGGCAAAGGGACCACCGGCCATGCTGTGCCCCACTGGCCAGGCTTAGGGTCCTGGGGTGTGGGAGTCAGGGTTCCAGCCCCTCCCTTTCCTCTTTTCTCTGGGATCTCCACCCTGGACCCTTCTCGGGACCCTCACTTCGTGCCAGCCACATTCCTGAGATTGTGCCCCCACTGTCTCTGCATGGCCACGTCTGCTGTGATAAACACCCACCCCCACCCTTCTTCATGGCTGCCCTTCCCTGGCCTGACACGCCAAGCTGCACCGAGTCCTTGTCCTGGAATAACTCAAGGTCTCCTGCAGCAGTGACGTCATACACTCGCAGGCAGTGACATCATACACTCGCAGGCAGTGACATCATACACTCGCAGTGACGTCATACACTCGCAGGCAGTGACGTCATACACTCGCAGGCAGTGACGTCATACACTCACAAGCAGTGATGTCATATACTCGCAGGCAGTGACATCATGCACTCGCATACAGTGACGTCATACGCTCACAGACAGTGACGTCATACACTCGCAGGCAGCGATGTCATACACTCACAGGCAGCAACTGCATACACTCACAGGCAGTGACGTCATACACTCGCAGGCAGTGACATCATTCACTCGCAAGCAGTGACCGCATACACTCACAGGCAGTGACATCATACACTCACAGGCAGCAACTGCATACACTCGCAGTCAGTGACGTCATACACTCACAGGCAGCAACTGCATACACATGCAGGCAGTGACGTCATACACTCACAGGCAGCAACCGCATACACTCATAGGCAGTGATGTCATACATTCACAGGCAGTGATGTCACATGCTCACAGGCAGTGATGTCATACACTCACAGGCAGTGACCGCATACACTCATAGGCAGTGATGTCATACACTCACAGGCAGCAACTGCATACACTGACAGGCAGTGACCGCATACAATCACATGCAGTGACCGCATACACTGACAGGGAGTGATGTCATACACTGACAGGCAGCGACTGCATACATTCACATGCAGTGACCGCATACACTGACAGGCACTCTTGCCAAGTGAGGAAGGCGCCACAGCTGGCCACAGACCCCCGGTGGGAGCACACACAGGGATCCCTAAAACCTCAGCGCCAGGCCAGTTCCCCGGGTCTTGCCCCTCCAGAGTGCAGCCAGGGTCGGGCGCGGAGCTGAGCTGAGAACACAGAAGCACTTTCGGGGATGAGCAGGAGAACAAGACTTAGAACACGGAAATGTGAGAACAAGAAAATTTAGAACCATTTGCAGAAACAAAGCCCCACATGGAGTTACCTGTCGGCACCCCCTGGGACGCCCAGGGCCACCCGGTGGGCAGGGCAGGAGAGGGACCCTCTGCTGGAAGCAGGGGAGGCCTCGGGCCTCGGAGACGGGAACCGCTTCTCCCCACCTTGGGGAGACGCATCTACCGGCACCCAGTGGGAAACAGACGTCACAGGGACCAGGAGGCGAGGTGGGAACGCACACAGCGGCCCAAGCTGCGCAGGCACACGCAGGCACACACACGCACGCTGGCACGCAGACACACGCACGCACACACGCACATATGCACACGCACACGCACACATACACGCACGCTGGCACACAGACACATGCAGGCACACACATGCACACACACACATGCACGCATACGCACACGCACGTATACACGCACGCAGGCATACGCAGGTGCACACACATGCACACGCACGCATGCTCCCCCGCAAACAGCAGGACAGCGGCGGGGCTGGGCGCTCCATCCGGCCGGCACAGGCCTGTGGGGGGGCAGGCAGGGTCGCGGGGGTGCGGGAGCTCAGGGCTGGGGCCCCCGCTTGCCCTCCAGATGCTGAGAATGGGGCGGGGCTGATCCTGCTCGAACCAGGCAAGCCCAAAGGTCCCAATTATGGTCGGAGTCCTACCAGGAGAGCCGCCCAATCAGCACCGAGCGCTGGTGGCGCCGTCCAACCAGGGCTGAGCACTCACCGGAGTCATCCAATCAGGGCTGAGTCCTCCCCTGGGCTGGCCATCCAATAGGGCTGAGCCCTCACCGGAACCGGCCAATCAGGGTTGAGTCCTCCCGGACGGTTATCCAATAGGGCTGAGCCCTCACCGGAACCGGCCAATCAGGGTTGAGTCCTCCCGGACGGTCCTCCAATAGGGCTGAGCCCTCACCGGAACCGGCCAATCAGGGTTGGGTCCCCACCGCTGGGCCGGTCATCCCGGAGCCCCCGCGCAGGCCGGGCTGCGGGCCCGCGGGCTCTACCTGGCTGTCCACCAAAGCCGCCCTGGGCTTCCCGCCTCACACAGCCGTCCCCGTCTCTGCCGCCTGCTGGCCACCGGTCAGGGAGGCGACGCTGGCCCCAAAGGGAAATTCTGAGAAGCCCCCAAGCCCCGGAATGACGTCACCCAGTACCTGCTATTGGCTGCACCACCTGAGGCCCCCCACCGCATGCTGCGCGATTCCCTGGGCTGGGCAGAAGCGCGGGACGCGGGACCCCGGTCTCATCTGTTCCGAGACAGCCAGAGGCGCTGGCCCCTGGGAGCGAGAAGACACAGCGGCTGTGGGGACCCCAGAGGAGGGCTGGCAGGGTCTGGGGAAAGGGCTGGGCTCGGGAAGAGGGAGGCTGGGGACTCGCAGGGCAGGAACCCCCACCCCTCAAGCACCCAGCTCATACACCCCAACGCAAACTCCCACCCTATCTCTCTCTCTCACACACACACACACCATCGAGTGCTCCCGGGAAACAGGCCTGACAGCTGAGCCGGGTCCCCATCTGGGTGGGGCCATGGGTCCCGGGCCCAGCCACACAGCCCTGACACGGCGGGGGCAGTTCCTGAGGGTCTCCCTGTGCGGGCGCAGAGAAGAGACCGCCAGGGCGCTTGTTCCTTCCCACGAGCCGGGAAATGGGCCTGCCCGCACGCCCACACAGCTGCCCCCGGCTCCACCATCTCCCCGTGGGCCTGGCGTGGGGGTCCCGGTGTCCAGGGTGCAGGGGGGCAGAGGGGGGACTTTATGTGCATTTGTCAACTCAAGGGTGTGCGAGAAATCTCGCCACCGGAGGGGGCTGCAGGAGGGGCAGACGGTCAGGGGAGAAGTGACCGAGGCCCGAGGCGCTGGGGCTCATGGTGGTCCCGTGCTGAAATCCACAGGAAGACCCTGATGTCAGCGCGGCAGGCCATGTTCCGGGGGCCGAGGGGTGCGGCAGGGGCTGAGGGGGGACGTCAGCAGCTGTCGGGGGGCGCGCGGGAGGCAGGACGCTCCTGCAGAGGTAGGGGCTCGGGAGGGCAGAAACGCCCCACCAACGGTCTGCAAGCCAGGCACACTCACGCCAGTGCTCGGGACGGCCCGAGGGACGCAGGCTGCCCCCGGGAAGAGCGGCCCCAGCTGCCCCCGCCTCCTGAGGACCAGGTCCGACAGTCCTGGCTGGCCCCCGCCCCCGCCACACCCAGCACCTGAGAGCCAGGCGGGGACACACGTCCGCACGGTGGGGGGCAGGACGGGCACACGGGCTCGTCAGCTCGCACCCCCACGTGCCCTGCGGTCAGCCTGGGGATGTTCTCGTCACTCCTGCAGCTGAGTGTGTCTCTGAGGGGGGCGCGGGGGACACTGCAGGGCACCCTGGCCCGGCCACAGGGCGAGTCTCCCTTCTGCTGGGGTGGGTCACGCCCACCAGACAGCTGCCCAGCCGGGCACACTCCGGGCGTGAGGTGCAGTGGGGGCCCTGGGGGTGGGGCTGGGGCTGGGGCGGGTGGGTCCTGCAGACGCCAGGTCAGGGGCACGTGAGGACAGGCCCCGGGGGCTCTGGTCACCCCAGACCAGCAGCCCCCGGCGCAGGGGCGGGTGGCCGTGAGATCCGGACACCCTCTGCTCTCGGCACGGGAGTTAGACGCAGGCAGGGACGGGTTCTCATACCCATTTCTCTGCACGGCTCCACGCTAAGCCCCTGGAAGACTCCAGAAGGTTCCAACCAGGGCGCAGACCCCGAGTCTGAGCGGCAGGGTGTAGTTCCCCCGGTGGCCAGCAGAGGGCGTGCCCACCACACCCGTGCCCGGTGGGGTCCAGCGCAGGCTCTGATCTGCGCCCCTTTGAGGCACTGCAGGCACCCAGCCCTGGGGTCCCCTGCCCTGCACCCCTGTGGCTTGGGCCCCCGCCAGGGCTGTGGCTTTGGGGAGAAGGGTCTGCGCCCACTGCAGCCCCCCCGGAAACAGCCTGCGGGACCCCCAGAGGATGCTGAGACACGCAATCAGTGGACACAGCGTTTGCTACTGAGACACCTGGTGGTCAACAGTGCTCGTGAGACAGCGAAGAGGGTGGGAGGGGCCTGGGCAGCGGGGAGGGGACCGCGCACTGACCTCCTCCTCTCTGAGGTCAGCTCCTGCCACAGCGGGGGGTGCGAGCCCCGGGTGCAGCGGGACCCAGCGGTCACCCCCCCGTGCGGAGACGCCCCCGGCAGGGCAGGCGAGCAGGGGCCTGGGGCCCGGCGGCAGCTGCAGAGGGTAGGGCCAGCCCCACCAGCACGGCCAGCGGAAGCAGGACACTGGGACACCAGGGAGCAGGTGGGGCCAGGCCAAGAAGGGGCAGCGGGGAGTGGACAGCGGACGTTCACTGAGAGGCCCAGAGAGCGGCAGCACAGCGGGGGGGAGGGGGACTTGCAAGCAGCCCGCCTGGTTCCTGCCCCAGGGCCGCAGAGGGTCCCCCGAGCACTGCCCAGACGATCCCTGAGCGCAGAGCCCAGAGTAAGCCCCGAGCACTGCCGGGTGTGGCCCAGAATCCAAAACAAAAGCTAAAAAAGCTCACCCCAAGGCCCTGACCGCCCCGTCGGAGGCTCTGCTAAGACGGTGCTCCAGTGGCCCAAGGACACGCGTGCACACCCGCCTGTGGAAGCCACACAGCAGACAGTGCCGCGAGCACAGAGGGACCAGCCGGGGGAGCATCACAAACCAGGTGACCAGAGTGGCAGGAGCCTTCCCCCGAGGACGGCCCTGACGGCAAAGGGTCAAGCCCGGTGGACCCGACCCAAGCTCAGTGAGTCAAGGACACACGGACAGAAGGCCAGGCCCAGCACGGACACCCGCAGCGGGCGGGCTGGCCGCATGACAGACAGGCTGACGGGCCGTGGTAAACGCCGGTGCCCTGCACTGCCAGTGTAAGGGGCAACACCGACGGGACAAGGGTGGGCACAGCAGCGACAGCGCTGATCGGGCTCCTCCTCCTCCTTCTCCTCCTCCTCCCCTTCCTCCTCCTCCCCCTCGTCCTCCCCCTCCTCCTCCCTTTCCTCCTCCTCCCCCTCGTCTTCCCCCTCCTCCTCCTCCTCCCCTTCCTCCTCCTCCCCCTCCCCTTCTTCTTCCTCCCCCTCCTCCTCCCCCTCCTCCTCCCCCTCCCCTTCTTCTTCCTCCCCCTCCTCCTCCCCCTCCCCTTCCTCCTCCTCCTCCCCTTCCTCCTCCTCCCCCTCGTCCTCCCCCTCGTCCTCCTCCATCGAGGCCCAGCGGGCTGAGCCAGCCAGAAGCTCCTGAGACCTCCTCTCCGCCCCACAGGGCAAAACCAGGACACGCGCAGGTCTGTGGGGTGGCACGGCCACCGGCCCGGGGTTCCCGAAGCCAGACAGGCGGGGTGCCAGGCACGGGGGCGGCGAGGAGAGTCTGGGCACCCGCCTGAGAAAAGGGCAGCAGGGCTGCTGGCCCCGGACTGGTGCCACTCGTGTCTTCTCTCCTCCAGCGCCAGGCAAGCGCGGGGAGCCCAAGCCTGGCCCCTCTTCCTGTGGGGTCTCCTGGGAGCCTGGCACGGGGCCGGGCACAGCCATGGCCTCTGAGAACACGGGCATGGGGCCGGGCACAGCCATGGCCTCTGAGAACACGGGCACAGGGGCCGGACACAGCCATGGCCAGACAGGAAGGGAGGTGAACGCCAGGGCCCCAGGCCTGTGGTGCTGGGCGCTGGGGCCACATCAGGGCCCCCAGGCTACACCCGTGATGCTCGGGGCTCTCGGGCGAGCCCCTGGCCCCTGCACCATCTCTGCGGCCCCCCACTCCCTGCTCGGCAGCTGCACGCCCCCATGCCGTGCCCTGCTGGAGTGGCCCACCCAAGCAGACACAAGTGCTCACACACACCTCTGCACCCAAACACACGTGGGCGCAGCAGGCAGTCAGTCCTGGAGGACACGCACCCACGGGGCCAACACACACCACGGGGACACGGAGCCAACATGCACCCACGGGGCCACGGGGCCAACACGCACCCACGACACAGAGCCAACACGCACCCACAGAAGCAGGGCCACAAGGCGAACATGCAGCCTCAGAGCCTCAGAGCAGACTTGCAGGAGACAGAACTGGACCCTGGTCTCCTGGGCGCATGCAGCACACGGACCCTGGAAGGCCAAGCCCACCCCCAGTGGCCCCAGGGCCGCGCCTGCCCGGGCCCCTCCCACAGCAGCCCCCCAGGAGCTGCTCTGTGCCGTGGGCACCTGCTGGCAGGGATGGGGGCGCCCCCCCCCCCGCCCGAGCACTCAAAAGCGAGGGGGCTGGGGCTGGCTCAGGGCGCACCAGCTGGGGCCCGGCCGCGTGCAGGGGGAGCCCCCACCTGGCACATGCGGCCAGAGTAAACTGAGCCCGCCCGAGGGCGCCCGTGCACCAGCCGCCCCCCGCCCCGCGCCCCTGCCTCCCTTAGGCGGCCGCGGAATTAGCGCCAATATTAAAACTGCCGTGTGCTGAGTCATGAATGTTTCACGAGCTCCATCCCACCGCGCCCCAGGCGGCCGAGCCCCTCCTCCCGAGACGGGGCCGGCCCGTGAGGGGACGCGCCCGGGGCCTGCATCTGAGGCACCGGCCGAGACCCGCGTGCAGGAACATCACATGCCAACACGCCTGGCCTGGAGCTGCGTGTGGAATCACACGTCTGGCTGTCTGGACTAGGGCGTCAGAACCAGGTGGGGGTAAGTCACGTCGGACACCCCCGTTGGAGAGGAGCCGTGCGGGGAAGCCCACAGCCGAGTCCAGGCAGGATGGCTGAGCACTGAGCGTGGGAGTCCACACGTCGGAGACTCGCCGTCCTCACCCACCTGAGACCAACACTGAGTCACCTGAGAATCCTGGCTGCAGAGAGCCCGAGAGCGGGGGGGGGGGGGGGGGGGGGTGTGTGTGTGTGTGTGTGTGTGTGTGTGTGTGTGTGTGTGTGTGTGTGTGTGTGTGTGTGTGTGTGTGTGTGTGTGTGTGTGTGTGTGTGTGTGTGTGTGTGTGTGTGTGTGTGTGTGTGTGTGTGTGTGTGTGTGTGTGTGTGTGTGTGTGTGTGTGTGTCCATGTCTGACTGTCTGAGAGAGATCTCTGACTGTGTCTATGTATGCAGCTGTGAGTCTGTGTGTGTATGTCTTGTAACTGTTTTTGTGTGACTGTGTTTCTGTGTCTGTGACTGTGTCTGTGTGTGACTCTATGTCTCATGACTGTGTGTTTTTGTGTGTCTGTGACTCTATGTGACTGTGTGTATCTCTGTATCTGTGTGTCTCTCTGTGACTGTCTGTGTGGCTGTATCTATGTGTGTCTGTGTGTATCTGTATGTGTGACTCTGTGACTGTGTCTCTGAGTGACTGCGTCTATGGGTCTGTTCATATCTCTGTCTCTGTGTCTTGGTGTGTGTCTGTGTGACTGTGTGTGTCTGTATGGCTATATCTCTGTGTATCTGTGTGCATCTGTGTGTCTATGTGTGCATATTTCTGTGTCTGTCTGTGACTTGGTGTGTATCTGTGTGACTGTAATCTCTGTGTGTCTGTGTGACCGTGTCTGTGTGTCTACACGTCTGTTTGTGGCTCATGGTCTCACTGCCCACTCCTGGCATTTTGGTCCACCTCCCCCGGGGGGTCTCCTGCCGGACCCCCAGAGTGATTCATGCTGCTTCCCCGAGGAAGAGAAGGGCCCTGGGGTCTCTGCCCACCCCATCACCTGCTCGGGGCCGAGCCCCGGCACGCGGGAGACGCCCGTCGTGACTGACCCAGCGCAGAGCGAACAGGCGGCCATGCGTCAGTGGAAAACTCCCGGCTCTGTGGAAAATCCCACACACGCAGCCCGGACACCGGCAGCCGCGTCAGAACCACGGCCACTGGCAGGGGGCTCTCGGCGCCCCAACGGAGGGACAGGGCCAGGGCCCAGCAGGGGGCCGCCCCTCCCTGTCGCACACGACTGGGACACGTGCCAGGGCAGGCGAGGCCGCTCTGCAGCGAGGGGGGGCGGGAGGGGAGCAGCCTGGGGGTGGCCCTGTGGGGAGCGCAATACACATGAACATGCATCACTGTGTGGACGTACACACATCTACACGCGTTCCAAAGGTACACGTCTGAGCACTGCAGGTGTGGGCTGTACTGTACAAATGTCACATGCACGCACATACGTACATGTGTGCACAATGAGACATGTAAGCACTGCGGGTGTGTGGAGTATGTGCTGTCAAACATGTCACATGTGTGCACATACATCTACACATGCGCACAATGAGACGTGAGCACTGCTGGTTTGGACTTGCTGCATAAATACACCACATGCATGTATACCCGTGCATGCACAAATATGTGAGCAGACATGTGCCTGTGTCTCCGTCACGTGCCACATGCTCTGGCGGGCACTAAGCACAGACCCGCCCGACCCTCCTGGCCGCTCAGCCTCACCTCCCTGGGTGCGACGCCAGCCTCCCGCACACGCCGCGGCACACAGGCGGGCCCCCGGCCGGCCCCCAGCGGCGCAGCACTGCCACGGGCACCGGGTCCCTCCTGCTGTGATCGGGGGACACTCACCCCAGAGCCTCGGGGTCCTGGAGACACTGCACGGGCCTGGGCTTGAGGCAGGGTCCCCGGCACAGCCCCCTCCCCGGGAGAGAGGCTGGGGGAGGGGCGGCCCAGAGGCCTGGAGGGCCCCGGGGGCTCGAGGGGCTCGGGGCGGGGGGCGCACCCAGGAGAAAGGCCCCAGCAGGTCCCCACACCCCCACCGCTGCCCCGTGACAACCGCAGAGGGACACGGAGCTGGGTCCTCGGGGCACGTCCCGGAGCACGGTGCGTCCAGTGGCTCGGCCGCAGTCCAGCTCTCGCCATGGCTGGGCAGGTCCTGCCCGTGGCACCGTCTCGTCCCCGCGCTCCCGGGCGACAGCGGGCACAGCCAGGGCACAGGGGCAGGCCAGGACCAGCTGCAGTGGGCATGGCCCTCACACGCGGCCGTGACAGGGTGGCGTCCTCCCAGGCCGTGGGCCGGTCACTCACGGCCACACTGGGCAGGCGCAGAGCTGGACGGTCCTGCCCGTCCCCGAGAAGCCGCGCTCAGCGGCCTCTGCGCTCTGCCAGCAACGCCTCAGGGTCTGAGGCAGGGCCCAGGGCGGGACCCGGGCCACGGGGAGGACAGCGCGTCCTGCGGCTCCACCCACGTGCCTGCCCAGCAGCCTTAGCACACGCTCTTGGGACGCTTGTCCCGTCCAAGGCCGCGGACAGCTGCGTCCCCGAGGACGGTAGGAGGGGGCAGAGGGGGACGCCCCACAGGGCGTGTGTCACACACACGCACAAACCACACCCATACACATGTGCGGACATAAGGAATGTGTGCACACACACAGACACGCCAGTGTGAACAAGACACATGCCAGCGTGCCCTGCACAAATGCACTCAACACATGCCCATGTGTGTGCCCACACACTTACACACGCACACATTCACATGCACGTGTATTTGGTGCATGCTCACATATACACACATGCAAACATCGACATGCTTGTTCACATGTGCACACATACATGCAGCCACGTGTATGCTCACATGTACATGCATATGTGCACCTGCACATACATGCACACGCAGACACACAAGTGTGGTTCTACCGAGGCCCCCACGCCGCCTGGCAGCTCGGGGAGGAGTTGGTGCCGTGTCCAGGCTGACGGCCGGGGGGCAGCCGCCTCTGGTGCATCGGGGAGGGACGTTCTGTTTGCTCACGCCAGGGAATTTCCAGGCGCTGAGGACTGTCTTCTGAGAAGGGCCGGAGAGTCCGGGGCCCTCCGGGAGGGTGCGAGCAAGCACAGCCCACCCCGCCCCGAGGGAACAGGCGCCCTCCTGCCCCAGCCTGCCGGCCCTGTCCCGTTCCCACACGCCTCTGGGAATCCCGGCCGGGAAGAGGGTCAGCCTCCCGCCCGTGCCAGCGCGTGACAGCCGGAGCCTTTCCAGAAGGAACTCCGGGAAGGGACCCCGTGACTGGGCGCGTGGCCTGTCCCCCGCGACTCGGCTAAAACGGGCTCTGCCCTTTCAGGGATCTGAGCCGGGACTCGGGGGAGCAGCACAGGGCGGGTCCCAGGGGCCCAGCAGCACCGAGCCGCCACTCAGCTCCCGAGCACTGGCCTGGCCGCGGGGACACGCACCCGTCGCCCGGGGAGCAGCGGGTGCGGCCGGCCCCGGCCTCAGCCTGGCGCCACGGCCCACCCACCCCCACGGCGCCATCACGGCACGCAGGGTCTGACGCTCTGCCCTCTGGCTGGCCCGTGTCTGCGGGGAGTGCAAGCTCTTCACTGAAGCTTCGCGTCTCTCCGGGTGAGACCAGGCGCCCCCTCCCGCCCCAGCCCCTGCCGCCACACGGGAGGTCCGTGTCTACAGGAGGCCGCACAGCTGCTCCCGTCCCTACAACACGTGTGTCAGGCTGCGGTCAGGGGCACTCAAGCCATGGGCACCTCTGGGTCTCAGAGTCAAGCCAGGACACATGACGTGGGCTGAGGGGTGGCCAGGCTGTGTGTGCTGGGCCACGGGCACGCCTGTGTCCCCCCGGGCACGCCTGTGTCCCCCCGTCCTACGGGCACGCCTGTGTACCCCCGACCCCTGGGCAGGCCTGTGTCCCCCCGTCCCCCGGGCAGGCCTGTGGCCCCCGACCCCCATTGGGTCGAGTCTGTGCTGGCCCCGCTGGGGTCGGGGTCTGGCATGGGGAAGGCCCCACTCCTGGGCACCAGCGAGCCGAGCACCGAGTGCTGGCCGGGGCAGGCAGCTGCGGGGTCCTGCGGGGGGCGGTCAGCCATCTAGCCCGCGGCAGTGGACACAGATGCCCCCACACCTGTGCTCTCGCAACACGCCTAGACACTCCGGGTCGGGACCCCTGGAACAGCCCTGAGCCAGGCTCTGCGAGGACACAGGGAAGGGCCCGGCCGGCCCCGGCTGTCCCGGCCCGGCCCGGCGGCGAGATGAAAGCGGACAGGAGGAGGGTGCCCGGCCCTGCCCAGGCGTGAGAACCCAGAGGCCACGGCAGCTGTGTCTGAGCCGCATTGTCCGCCCCGACCATCAATCACGGCCCCACGGAAGGACAAAGGAGGCGGCGGGGGGGGGCACCCCGACTCGAGCCGGGCGCAGTCAGGCCTCACCATCCGTCTTCTGCTGACAGGGCGAGGCCCCCGGGACGGCCCCGGGGAGCAGAGGGCACATGAATATTCAGGGTCCTGCGGGGGGCCGGGTCAGGGGGCACAGGCTGTCCCGTCCCCCTGCACCCTGGAGCGCCACCTGCCCTGGCTGCCCCCTGCCCTGCAGTGGGGACGCGGGCAGCTCCGGGACAGGCTGGCAGGGCGGGGAGGGGCACCCGCGAGGGACGGAGCGCCCTGCCCGCGTGGAGCCCTGGCCGCCCACAGGTCCCGTGTCTGAGGCCGTGACCGCGCGTGGGGGACTGGGGTCACCCCTGTCCCGGGCCCCTGAGGACACGGGACCCCTCTGCCTGCCCCCGGGTCCCCAGCAGAGGCCGCGAGCCCTCCAGGAGCCCGGCACCCAGGGCCCGTGGCTCGGGGGAGGCGAGCGGGGGGCCTGGAGCAGCCCCGCGGCCGGCCCAGCGCCCGTCACGGGAGGCAGCAGGACGGGCGTCTACCTGCCGCGCCCCTGCGGAGGGTGACCCGGGCAGGCCCCACCCCCGCGCCAGTCTCAGGGTCTCTCTGCGAGGGGGCCGCAGCAGGCCGGCTGGTCAGCACTGACCCGAGACCCGGGCAGCAGGGCCTGCCGCTCCCACGCCCATGCTGCCCGGCACCAACCCCAGGGGCACTGTGGGGGGCGGGGCCCCTGGGTCGGGCCGGAGCACAGCAGGGTGCGGGGCCCCTGGGTGGGGCCGGAGCACTGCGGGGTACAGCGCGGGGCCGGGGGACGGGCCCGGGCACAGCGGGGCGCTGGCTGCTGGCGTGATGTCGGCCGCCTCTGCGCAGGCTCCGCCATCCATCACGCCTCCGCGCCGCCCGCCTGCCTGCCCGCTGCAGCCTGGCCCTGGCGCCGCCCACAGCCTCCCGGCCCCACGTCTGCCCCTTCAGCCGGGACAGACAGAGCGGGGTGGGGGGGCAGACACGACCCTGCGCCCGAGACCCCCGTCCCTGCCCGGGGAAGCCGAGCCCTGAGCAGCAGCCACAGCGCGGGGCCGAGGGACGGGGGACAGGCAGGGGAGAAGGACTCGGGCCCGGGGCAGGCTCTGGCTACCCTGGGGCTCGCCCAGCTGGTGGCCACGGGGCTCTCTGGGCCGTTGCTCCCACAGCCCCACCGGCACGAGCAGCTGGCCCCGGCAGACGCACTCAGGCCATGGCCCCTGGCGGGGCAGCCCCCACGGCCCGAGGCCACAGCCCCGGGGGCAGCAGGAAGGGCCTTGGGTCGAGGCTGCAGGACGGGGGGTTCTGGGTCTGTCTCCCACCCACGGGGGCCACGTCCTGCTCCTCGGGGAGTGGCCAAGCTCTGGGGGCTGTGCCGGGGGCAGGGGAAGGCCTGTGGGCTTCCCGGAGGAGGAGCTGTGGGGGGCGGGGGGCCGCCAGGGGCTCCCTCCCAGGCCAGACGGGCCCCGCAGCTCCTCCTGCGGCCCACAGCAGGCCCAGAGACACGACGGCACAAGGCCCCGGGGCCTCTGGTCAGCACTCGGTCAGTGGGACCCACACAGGGGCAGGCGCCACCCGCACCCGGAGCCTGGACCCCACGACTGCCCAAAACCTGGCACGGGGCTGGCAGGGCCGGGGCAGACAGGCTGCTGGCCCCCAAGGCCAGGGAGCAGAAACCGGCACCTCACTGCCCCGGACCACGCACAGACACGGCAGCACTGGCACGCGGGCGCCGGGAAGGACGCACGGAGCTGGCCCAGGACAGACGCACGGAGCTGGCCCAGGACAGACGCACGGAGCTGGCCCAGGACCAGGACAGACGGACAGAGATGGCCCAGGACAGATGCACGGAGCTAGCCCAGGATAGACGCACGGAGCTGGCCCAGGACAGACGGACGGACAGAGCTGGCCCAGGACAGACGCACAGAGCTGGCCCAGGATAGACGCACGGAGCTGGCCCAGGACAGACGGACGGACAGAGCTGGCCCAGGACAGACGCACGGAGCTGGCCCAGGTCAGACGGACGAACAGAGCTGGCCCAGGACAGACGCACGGAGCTGGCCCAGGACAGACGGACAGGCAGACAGAGCTGCAGCTGAGGAGCGAGGGTGCTGGGAGCGTGTGCCTCAGCTCTCGTGGGGCCCAGGGCGAGCGACACGCATGTTCCGAGCCCACAGAGGCCAGAGGGACGGACACCTGTGGGTTCCATGTGTGCCGTGGCCCCATCCCGTGGGAACCGAGACAGAGCGGCACGGTCACTCATGTGACGAACGTCTTGGTTTATACGCCTGAGAAATGGCAGCTACAGAGTTTTTGGGGAAAAGCCTCTCAATTGCCACTGTTCCCATTTCTGTGGACTTCCGTGGGGTTGGTTAGCATGTAGGCGTTAGAACACGTGTCTGTCTCCAGTGTGGGCATGGAGGGACAAGTGGGCCAAGGGAAGCATCGGAACTGTGATTTTCTCTCCAGAACGGAGCTTGCCCGGCGGGGGTGAGGGCCCGTGAGCACCCCGGCCCTCCACCGTGGAGGGAGCATCTCTGGTGACGGGTGCTGAGGCGGCTTATGCATGGAAAGGGACAGTACAGAGGGGAGGAACTTCCGGCCTGACACCCCAAAGCTCCCCTGAGCATCGCCAGGTGTGGCCCGAAAACAAACCAAAAAATAGTAATATCAGCATTTCAGGTCCCAGTACCTCCACAAAAATGGTCAAGAAAAAATTAATTTGGGGGCAAAAAGAGAGAAAAGTTAACAGTGGGCCGGAGGCTCAGACGCCAGGAGCCAACACTGAGGGGCTGGGTCAGGGCCGCTGCAGGCCGGGAGCAGGGGCACCAGGCGGGAGGGACTCGGCAAACCCAACCCCTACAGGGCATCAGACGGAGAAGCTCGCAGGACGCGGCTGAAGACGCCCAGATCAGTGCCAGGAAGGGGGAGAAGAGCCCAGAGAAGGGGAAGGCGGTTTGAGGAGGGGCTGGGGGGAGAGAGGTGGGGAGAGGGAGGGAGGGAGGGAGGGAGGGAGAGGTGCTCGGGAACACGGGTCTCTGCATGGGCCCCAGCCCACACCCTGGCAGGAAGGCACGAAGGAGTGACAGTCCCCATCTCACCTCACAGGGGAGCTGCGGTGACAGTGCTCAGAGCACTGTGCCTGAACACCCAACTCTCAGGACAGAAAGTGGAAACCCAGAGCAGCACACGTTGTGTCGGAACCGACAGCCCGCTGGCCATGCAGGGTCACTGCACGGCCAGAGAGTCAGACACACAGACGGTCTGACGGCCAAACCGAGCCATCTCGCTGCTGGGCGAACTGATGCGACACGTGGCCAAGGAACGTCTCCGCTGGAGGGAAGCCAGAACCGTGCCCGAGGGCCTGAGGAAAGCTGCAGAAGCGAGAAGGGGCAGGAGCGCGCCTGGCCCACGGCAGGACACCCGCCAGCCACTGGCCGGGACTCCGTCAGACTGCCCCGAGGGGGCCGCAAGATTCGTGCGAAATGACCGTCCCCAAGGCGAGGGAGGGAAACACGCGTGAGCCTCGAGTCACCACAGCCCACAAGTGCGACGGCTCCCGGGTGGAGCTCACAGGACTCATGAACGGAAGGAAATACGGTGACACCAGAGGCTGGTGTGGGGCAGCACGGCGGGTGGGCAGAGTGCACAAACATGTGTGTGTGTGTGTCTGGGCTGAGTACTTATGTGTCTCTTGAGTGTGTGTCTCTGAGCTGAGTGTATGTCTCTGAGTGTGTGAGTGTGTGTCTCTGAGTGTGAGTGTGAGTCCAGGTGCATCTCTGAGGCGGGCGGGCCCGTGAGTCACCTTCACCAACACCCAGGGCGAGAGTAAGACAGACGGCCCTACAGACAGTGCCTGGAGGGGGCCGGTGGGTGTGGCCCGGGCCTGGGCCGTCCCATCAGCATGCCCACCTGAGCGCTGAGCCCAGGGAGGGGCAGGAACTGGGGCCTGGGGCACCCGGGTCCCACCTGCGCCCACTCCCAGGGCAGAGTCCCGGGACGGCTCCTCATGGGAGGTGGGAAGTGTGGTGGGACCTCGGGGTGTGGGAGACGCCCCCGCTCCACATGGCATGGGCTGTCCACGGCAACACGGTCCACGGCAACATGGTCCCCCTGACACACGGTCCACGGCACACACGGTCCACGGCAACACGGTCCCCCTGATGCACTGTCCACGGCACACACAATCCCCACACACACACCATCTACCCCCTGCATACACAGTCCCCAAAGCACCGTCCATGGCGTACCTGGTCCCCCCGCACACGCCGTCCATGGCGTACCCGGTCCCCCCGCACACGCTGTCCATGGCGTAGCCGGTCCCCCCGCACACGCCGTCCATGGCGTACACGGTCCCCCCGCACACGCCGTCCATGGCGTACCCGGTCCCCCCGCACACGCTGTCCACGGTGTACCCGGTCCCCCCGCACACACTGTCCATGGTGTACATGGTTCCCTCGCATACACTGTCCATGGCACACAGGATCCCACGGTCCACACTGTCCCCAGCTCACAGGGTCCACAGCACAGGCTGTGGACGGGCCGCAGCTCACTGCAGGCCCTCCAAGGCCCTCCCTGTACGCAGGGTCTGGGGACCCGGCCCAGGGCCCGGCTGCAGCAGTGACGCAGCCCAGCAGCGCTGGGGACAGTCCCTCGGGCCGGGTCTCCTCAACCCACGGGACCAGAGGGCTTCCAGGGGCCCTGGAGAGGGGCGCGGGCCTCACCGCGTCTGCAGCCCCGCCTGCCCGGGACACCCTGCCCGCGCGAGACAGGTCAGCTCCAGGTCCCCCCACCCCGCCCGCCGGAGCTAAGCCTCCCTCTGGGCTCATCCCTGGAAATCCGGCCCCCCTGCCCGCCCCGCCCTCCCGGGAGCCGTAATTGAATGTTCCATGTCGAGCCTAATCCTGCCAAATCCTCTGCCGGCAGCTCCGTAATGAGAGGGGCGGGCGCGGGCACGCGGGGCCCACCAGGCGGCTGCACGCACACAGCCGCGAGGGCCGGGGCTCAGGCTAACGCAGGCACCCCAGCAGCCCGGGCCTGGGAACAGGGGTCACGGCACCCACGGGCAGCTGGGCCTGAAGCGGGGCCCTGGGAGTGTGTGCAGGGGACAGCCTGCAGGCAGGGCGGGCGGGGACCAGGACGCAGGGGGCGCTGCTGAGAGGGTCCCGGAGCCCCGCACACTCCAGGGCGCGGTGGCGGCTGGGACCCTCGTGGCTCCCCACACTCCCGATGGCCACCAGCAAGGCCAGGGGCACGGAGTCGGCTGACGGGGGCTCGGCGCCCCCACCACGCACCCCCACTGGCACTCCACAGGTGCTCGCCCGGGCCCTGACTCACCCCGAGGAGGGAAACTGCCACCCCGCGCCCACCCCGCCTCCTGCCCCCGTGCTCGTCCTCCGCACAGCACCCAGGTCAGCCCGGCCCGTCTGGCCTGCAGAGCCAGGGCAGGTCAGCACGGGCCCCGCTGCCCACGGAACCCCGACCTCAGCGGCCCACAGCCCCGTGCCACCTGCTCGGAACCCAGCCAGCGGCACAGAGGGCGCCTGCGGTGCAGACCCCAGTGACAGGGGGACCCCCACCGTGGGTCACAGGAACGTCCAGGGCAGCGGGAGGGGACCCCAGCGCAGTGGGACCCCACCGGGGTGGGGAAGGGACCACCTGTGATCCCGCCGGCATGCTCGGGCTCAGGGACGCTGCCCTGCCAGGTGGGTCCGAGATCCCGACCGCCACACCGGGGCTCTCGGGGACCGCCCCCCCCCCAGCCCCCAGCCCTGACGTCCCCAGCCTCCGCAGCCTGATTTCTCCCCCTTCCTTCACGGGGCTCGCACTGAGCTGTTACTTGAGCCAAAAAAAAGCAGCAGCCGCTGAAGTCTCCGGCGCGTCCTTCCCGGGTCCAGAAGATAAATTATGTGGGTTTTGCAGTGAGTGAATTGGGGCAGGACGAGGCAGAGCGGGAAGAGAATGTTCCGGCCGAGGGGACGCAAGGCAGCGCTGCCGCACCCTCCCCCGCTCGCCGCAGGACGCCCCCGCGCGCCCTAGGGCGCGGCCACCCACCCGCTACGGCCAGGGGGTCCGCCGAGCAGCACTGGCCCCGCACAGGGGCCGGAGCAGCAGCGCAGCGGGGTGGGGGGGGGGCGCTGGCCTCGCACACGGCAACCAGGTTAGGGCCCCGAGCACCGCCAGGAGAGAGCCTGGTGCAGGAGCAGGAGCAGCCCTGGGCACAGTCAGGTGTGACCAAGCTGAAGCCACACAGCAGCCGGCCCCCGGCCCAGCTGGCCCCGGGACAGGCAGCTGTCAGCACCCGGCGGGAGGGGCGTGCAGACCCCCGCCCGTGCCAGACCGTGGGCGCAGGCCCCAACACCCAGCAGGGGCGGCCCAGAGAGCAGCCGGGCAGGCACCCAGGGTCCTGCAGTCACGTGGGGCCCCGGCCGCAGGGAGGCAGGACGAGACGCCAAGGCCTGGCCCCCAGGAGGTGACCCCAGAGTCACAACCGCAGGCGGCCCAGACCGCCCCGCGTCCACCCGCAGCTCTGCCTGCCCAGCCTCCCCCCACGAGCCCGGGGCAGGGACCGAGGCCTTGGGGCTCCCACACGGGACTCAGGCGCGGAAAGGTCCATGAGCAAGGCCTGGGGTCAGCGTATGCAGCAGAAAGGCGAGTCGCATAGCCCCAGGGCCCTCTGTCCCCAGGCCATGTCCCGGGAGACCGGCCCCGAGTGGGCCTCCCCCCGGAAGCCCACCCTGCTGTCCTCCGGAGCCACCTGGCGCAGCTGCGTCCCAGCAGCCCTGAGCCCCCACACGGCTCCCACGCAAGCCCCCCAGAGCCAGGCCCACGGAGACCCCAGAGAGAGGTGCAGAGGGCTAATCCACCGCCCGGGCACCGTGGGGGCACGCAGACCCCCCACACACACACACCTGGGCCAGACCCACCACCTCAGCACTGGGCACCCATCCCAGTGGCAACACACTACAGCCGTCAGCCACCAGCTGCAGCCACAGCCCCGCACAAGGGCACCAACCCACTGTGGCACAACCAACACACTACAATACCACCCACCAACACGCCGCAACCACCACACTACTAGCATCACAACCGACCTGTACCCTACACTGTCACGCAACAAACCACTACCCTGTAACCACGGCGCAGCCACTCCCCACCCTGCCAGCACCACCGCCCTGCCAGCCCGGCGACAACTGTGTCACCAGCACACTACCACCGACGACACTCCACCTGACCGCCGGGCTACCACCAACCAACCACCAGGGACAACCACCAGGCTACAAGCAGTGACCAGTGGTGGCCAGCCACTATCCACATTCTCCACATCAGCCTCTACCACGTTCGAGACCTGAGAGCCCCTGGCTTTGGCCGCCAGGAGGAAACTCCCGGGGAGGGACCCGGGCAGCAGGGCCGCGGCAGAGGGAGGCCCGTGTCCAGCAGCAGGGCTGCGGCAGAGGGAGGCCCGTGGCCGGGCTCAGGGAGGCGGGCCAGGCCTTCTGCCCCACAGGCAGCGAAGGTTACAGTGGACGGTCCGGCAGGTGCCTGCCCCTGCCGAGGAGGGGTCTTGCCAGCCCCTCGGACAGGCTGGGAAACTGAGGCACACTGACGTCAGCAGGTGACCATGCGCCTGTCACGCTGGCCGCCGCCCACTGCGCATCCGGAGCCGCCGGCCCTGCTGTGGTCGTGTCCGGTCTGCAGCGGTGCCAGGGCTGCTGGGGGACGCTGACTCCTACCTGTGACCCTTACCTTTGACCCCCGCCTGCACTGCCACGCTGAGAGGGGCCGCCTGCGAAGGGCCACGGCCCAGCGGGCGCCAGGTGGGGCTCACAGCCAATCAGAACGCAGGCAGCCATTCCTTCCAGTCATGTGTCCACGCGGGGCGGTGGCCAGTTGGAGGGCACGAGACACACGGGCCTCCCCGCGCGTGCACGTGCAGGGGCGGGCCCACGGCGGCCGCCAATCAGGACGCAGGACGCAGCGCTTCCTTCCGGCCTGGCCTGCCAGCACGTGTGGGCTTGTGCTGGGCGGGGCGCCCGGGGGCAGGGGACTGCAGCTGCACCCAGCGGGTGCCCTCTGACCGCTGGGGTTGCAGCGGGACCTGGGCAGGGGCGCTCGGGCTGCGGGCGGTGCAGGGCAGCCCCCGCCAGGGCCCCTGCCCAGGCGCCAGGGCCTCCCCACAGCGGGGCGGGAACCCCCGGCCAGCGTGGTCTCGAGCTCGGAACCGAGGCTGGCTCCGGGTCAGCCAAGGGCTGGCAGGCCACTGGGCAGCGCGGGACCTGTGTTACACACACCTGCACCGGCACGCATGCACAGCGCGAGCCGGGGAGGCTCGGTCCCTGCTCCTGCTCCAGGAGTGATCCCTAAGCACAGAGCCAGGAGTAAGCCCTGAGCACCACCGTGTGGCCCCCAAACACATGCACAGGTCATACATAGGCACATATCTGTACCGCCATCCACAGATGTACACAAGCAAACACCACAAACCACAGCATGTGTGCATATGCCCATGAGCATATGCGTGGGGTTCCTACACACACACGCACACACACACACGCACACACACCCCAAGCTTGGACATGCACTTCCAGGGGGCTCTGTCCGGGTGATCCAGGTGGACTGTCCACAGTGGACCACCAGAAAGACTGGGGGGCCAGAGACACAGTATAAAGGCAGGGAGCTTGCCTTGCATGTGGCCAATCCAGGTCCGATCTCTGGCACCCCCTAGGGTCCCCCGAGCCCACCAGGAGTAGTTCTGAGCACAGAGCCAGTAATAACCCATGAGCACTGCCAGATGTGACCCCCCCCCTCAAAAAAAGAAGATAACAAGCTTTGGAGCCTCTATAGTCTTTCATACACAATACAACTTAAGGTGTTCAATGCAAAAAAAATTTTAAAAAAAAGCCACAAACCAGATTCCACAACCACCAAAACCCAATTTTAAAGTTCCAGGCGGTGGAGACAGAGCAATGGATAACCCACATTTCTTGAGTTCCGAGGCCACGTCTTCAGAAGTGCTGATAAATATGTTTTAGGAGATAGGGGAAGCTTTCTCCAGAGAACAGAGCCTATTTTTACAAGAAGAAACAGGAGCAAGTGGGAATACTAGGCTGAAAACCGATAGTCAGTCGGTCCGTGCGTACAGCAGAAAGGAGGCCGAGAGCTGCAGCCAGGGCGGACGCAGGACAGGTACGGCTCAGGCTCTGCACATGGCTGGGAGCGAGAGGCTGCAGGAGGAACCCAGGGAGAAGGACAGGCCAGGGACGTGTCTGAGGGACGGGCAGGAGAGAGACTGCGCAGCCAGGAACATTCCCGAAAGGACAGCCCAGGGCTCACGCGTGGGGAAGGAGTGGGGCAGTGCCAGCGGGACCCGGCGGGTGAGGGCCAGCCCCCAGGGTGGGTGCCAGTCTTCCCACCGGCCGTGCTGCAGTTCGGGAGGGACGTGCTCCCCTCCGAGGAGCCGGCTGACAGGAGAGAAGTGGAACAGGACGGTGGCAGATTGGACAGACGCTCTGAGAATCGCTCTCTGGGCGGCAGAAAGGGCAAAGGGCACGCTCGCTCCGTCCTGCAGGGTTGGATACGTCCCGGGTGACCCACACACACCCTCACATGGAGCTGCACTCGGGGAGGTTCAGGACAGACTCTCCTCTCTCCCGTCCTCTTTATAGCTACCAGAAACGCTGTCTGCTTGCTTAGGGAGACAAAAAAAAAAGCCTAAATATACCATTGAAAACTGATTTTTTTTTTTTTTTTTTTTTTTTTTTGCTTTTTGGGTCATACCCAGAGATGCTCAGGGGTTACTCCTGGCTTTGCACTCAGGAATTACTCCTGGCGGTGCTTGGGGGACCATATGGGATGCCGAAATCGAACCCAGGTTGGCCGAGTGCAAGGCAAATGCCTTACCCGCTGTGCTATCGCTCCGGCCCCGAAAACTGATTTTTAAAACCCAAATGTTTAGGAGCTGGAGCCACGGCACAGCGGGTAGGGCATTTGCCTTGCACGCGGCCAACCTGGGTTCGATTCCCAGCATCACATATGGTCCCCTGAGCACCATCAGGAGTGATTCCTGAGTCCAAAGCCAGGAGTAACCCCTGTGCAATGCTGGGTGTGACCCAAAAAGAAAAAATGTATAGAAGCTCCGGGGGCGCGGGGGTTGCATCACCTTGAAAGCAACCAAGTCCAGTCAGAAAGCTGACTTCTCCAGGGCTGGGGGCCACAGTCACTCACTCCCGAATGCCGCTGAGGACCAGAGACCAGGCACGGCCAGGCTGGGCATCTCAGGAACCCCAGCAAAGTCGGGGGTGTGAAGCACGAGAAAGAGAACCTGCTCTCCAGCGAGGGTGCAGAGGCCCAGCCCCGACACTACAGACAGTCTACGAGAAAGGAAAGCCCCGAGATCAATAACCAAAGCAGCCGTCTGGAGAAGCCAGGAGAAACGAACTGAAAGAACATACCCTGGGAGCATAATAAAATGAAACACACTTACATTACCCGAAAAAAAAGAAAGAAAACACACTTCATAAAGCCAGTCTTCTGAAATGACCCACAAAATGGGTTTTTCCCCCCGCGATAGAACCATCAAGAAAAAAGGAAGCACAAATTACAAACATGCCCCCAAGCCCCACATCAGGACAGATGCAGGGGAGGGGAGCGAGGGGCTTCAAGCCAACGCTGTGGTTTGTGTGATCACCCAGAAAAATGCAGAGGCTGTGGCGGAGGGGGGGGCGGGGGAACCTCCACAACAAGCACAGGAAGCGTCTCCCACTCACAGTTCTAGAAACCCACTGAATGAGCCCCCCAGAGGAGACCCCAACCCCACATGGACATCCCGACAGAGGGGGGAAAGGAAGAGGCCCCCAGATTGCACCTTGGACCCCTGTACCCTCTCCCCTCCCAGAGGGGAGTCCCAGGGAGACAGACAACCCCTCAACCCCTCGGCAGGGGTGAAGGGAACCTTCCATCAGAGCGACCCACCGGGGTGTTACAGCAGGAGGGGATGGGGCAGGCTGGCGGGCGCAGTCCACTCGGGGGGCCCCGGGGCACAGGTGCCACCATGCCTGACCCACGGTTAGTGACCTTCGCTCAAGGCGCCCCCAAGAAACCCCCAGCTCCGAACTCTGGCTGCGGCGCTTTCGGGAGCCTACGGTGGGTGTTGATGAGCACTGCACAAAGAGGGAGCGAGTTGTTGGGTGCCGCCAGCCTCGCCACCCCACACAGAGCCCAGTGCGCTGGGGTCTCCTGGCCGTGGCACGGAGGCTCTGCCTGTCCCCCCCCCAGCAGGGGCGTTGAGACACCCGGCTTGAGGGGGGACGTGGGTGGCCAAGACGAGGCTGCGGTGGGTGTGGGGGAGTGCCAGGAGACTGGACAGCCCCCCGGGACCCCCGCAGCCATGCACACTGGCACGGGGAGGGGGAGCGGAGGGGCCCTGTATGCTCCCGGGAGCCCTCCCCCCCCAGTGCTCGCCTGTGCCCACAGGGTCCCGAGAGCTGCCTGCCGCAGGTGCGTGCTCTGCCTCCAGACCACTGGCACCAGGGGCTCTGAGCCGCACCCCCGCCCCAGCCTGGGCCAGTGTTCTCACCTGTAAGTGTAAGTGGGGCAGGAGCCGAGTCCTGGAGTGCTCCCAGCTTGGCGGTGCTCCCTCCCCTCCCTGCACCTTTATGCCAAACACAGCAGCCGGCTAATCTCGTTAAAATGTTAAGTCACATCTTGTTACTCCTCAGCTCCAAGCCCTCCAGGATGGAGGGGGCCCTCCCCGAGACGCTCGGAGCGGGGGCCGGGGTGGGGGGGGGAATCCAGCTCCTGGCTACTGGCCGGCTGCCAAGCCCTTCAGTCCCTCCAGGCCGCTGCAGGCGCACGGGCAGGCACGGTCCTTCCGCCCCTCCCGGGCCTCTCTAGACCCTCAGACCGCAGCCCTGTGTGCCTCCCCCCACCCCTTCGCCGGTGGTCCCAGTGTCCCGGCTCTGTGGCCAGCCCACAGCCCTCACCGTCCCCCACTGTCCCAGCTGCTCCTCCACACCCTGTGGCTGCCCATCCATCACACACCCCCCGGGGCCGTGCTCTGCCCGCCAGGGGCACAGGACAGCACACAGCCCCAGCAGCTCTGACCCAGCCCAGGGGGCTTCCTGCAGGGCGGAGCAGCTGTGGCCAGCCTGTCTCCGGGAGTGAAGGGCCCCCAGGCCCCCAGCCCTACACAGGCCAGCCGTGGCCCCCTGCTGCTGTGCTCGCTCAGGGTGCGGGTGGATGAGGGGTCTGCGCTAGGACAGAGGCCCCCGGGTCACACATGCTCACACCCCCCCCACGGCCCACTGTGAGGAACCACACCCACCCGCACCGCAGCAACCCCCGGCCACAAAACGTCACCTCCCCAGCGACACAGGGGCCCGCACCCAGCCCAGGCCCCCTCAGCCCCCGCCCCGGTGAGGGCACGCCTCCGTGGACAAAGCAAGTCACACAGGAGGAGGCTGGTAAGTGGGGGAGATGGTGGGGTACGGCCGGAAAGGGTTTTGGGGAAAATGGTGGGAGACGGATGAGGCGTAGCGGGTGGATACACAATGATGGGTATCTGGTGGGGGGGGGCAGGGTGGATGGACAGGTGAGCGCTGGGTGGGCAGAAGGACACATAGAGGGAGAGAGGGGAGAGAGATGGAGGGAGAGGGGGAGAGAGAGAGAGAGAGGGAGGGAGAGAGAGAGAGGAAGAGATGGGTGATGTTTGTATCAGATCCGAATGAAGAGCCACTTCCAAGGCAAAATTCTTTTTCCCAGCTCTCCTCCAAACCTGACGGAAATTCTAAGCAGCCCGTCATTGTCTGCAGTGTGGGGACCGCGGGCGCGGGGACGGGGGCTCCAGCTTCCCTCTTCTCTGCTCGGGAGGACCCCGGGCCTTGGCGGAGCTAAGAGCGACTGGCAGCTAGGAACTCTTCCAAACACCCCAGGAGGGATTTCCAGAGCTGTGGGGCAGCAGGGCGGGGTCCCCGGCCCCCTAGGCTGGGGTCAGCTGGGGTCAGCAAGGCTGCGGCGAAAGACCCGGGGGGAGCTGGCCCCTGGCCCCCAGAGTCCAGTGAGTGGCTGGTGCGGGCCTGACCCCAGGAGCTCGGGACCCACAGGTCTCCCTGCCCGCCGGCTCAGGTGGGGGCTTCCCCAGTTTGGAGGCCCCGGGGTGGGGGTCGGTACGGGGTGGGGGCTCTCCCTTCCTCAACCAACGCTTCCTTCCCCGCTTCCTTCCCTCTCGCTCACTTCCCAGCTCCAGACAGTCGGGGTCTTGGTCGGCTCCTGTCTGGTTAAAAAAAAAATTTTTTTTTAATAAAGAGCCTTCAGGGCGCCCCTCGGCCCGCGCCGCCCCGCCCGGGCGGCCCTGCGCTGGGCGCTCGGGCCAGGGGCAGCGGCGGGCCGGCCGCAGAGCGGAGGGGAGCTGGGACCCGCGCGGAGAGCGCGGACCCCGGCGCGAGGCCAGCGCGCATTGGCTGGGCCGGGGACGGCGCCCGCGCTGGCCGCCGCAGGCCAATGAGCGCCGCAAGTGGGAGGGTTCGAAGCTCCCGAGGAGTTTTCCCCCGCGGTTCCCCCCTCTCCGCCCCCTCCCCCGGCCCGGGCCCGCATTCCCCGCCCCCTCCCCAGCCCTCCCCGCGCCGCCAGTTTGTTAAATTAATGCAGTAACAAAGTGTGGCGCGGGGCCGCGCCGGGCGCGCTGCGGGCGCGGGGCCCACCGCGCTGGGCAGCCCGGGACCCCCCGGCCCGGCCGCGGGCGCCTCCCCGCAGCGCCCATAACTTACTCGGCGGGGACGGGGAGGCGGGATCGCGCAGGCGGGGGACGCGCCCGGGGGCCGGGTCCCCACGCGCCAGCCTGACGGCCGCCCCGCGCAGCTCCCGCCGGCCCGCGCGCGGCTGCAGCGCTTGGCTCGCTCCGCGGCTGGCTCCGCGCGGCACGGGGCTGGGCGTCTCGGCAGAGGTGGGGGGCAGGTGGGAGCGGGGGGGGGCAGCGGAAGGACTGCCCGGCCGGACAGACGGACGTGCCTCCCCGCCCGGAGCGGGCGCCGGGCTCGGCCGCTCTCCGAGGTGCTGAAGCGCCGCGTCCAGCCCGCACGGACCCCGCGGTCGCTCTCCGAGGTGCTGAAGCGCCGCGTCCAGCCCCCTGCCCCGCGCCCGCCCACCCGGGAGCCCGCGGCTGGACCCCGAGCCCGGCGCGGCTGGACCCCGAGCCCTGCGCGGCTGGACTCCTGAGCCCGCCGCCGCTGGACCCTTGTGGATTTTCTTTGGGGGTTGTTTTTTTTTTTTGGAGGGGGTTTTGCTTTTCGCAATAGCTCTGGCTGGTTTTTCTAAGCGCCAACTTGAAACATTTCCGTCCCCCCCTAACTCGTGGACTACAAAGCACAAGGACCCGGGAAAATGTGCAGCTTTGATACTCTGCGCCTCTACCTCTGGAAGACCATTGTATTCTTCAGGTACGCCAGCACGCGGGAGCGGGGGCGGTGTGGCGGGGCGCGGGGGTGCGGGGGAGGGGTGCCAAGCGGCGCCCCTGGCCTGGCCGACAGCCGTCCCCGGCCGGCCCGCACCCCGCCCCGCAGACGTCTGGCTGGCTGGTGCGTGGAGGTCTGAGCCCAGGGCCGCTCTGGGGCCGCTGCGCTTGTCACTCGCTTGTCCTTTGGCCTCACGCCCCCAGCCCCAGCCCCCCTGGGCCCCCCCCCCACAGAGCAGCCCGTAGGGGGCCAGGCCGCAAGGGGGGCGACGGGAGTTACTTCGCTTAATTAGGCTGCATTCTCTCTAACCGCAGTGCCGAAACCTCTGCTCCCCTGTCTGGGAGCCAAATGACAACTAGCGGTGACGGGGGAGGTTGCAATCACCCACTGCCGCTCCGGACACGCACACTCGGGCTCTCTCTCCTGCTGCTGCTGACCACTGCCTTGGGGGACTGCGGGTGCCCCCGGGGTTGTGTGGACCCTGCCGTCTGAGCCCTTGCTTCACAGCGGGGCTGGGGTCTGCGGGGGCCTGCGGGGGGGGGGGGACTTGGCGGACAGCGGCTGTGTAAGGACAGACTGGGGAAGGATTTCCCTTCTCAAACTTTCATTCCCTCGCACCCCACTCACCTCCCCAAGCCTCACCCGGTGTCCTGCAGACCCTGGCCCTGTCATGCCTGATTTAAGTCTCCCCCGACTCAAGGGCTGCGTGCACCCCCCTTCTGTCCTCCTGCCCACAGCCCTCAAGCCCGGGTCGGCTGCGGGCAATGGTGAGAAACCCACACTTCCTGATGGGGAGGGGGCCCTCTGCAGTGGGCGAGGCATGCCCTTTCTAGAGGGGCTCCTGGCACATTCATCTATACATGGGAAATACTCCCCCCCACGCGTGCGTGCACGCATGCACACTCACACACACGCGCGCGCGCACGCGCGGCCTAAAGGAATCATTCCTTCCCTCCTCTCCGCCTTCCTGACAGTGGATTTACCAGGCCTTGGAAAATCCCACCCCTGGTCATTTCCAACAACTAAATCAACACCCAAAACAACAAATCCTCCCCCGCCCGCCCCCGCAACCGTGCAGGAGTGTGAGACTGTGTGGGGGACGGGGGCTTTTGTCTGCTCGTGCTGTGCAATTGGCAGGCCCGCATGCGAGCTGCTGACCAGGTCGGTCACGGGGGGCTCAGGTGAGCGCTCCCGCCCCGCCATTAAGGGCCCCTGGGGTGAGGCGGGGCCCCCTCGCCCCTGGCTGAGCAGCCCTGGCGTGAGCTCCCAACCCAGGGCTGACCTTGCCCTGCCCAGGCTCTGTCCCGGGCTCCCGGCGCACAGGCCAAGCAGTGCCAGCCCGCAGCACCTACGGGAGAGCGGAGTCCCCCCACGGTCACCACGGTGGACTGCAGCAAGCACGGGACGGGCTCGGAGGCCTCTATCTGCAACCCTGTCAGGCCACATGCCCGGGGGCACAGCAGAGCTGGGTGCAGGGGCCGGGCCCGCGCCAGGCCCCTCCTGCCCCCTCTGCCGCGGTGCCTCCTTGCCCTGCCTTCCACCACCGTCTCCCCAGGGCCCGCCCAGTGCCCTGGGCTCCCTCCCTGGGCACACGGTGGCCCCAGGCAGCCCCAGCCGCCATGTCTCAGGTCTGTGGCAGGTCAGGCTGACTCTGAGCACTCAGGGAACACCATGGCCACAGACACGGGCAGGGCTGGGGCCTCGGCAGCCTCTGAGGCACACAGGAGGTCTCCGAAGCACACACAGGCCGTGGGGACAGCAGGGACATGCGTCACACAGAAAGGGCCACGGGCGGCAGGGGCCTTTGTGCACGGGGCGCGTCTGCTCTCTGGCTCTTGGGGTCATAGGTGAGGGTGCAGCCGTGCTGGGATCTGGGCCTGGCCGCGTGCAGAAGCCGGAGTGGGCAGAGCTGGGCGGCGGGGGCCGGCTCCATGCAGACAGCCCCGACCCCGGGGACAGGTGCCGCGGGAGCCCCCAGCTCTCCGATGGCTGCGTGCGGCGGCGAGCGGGAGCAGGGGCGGGAAAGTCTCCGGGCCGCAGCCGCATACAGCAGCAAGACGCTAGCGTGGCACCGGGCGTGCGGGCCAGCACGGGGGACAGTGGCCCGCAGAGGGGGAGCCCCGCGGGGTCCCGGGCACTGCGCAGGCCAGGGACGGCTGGAGCAGACAAATCCTCATTTGTCTGTGCCTCCCCCCGGGGCTGGGGAGCAGAGCGTTGGCGCGGGGGCCGTGCACACCCGCTGGCGCCCGCAGGAGCCCCGGCCAGGAAGGGTTGACCCCGGGCTCTCTGGCTTCCTGAGTGCTGGACAACGCGGGCCGACGGCGTCCTGGGGTGGCGAAGAGCCCGGTCCCCGGCAGGCCCTCGGGGCCAGGTGCCGCAGCAACCGAGGTGCAGGGGTGTGGATGGAGGCTCGCTCCCTAGGGAGGCCAGGGCAGGGGACAAAGGTGAGGAGGGAACCCCGAGCCTGGGGGCTCCCCAGAGACCACCCCCTTCCCCGGGCCCCACAGACGCCGCCCGGCCCGGCCTGCAGGTCACCCAGACCTTGCAGCAGGGGCGTCCGTGCGAGCGGGGATGAGACTGTGCCCGCCAGCCGAGACAAGACCCTGCTCGAAGGCCGGGGCCGTGCCTGGGGGTCCCGTCACCTGCTGGCAGGACAGTGGGCTCTGACCCCCAGTCTTCCCTCTCCCCACGCCCCAGAGCCTGTCACGTGGGGCTTGACCTAGAGGAAGAGACAAGGGCGGCTGGTCCGTCCCCCGGGACACGCTCCCCTGAGGGGCTGCGCCTCCGGGCAAGGGACGGCAGGAGGGGTTTCGCCAGGGGTCCCTGGGGGGATGCAGAACAGCAGCCCCCACGAAGAGTGTCCCCGCAGCCCTGGCCTGGCCTTTCCCTCCAGGGACTCGTGTCAGCCTCAGCCGACCCCTCTGCCGCCACCTCACTTCGAAAAAGATGGAGCCACACCCGAGGGCGCAGGGGACGCCCGGCCTGCAGCCTCTGCTGCACTGCGTGACGGCCACTGTGACGTGTGCCCGGTGTCCTGATTCCCGGTGCCCATGTACCTGTGTCCTGTGCCTTACGCAGCATGTCCCTGTGCCCGTGTCCCTGTGCCTGCGTCTCTCTGTGCCCGAGGTGCTGTGGGGTCCCACGGGGCTGTGCCAGGAAAGCGAGAGGGCAGAGGCGCCCAGCAGAGGGGCGGCTGTTCCCTGAAAGGGGCGTCCAGGCCCTTCTCCTGCCCAGCTGCAGAGCTGTCCTCACGCAGGCGGGCCACGCCAGCATGCAGAGCCACAGCATCACCGATGACCGCCCTGGTCAGCGGGTAGAAGTGGGAGGCACTGGCCCTGGCGTCCATCTCTCCATCTGCGGCTCTGGGCAAAGAAACCTCGGCCCGGAGGGCAGGAAATGTGCAACCCTGACCCCAGCCGTGGCCCATGGGATGGGGTGTTGTTCTTGGCCTCAGTTTTCCTGGTTGTGGGTGCAGGGAGCCGCTGCAGTGCTCAAGGATGATGAGGAGCTGTACCCATCGCCCGCCGTCCACTGCAGCTGCCCAGCCCCCACGAGCCAGCCCTGATGCGGCTACCCAGGGCCTGAACCCCACAGCTGTCCCTGCAGGGCCCCGGCAGGGCCAAGGGCCGGAGGGGCCCCGGTGCCCCCGCTGACCCGCCTGTCTCTCTCCTCCACTGACAAAAGGCGCCTCTTCCATGCACAGCGTTTCCCACGGCCCATTCCCATGGGCCATCCATCACCGCTGACAAGGGATGCCGGGCACCGCGCGGCTGACCGAGATCCAGGGAGAGGGGACCAGCCCCGTGGGGTGGGCGGCGGGGAGCAGCCCTGTCCGCCCTCCCTGGCAGGCTGTGCGCGCCCAGGGGTGGTGCAGGGGTGCGGGCAGGGCTGAGGCTGCACCAAAGCAGCAGAAACCACAGCTGGGTCAGCCGTCTCCGCCTCGGCTCCCTGATGCTCAGAGGAGCACGGGGCCCCTGGGACGCGTGGGGCCCTGATCGGGGGTGGGGGACAATGTGTGTGCGACACAGCGCTGCAGAAGGGGGCTGGGAGACAGCGGGGAGAGAGGCGGGCAGGGTCATGCCCAGGCCCACACCCATCTCTCACCCGGAACACAGCCTCTGCCTTCGCACAAGGCCTGGCGGGAGGGCAGGGGCGACCCCCTGGGCCCCCCCAAGTCGGCACTGTGTCGGCCTCCCGGACTAGTGCTCGGCAATTCTGTGCCCCCCCTCCCCTGTGCCTCTCAGGGCTGTGCTCTGTCCTGTCAGGAGCTGAGGGCAGTCACACCCCGCCCAGGGTCAGCTCCCGTCCCCTCCCCCAGGGCTCCTGGAGTGTCCACAGAGCAGGAGAGGGCAGGGAGGACTCCTGGCCACTCTGGACCCGCCACTGAGGTGTGGCAGTGGGGCCTGGTCCCACCGTCCCCCAACTCCCAGGGGCCCCTGGTGGATGGCAGGGCACCTCAGAGGGGTGCCCTGGCTCCAGGTCAGCGCCTCCACACTCGGGGTGCAGGCACCCCAAGTCGGGAAGACACCGGTCCAGCCGTGCCTCCAGCTCTGCAGGCACCTGCCCTCAAGGTTAGACAGCGACGGGGCAGAGCACCCCAAACCCATGCAATGCCACAGAACCCCCACGTGCCCATCCTCCCCTCCCCTGCAGACAGGCGCCCCCTGGAGAGGGGTCCCTAGGGGAGAGAGCGACGGGTCTCGGGGACCTCAGTCCCCACCTTGTCCCAACATCCTTGCCGATGGCCCTCTTCTGCCCGTCCCAGCCCGTGCCTCCCCCCCATCCTCAGACCAGGCAGGGTGTGGGTGCCGCTGTGCCCCACCACTCAAGGCCACCACCACCACCAACTCCCCAGTCCTGGCAGAGCCCCTCGCCCCATGCTGGCTCCTCCAGCCCCTGGAGCAAGAGGATGAGACAGTACTCCCCACCCCCACCCCCGCCCAGAGGTCCACATGGGCCAGGGGGACAGGGCTGCACATGGGCACACATGCATGTGCCATGAGCACAGATGCAGGGGACAGTCTGCCTCTCACTGAGAAGGGAAGCAGCTGTGGGATCTGGACACAAAAGCAGAAGGTCCCCATCCTGGCCTCAGCGACACCGGACAGACCACGGCTGTCCTCCCGGCCCACGCAGTGTGAAACCGCCCCCCCTGCCAAGGGCCACACTGCAACCAGAGGTCCCACAGAGACTGACCGGGTCCAGCCGGCCTTCCTTCCTCAAAGTGCCCATACCTGCTGGACCATCTCAGCGCTGGGCCCCCTGCCCTGCCCTGCCCTGCAGACGCACCACTTGCATGGCCTGTCCTGGTCACATGGGACTCTGCCCTGCGTGGCGGAATCTGGTGGCCACACGGCAGCACTGGCCCTGGCCTCGCCCCCAGAATGGAGCAGCCTCCTCCCCCCCTGCGCACGCAGCGTCCCTCCCGGGGGAGCGAGCGGGCAGGGCCAGTGCAGCCCTGGGCGAGGGCGCAGGGAGCGAGAGGCTGCAGGAGCGGGAAGAAGCTGGCCATGCTCGCGACCAAGACGGGAGCCAGCGGGCTCGGCGTGACCACGCGCAGAAACGCGGGAGCAGGGAGGACTGCCCGCGGGACAGCGCCGTGGGCAGCGCCGACAGTCACCTGGCCCGCCGGCCCGCTCCCCGCCGCCCACTGCAGGGCCTGGGGCGCACGCAGGACGCCCGAGCCGCTCTCGCGCACCAGGACCCGCGGAGGGACAGTTTGAGGGGCGCGGGGTCTCGGCCACCAGCCGCACCACTGCGCCCCGCCTCCTACGCCCGAGAGAGAAGGAGACGGACTCACACCCCACAGCCAATCCGAGCTGAGTTCCATAGCTCACAGCCAATCCGAGCTGAGACCCAGAGGAACAGGGCTCCACCCACACCTCACAGCCAATCCGAGCTGAGCGCCACCATCTCACAGCCCATCGAAGCTAAGTGCCACCTTCCCACAGTCAACCCGAGCTAAGCCCCCACCCCCAGTTCCACCCACACCTCACAGCCTATCCGAGCTGAGCTCCGCCTCATAGCCAATCCGAGCTGAGCCCCCGTGGGAACAGGGCCTAGCCACACCCCACAGCCAATAGACGCTGGACTCCAGGTGACTAGGGCTCCGCCCATATCCCACAGCCAATCAGAAATGAACTCCCAGACGAACAGGGCTCCACGCACACCCTGCAGCCAATCGGCGCTGAGCCCCAATGGGAACAGAGCCCCACCTATAACTCAAAGCCAATCAGAGCCGAGTTCCCACGTGGGCCGGGCCCCCACCCATATCCAGTAACCAATCCGAGCTAAGGGCTCATGACCACAGGGTTTCGCCCACATCTCACAGCCAATCAGCGCTGAGCCCGTCGTCCGCTGCGCACCCCTCGTCAGACACAGGTGTAAGCAGACGTCGACAGCCACGCCCACATCAGGCCAGCGGTGACCTGGCCCACCCCCCAAGGTCCCGGACTGGGCGCCAGGTGCCCGCGGTACTGAGGGGCGGCTGGGGTGCAGGCCCGGCCCCAGGCCACTCCTCGCCCTGCAGGCGCCCACTGCCCGGGCTGTGAGGGGTCCCGGGTGCAACCCCCCAGGCAGCCCCAAGCCTCCTGGGTAGAACGTGGGGTGCAGGGGGCGCGCGGAGACCCCCACCAGCCTCTGCCTTGACTGAGGGAACCGCTTTTACTTTCCTTTTGGGGGTCCACCGGGCATTCAGAAGGAGGCCCCAGAAGTGGTGACGTCAAGCCTGGGTGGGGTGGGGGACCCAAGGGCGGCACCTCGCCCCCCAGCCCTGCCCCAGCCCGGGAATGCGTTGAGAGGTGTGGGAGGGCTGGCCGGCCGGGGAGGGGACCGTCCATGGGAGCCTGTCGTGACTGCCTCGGCCACGCCCGTAAATCCAGAACAACACCTGCGCGGGGGCTGAGAGGCCCCCCCGAAACAGCTGCACAGCCACGTGTATGCCCCCCACGCTGAAGCCGACCCCCAGCTCCCACGGGCGCCCCCCACCTCTTCTTCCCCGTTGGAAGAAGAGCAATGGCAGACGCACCTACAGGGGAGGGGGGCACAAGGGGGAAGCGAGCCCCTGGGCAAAGGCTGCTGGGGGTGGGGGGGGTGGGGCGTTGGGGGGCGGGGCACAGGCTCTGCGTCCTTGGGGCTGGTGGTCCTGGAGGCCTGCAGCCCGGCTTGGTGGGCACAGGTCTGCGGCCACGGGGAGTGAGCCCAGCCCCTGGTCTCCTCAGCAGGGTGGGCAGGGGGGCGGCTCCCAGGGG
The DNA here is from genome assembly GCF_027595985.1 of Sorex araneus. NCBI lineage: Eukaryota > Metazoa > Chordata > Mammalia > Eulipotyphla > Soricidae > Sorex > Sorex araneus. Next base: position 262,671,730 of record NC_073303.1, read on the forward strand.
CTCCAGCAGGTGGACAGGGGGATTAACCCAATGTGGGCTCAGCCTAAGCCTGTCTGCAATCAAATCAAACGCAGCCCACAGCTGCCGGGGAGCCAGCTGTTGGCCTCACTGCCCACCTGACCCCACCCCTCCCCGGCCATCTGCACCCGGTTCCCAGGTGACTGCAGTTGAGGTCAGACGTGGGACGCAGAGGCTGAAGGAGTCAAGTTCAGCTCATCCCTCCACCCCGCGCCGTCAGCAGGGCGCCCTCGGCAGCCCTGGAGACCTGAGCGGGCCCCTCCCTCCCGCACTCCCCCGGCGGACCCTCCCGTCTTAGCCCAGACCCCTCCTCCAGGCCCTCTGGGCCAAGCCACGCTGCCCTCCTCCTGCGCTCAGAAGCAAAGGTCACGAAGGGACAGGTGGCTGGGTGTGCGGGAGGCCCCTGGCCAGCACCAGGACAGGCCTCCCGGCGCGGGTGCGGGGAGCGGACAGAGCCCCAGCGGCTGCCCTGCCGAGTCCTGTCCACCCCGGGGGGAGCCCCAGGGCCTGTGGTGCCAGCCCCCCTTCCTGGGTCCAGCTGAGCACTGCTCAAGGGTGACAAGAGGGACTGCTGAACCGGCCAGCCCCGTCCCCCCGCCTGGGGGCTGGCCAGGACCTGTCCACTCAGGGCCGGAGAGACTGGGCTGGCTCTGGGGCTCGTGGACACCGGCACTCACCCCACCGCCCGGTGACCCCAACTCCGAGGGTGAGGCTCTCTGCCGGCAGCGAGATGGTGGGGCGCGGCCCAGACAGACGTCGGCACCCAGGGACGCACGGCCGGCCCCGGAGAGCAGCACGGCGCCTTGCTCCGGGGGGCAGGAGACCCCAGAGCTCGGCTGCTGTGAGCGAGCCCCACGGTGCCCAGACTGCCGGCAGCCTGTCCCGGCACCAGCCCCGGCAGACGGAGGGGGCAGGCGTGGGCAGGGGGCCTGTGTGCACACACATGTGCTCCCGGGGACACTGTGGGGACAGCAGCCGAGGGAGCAGCCAGCCCTGGTCAGACAGAGGAGCCCCAGGCCACTTCCCTCCCCGTCTCTCAGACACACTCAAGACTCACACACTGGCACTCTCACACTGACCCATTCACATTCACACACACACACCCTCACAGATATAGACACAATACTCACACTGACCCATTTCTCTCATACACACACTGACCATTCTCACACCCTCACAGACACGCCTGACACTCACACTGGCCCATTCACACAGACACTGAACCATTAACACACATTTCTTCACAGACACACGACACTCTTACACTGACCCACTCTCACACACACAGACACACTGACCCACTCACACTCAGATCCTCACAACACATTGACCCACTCGCTCACACTCAGATCCTCACACACACACACACACTCACATAGACCCACTTTCACACTGACCCACTGTCACACACTCAGATTCTCACAAACACACTCTCACACGGACCCACTTCCACACACACTCTGATGACTCCCCTGTTACACACACATTCACTGGTGTTCACACTGAGCCACTCTCACACTCAGATCCTTATACACACACTGACTCACTCTCATACGTTCACACACACTGAAACAGTGACCCACTCACACTCTCACACACTGACCCACTCTCACACTCAGATCCTCACATGCTCATACTCTCACACTGACTCACTTTCACACACTCACACTCAGAGCCACACACACACTGACCCACTCGTACACACAGACCCACACACTGACCCACTCACATACACAGAAACACACTAACCCACTCACACACACATACACTGACACACTCACAACACAGTGGCCCACTCACACACACAGACACACACACTAACCCACTTACACGCACTAACCCACCCACACACTGACACACAACACAGTGGCCCACTCACACACACAGACCCACACACTGACCCACTCACATACACAGAAACACACTAACCCACTCACACACACATACACTGACACACTCACAACACAGTGGCCCACTCACACACACAGACACACACACTAACCCACTTACACGCACTAACCCACCCACACACTGACACACAACACAGTGGCCCACTCACACACACAGACCCACACACTGACCCACTCACATACACAGAAACACACTAACCCACTCACACACACATACACTGACACACTCACAACACAGTGGCCCACTCACACACACAGACACACACACTAACCCACTTACACGCACTAACCCACCCACACACACACTGACACACAACACAGTGGCCCACTCACACACACAGACACACACACTAACCCACTCACACACACTGACCCACTCACACACACACTGACACCAACCACACAGGTGCTCTCATGCGCACACGACACATATCCCTTCACGTGCTCTCATGCACTCACTGGTCACACTCCCGCCCCCACACATGCACACACTCACGCACACTCGGCTGATGTGCCACACCATGCCCCCCACACCATGCCTCCCACACCAGCACACACCACACGGTGCCCCGTCCTCACCCAGGGCACCCCCGGCCGCAGCCAGCCCTGCTCTCTCCAAGCTGCACCCGTGGGTAGCCGCAGCCTGGGCCAGCTGCAGTGCCCAGGAACGGGGTCGGTGAGACAGAGCCGGGGCTGCCCATCCCCCACCGTGCCCGGCTCTGACAGGTGCCTTGGCCGGGGCAGGGCTGAGGAGAAGTGCTGTTGCAGTGGCTTGAGCCTGCTGCTGCGCCACGGCATGCCTCGGTTTCCCCGTGGCAGCGGCAGAGGCAGTTGAGCGAGCCATTCGCCTCAGCACCTCCCAGCTGTTCTCCCTGGGGACCCGAGGGAGGAGCCAGAGGGGCCGCTCTGGGCACGATCGTCTGGGCCCAGCCTTGGGGACAAGAAAGCAGGGTGGGCACGGCTCCCACCGCCCTCCTCCCCACAGCCTGGCGGCCTCCATAGAGGCGGACGCCGCGCGCTCGACGCCCAAGGCCATGTCGCCCTCGGACTTCCTGGACAAGCTCATGGGACGGACGTCGGGGTATGATGCCCGGATCAGGCCCAACTTTAAAGGTAGGGCTGGGGCCGGGGCGGTAGCACAGCGGGCAGGGGGCGTCTGCCTTGCACTCGGCCAGCCCGGGTTCCATCCCTGGCGCCCCGTATGGGAGGAGCCCAGAGGGAGCCCTGGGCACCACCGGGGGGCCGAGAACTAAGCACAGGCGAGAGAGCGCGGGGCCAGGCACCGGCACAGCCCCCGGCCAGCCTTCCCTGCCCCTGCGTCCAGCCCGCTGCTCCCTGGCCAGCTCGGGCAAAGCCCGGGGCTGACCTCTCCATCCCTCACTGCCCTGTGACCTCCCCCGGCCATGACCTCGCTCACCCAAGCCTACCTGATGCTCCACTGGGCAAGGAGCAAACCTGGACTCGGCGGCCCCTGCCCAGACACGGGGCCACGGTTAGGGGCCCCTCATCCCTCAGCCAAGGAGCTGTGTGCAGTGGCGGCCCAGATGGACAGACAGACAGACAGACAGATGGGGCAGTGTGCACGCCCCTGAGCTCTGGCTCTGAGGGCCCTGGCAAGGAGAGGGCAGGCTTGACCGCCAGGCCCGGGAGGTGCCCACCAGCACCCGCACCCAGTCCCTCCGCCCCAGGCCCGAGCTGCGCTGTGGTTCCCAGGCTGGCCCCAAGTGGGGCGGCTGAGGGCCCGTCAGCTGCGGGCGGCCGGGCCGGGCACGGTGGGCTGCAGCTAAGCGAGCGTCTCCCCTGCAGGGCCCCCCGTGAACGTCAGCTGCAACATCTTCATCAACAGTTTTGGCTCCATCGCCGAGACCACCATGGTGAGTGCCCCCCGCCCCTCTGCTGCCCCAGGGCCGCAAGGGACCCCCCTGTCCCGGTCAGTGTCGGGAACAGGGAGAGGCGCAGGGGCTCAGGTGCTGCCAGGCACACACCCACCCCCAGGGGGCCCCCAAGAGCCAGACGGGCCCCAGGGCTCCGTCACTGGCTGACAGTTCCAGTCACAAGCTCAGGCACAGGCCCCGGAGAGGAGTGGGGCTGGCGCTCGCCCCGTGGACAGGGCGCAGAGAGGGATTAGGGCCCCACCCGCCTCTCAGGGCTCCTCCTCCGCCCCCTTTCTGCGAGGAGCAGGTGCGGCACCAGCGCTTCTGCCGGACGCTGGGCACTTCACTGCCCGGTTCCGCAGCCCTTACCTGACAGCAAGTGCCCCGAGGTGCGGTGCGGAGGGGAGCCCGCTGGGGGGGGGGGCGGGGCCGCCAGCCCACCTTCATCTCACGCAGCAGGGGGCCGTGCCACCCTGCACCCTACCCGCACAGAACACGCCCCCTTCATGCCGGGCCTGCAGCTTCCCAGGCTGGACTCAAAGCATCAGCTCGGAAAACGGCGAGTGCCCCGCGGGCTGCTCAGGAACCGCGTCAGGGCGGCAGCGGGCACGGGAGGGCCAGGGCAGGGCGCCTGGGGTCTGAGGCCGCCAGCATCCCCCACCTGTGCGTGCACTCGTGTGAGCTGTGGCTGTGTGTGCAGACGCGAGGCCTGCAGGAGGAGGCGAGCACGCGTGTTTCTGTGGTTGCAGGTGCCGTGTGCCGTGAGCGAGTGTGGCTGTGTGCGCGCAGCTGCGTGGCACGGACGCACGTGGCACCGCAGAGCGAGTGCGCTGTGTCGTGGGCGAGGTAAGTGTGGGAGGTGTGTGCCTGGCCGGGAAGGGCCAGCTGTGTGTGCCCGCGCTGCGGCCATCGAGGATGCGTGGCAACTCCTGAGCAACAGAGTGTGCGGGTGTGTCTGACAGTCGCGTGTCTGTGAGTCTGCGAGTCTGTGTGTGTCTGTGAGTCTGTGTGTGTCTGTGAGTCTGTGTGTGTCTGTGAGTCTGGGTGTCTGTGAGTCTGGGTGTGTGTGTGTGTCTGTAAGTGTGTGTGTCTGTGTGTGAGTCCAGGTGTCTGAGTCTGTGTGTATCTGTGAGTCTGTGTCTATGAGTCTGTGCATCTGTGTCTGAGTCCATCGAGGATGCGCGGCAACTCCTGAGCGACAGAGTATGTGGGTGTGTCTGACAGTCGCTTGTCTGTGAACCTGTGTGTGTCTGTGAGTCTGCGTGTGTCTGTGAGTCTGTGTGTGTCTGTGAGTCTGGGTGTCTGTGAGTCTGCGTGTGTCTGAGACTGTGTGTGTGTCTGTAAGTGTGTGTGTCTGTGTGTGAGTCCATGTGTCTGAGTCTGTGTGTATCTGTGAGTCTGTGTCTGTGAGTCTGTGCATCTGTGTCTGAGTCTCTATGAGTCTCTGTGAGTCGTGTGTGTCTGAATATGTGTGTATGAATCTGTGTGCATCTGTGTTTGTGTATGTGTAACGGTGAGTCTGTGTGTCTGTGTCTGTGTGTTTCTGTGTCTTGTCTGTGTCTCTGTCTGTGAGTCTGTGCGTGTGTCCATGTGAGTGTGTGTGCATCTGTGTGTGTGTATGCGGTAACCTGGGCCGGCGCACAGAGGACCCACGTCCCTCAAGACCATGTTCTCACAGGTCCTGAGGAGTCAGATGTCCCTGTGGGGCCCGAACCCACAGCACGGCAGGGAAAAAAGTCACACAGGGACAGGAACAGGACCCGGTTCAGAGGGGCTGTGTCTCCTCAGCCAAGCTCCTGCTGCACAGCCGCGATCCAGGGGATGACACGGAGCTCAGGGTCCACGCTGAGAAGAACCCACTTTACCCCTCACACAGTCGTGGATACAGAGCAGAGCTGGGGATGTACCAGAACCCCAGTCCCCAGACACCCCTCACAGACACCCTGCCCCTCACAGACACCCTTATCCTCACAGACACCCTGCCCCTCACAGACACCCTGATCCTCACAGACACTCCACCCCTCACAGACACCCTGCCCCTCACAGACACCCCTCACAGACACCCTGATCCTCACAGACACCCTCCCCTCACAGACACCCTCCCCTCACAGACACCCCTCACAGACACCCTGCCCCTCACAGACACCCTGATCCTCACAGACACCCTGCCCCTCACAGACACCCCTCACAGACACCCTGCCCCTCACAGACACCCCTCACAGACACCCTGCCCCTCACAGACACCCTTATCCTCACAGACACCCTGCCCCTCACAGACACCCTGATCCTCACAGACACTCCACCCCTCACAGACACCCTGCCCCTCACAGACACCCCTCACAGACACCCTGATCCTCACAGACACCCTCCCCTCACAGACACCCTCCCCTCACAGACACCCCTCACAGACACCCTGCCCCTCACAGACACCCTGATCCTCACAGACACCCTGCCCCTCACAGACACCCCTCACAGACACCCTGCCCCTCACAGACACCCCTCACAGACACCCTGCCCCTCACAGACACCCTGATCCTCACAGACACTCCACCCCTCACAGACACCCCGCCCCTCACAGACACCCCTCACAGATACCCTGATCCTCACAGATACTCCACCCCTTACAGATACCCCTCACAGACACCCTACCCCTCACAGACACCCTGCCCCTCACAGACACCCCTCAGAGACACCCTGCCCCTCACAGACACTCCACCCCTCACAGACACCCCTCACAGACACCCCTCAGAGACACCCTGTCCCTCACAGACACCTTGCCCCTCACAGACCACCCTTCCCCTCAGAGACACCCTGCCCCTCAGACACCTCGTCACAGACACCCCTCACAGACCCCTGCCCCTACATAGATCCCCCTCATACACACACACACACACACACACACGCCTCACAGGTACCCCAGCCCTTCAGCCCCTTATGTCTCCCCACCTGCCCCTTATTCTAAGGCACGTGGTCATGGGGAAGGGTCCCCTGGCCCGAAGCCTGTGCTCAGCCCTGGGCTTGCCCTGTGGCCATGGTGGCCCAGAGGGCAGAGACTGAGAGGGGGACACAGGCCTCAGTGCCTCAGCTGTCCCTCATCTCCCAGCTGAGCCCGCATGGACATCAGAGACACCCCGATGGGGGCTGGTCCCCGAGGCCAGGGCTCTCCGGGGTGAGCCCCCCTCCCTGGCGGAAGCTGAGTTACCTGGAGACCAGCCCCTGCTCCCCGGCTCCCACAGGCCCCCTCAGGGCTGCACAGCAGGATCCGCTGCTCCCACCCCGCTCCCCGCCCTCAGACCAGGCAGGACGGGAGCCCCCGGCCCCCAGATGGAACCGCCACCCCCAGCCCCTGGCCCCTGGCCCAGGCTGTGGGGCCACAGACAGCAGCGCCCCCAGCTGACAGGGGCCCGGCCTGTCTGACAGACCCAACTTGCGTGCTTGGCTCAGTCAGCAAACGCCGCACTGCTCGCGGCTGCTCCATCGACCCGTGCGGGCGACGGCTCCCCCACTGTCCCCGACCCAGGCTCGTCCCCCACAGCCCAGCAGCAAAGCGGGTCTCGGCCCGACCCCCGAGCCCAGACAGGGACACCCTTGAGGCACCTGAGAGGAAGCCTGGGGGGGCCCAGGCGCACACTAGGGGGGCGCAGACGCAGACGGCAGCCCTGAGCTGGCCTGAGCTGCAGCCCCGTGGCCCAGCGTCTGGGGAGCCCGCCTGAGCCCGCGCAGAAGGGGTCCCCACAGTGGGGAGGGCATTGGCCCTGCGTGTGGCTGACCCGGGTTCCGTCCTGGTCACACCCACAGGCTCCCCAGGGCCCCGCCAGGGTGATCCCTGAGCACAGCCAGAGGCGGGACTGAGGGGCTGGAGCGATAGCACAGCGGGTAGGGCGTTTGCCTTGCACGCAGCCGACCCGGGTTCGATTCCCAGCATCCTCTGAGCACTGTCAGGGGTAATTCCTGAGTGCAGAGCCAGGAGTGACCCCTGTGCATCGCCAGGTGTGACCCAAAAAGCAGAAGTGGGACTGAGGGAGGAGGGAGGCAGGAGGAGGAAAAGCGAAAGGGAAGGAGGAGCCCAAGAGCTACTGCAGCGCGTTGGGTGTCTGCCTTGTGCGGCCAACCAGGGCTCGATCCCCGGCATCCCATAGGGTCCCCCCAAGCACAGCCAGGAGTGACGCCTGAGTGCAGAGCCAGGAGTAACCCGGCCACAAGATAAAGTCAAAACAAGGAGAGAGAGAAAGCGAGAAAGAGAGACTGTTGAGAGAGATGACAGTGGAGAGGGGACAGTTGGGAGAGGGGACAGTTGGGAGAGGGGACAGTTGAGGGAGGGGACAGTTGGGAGAGGTGACAGTTGGGAGAGGGGACAGTTGGGAGAGGGGACAGTTGGGAGAGGGGACAGTTGAGGGAGGTGACAGTTGAGAGAGGGGACAGTTGGGAGAGGGGACAGTTGAGGGAGGTGACAGTTGAGAGAGGGGACAGTTGGGAGAGGTGACAGTTGGGAGAGGGGACAGTTGAGGGAGGTGACAGTTGAGAGAGGGGACAGTTGGGAGAGGGGACAGTTGAGGGAGGTGACAGTGGAGAGAGGGGACAGTTGGGAGAGGGGACAGTTGAGGGAGGTGACAGTGGAGAGAGGGGACAGTTGGGAGAGGTGACAGTTGGGAGAGGGGACAGTGGAGAGAGGGGACAGTTGGGATAGGGGACAGTTGGGAGAGGGGACAGTTGAGGGGACAGTTGAGGGAGGGGACAGAAGATCCTGGAGCAGCACAAATTCGGGCCCAGGAATAAACCGATTTCAGAATGGCTCAGCTCCCTCCACTTCACGTCTGCAGGAGCGTCCACACGCATGTGCACACACCAGCAGGACAACCGTACCCCGGCCAGACTCACGCCTCCTCTCCTGGGGGCACGCTTGGACCCTCCTCCTGGCCCACTCCACCCTGCCAGGCCAGCCCCTGCCCTGCCCTCGGCTGGACGCTGCCACTAGCCCAGAGGCTGCGGGCGTCCCTGCCTGGTGCAGCAGTGGGCAGGGCAGGACGGGCACTGCCCGGGGCCGGAGACCGGGGGGCTGCTCGAGCCGGCACGGCCCCCCGACGCGGCGCTGTGTCCCCAGGACTACAGGGTGAACATCTTCCTGCGGCAGCAGTGGAACGACCCCCGGCTGGCCTACAACGAGTACCCCGACGACTCGCTGGACCTGGACCCCTCCATGCTGGACTCCATCTGGAAGCCTGACCTGTTCTTCGCCAACGAGAAGGGGGCGCACTTCCATGAGATCACCACCGACAACAAGCTGCTGCGCATCTCGCGCAACGGGAACGTGCTCTACAGCATCCGGTGGGCGGGCGGGCTGGACGTGCCCACAGTGTCCGGCGGGCGGGCAGGGCTGGATGCGCCTACAGTGTCTGGCAAGCGGGTAGGGCTAGACGCGCCTACAGTGTCCAGTGCGCGGGCAGGCTGGACGCGCCCACGGCGACCGGTGGGTGGACGGGCAAGGCTGGACGCGCCAAGTGTCCGGCGGGCGGGCAGGGCTGGACATGCCTACAGTGTCCGGCAGGTGGACAGGGCTGGACGTGCCCACGGCGACCGGTGGGTGGATGGGCAGGGCTGGACTCGCCCACAGTGTCCGGCGGGCAGTCAGGGCTGGACGCGCTCCATGGCATCGGTGAGCGCCGCTGTGCCCGCGGCTCCTGGCACGAGTGGCCGGGCCTGCCAGCAGCAGGGTGGCCAGAGCGCTTGCCGACCGACCGTGCCTCACTTGCAGAATCACACTGACGCTGGCCTGCCCCATGGACCTGAAGAACTTCCCCATGGACGTGCAGACGTGCATCATGCAGCTCGAGAGCTGTGAGTCCCTGACCCCCGCCAAGGGGGCCGCGCGGGGGTGTCAGGGCAGGTCCGGGGGCAGGGGGCGGGGCGGGCTGGCCGAGTGGGCCGTGTGGAGGCCGGCACTGATGCCCCCGCCCCCGCAGTCGGCTACACCATGAACGACCTGATCTTCGAGTGGCAGGAGCAGGGGGCCGTGCAGGTGGCCGACGGGCTCACGCTGCCCCAGTTCATCCTCAAGGAGGAGAAGGACCTGCGCTACTGCACCAAGCACTACAACACGGGTGGGTCCCGCAGTGGGCGGTCCCGGGGCGGGCGGCCGGGAGGGGGCACCGTGTCCCCGCAGCCCTAAGCCCGGCCGCCCTGCAGGGAAGTTCACGTGCATCGAGGCGCGCTTCCACCTGGAGCGGCAGATGGGCTACTACCTGATCCAGATGTACATCCCCAGCCTGCTCATCGTCATCCTCTCCTGGATCTCCTTCTGGATCAACATGGACGCCGCACCCGCGCGCGTGGGGCTGGGCATCACCACCGTGCTCACCATGACCACGCAGAGCTCTGGCTCCCGCGCCTCCCTGCCCAAGGTAGCCCTGGCTCGGCCGGGGGGGCGGGCGGTGTGGGGCCTGAGAGATGGGGTGGGGGCAGGCCTGGCGGGAGGAGGGAGGGGGCGTGGGGTCCAGGGGGGCGTGGGGCCCGGGAGGGGGCCCGGGAGGAGCCGAGCCCCACCCAGCATGCTGCGGCCTGCCCCCAGGTGTCCTACGTGAAGGCCATCGACATCTGGATGGCCGTGTGTCTGCTCTTCGTCTTCTCGGCCCTGCTCGAGTACGCGGCCGTCAACTTCGTGTCCCGACAGCACAAGGAACTGCTGCGTTTCCGGAGGAAGAGGAGGCACCACAAGGTCCAGGGGAGGGGCCTGGCGGGGAAGGGCCGGGGAGGGCCGCCCAGTAGGGGGAGCGGGCGGGGGCAGGGCTGGGGGCGGGGGCACCCCTCTCTCCGGGGCTGCAGGCTCTGCAGATCACGGCTGGGGGTCCCAGCGGCCAGCACCCCCGGCCACACCAGGTTCGGGCTCGGTCCCCAGCACCGACTGTCCCCCTGGGCACTGCCGGGTGAAGCCCCAAGCCAGAGCCAAACCAGGGGCCAGGGCTGAGCTCGGTGCTCGCGGTGCCCCCGGTGCCCAGGCTGGGCCTCTCCTCAGCCGGCAAAGTCCTGGCACCCCCAGGCCCTCTGGAGGCGCCAGCCTGGCCATGCCCTGCCGCCTGCTGGGGAGAAGGGGAACTGCAGGTCCTGCTGTCAGTGCACATCACACATGCACGCACACACGCATGCACATGCACACACATGAACACACGCACACATGCACATACACATGCACACATGTGCGCACACATGTGCGCATACATTCCCACATACACACATGCACACACGCACACACATCATGCACATACACACATGTGCACGCACACATTCCCACATACGCACACATGCACACACACACGCACGCGCACCCCCACCCCCGCTTCTGACTGCCCCGAAGCCTCCCAGAGCCCAGGGCAGGCTGTGGCAGGAGGGCCTGTGTCCGGGGCGGGGGCGGCCCAGCCCTGCAGAGCCACTGCCCCAAAAGGGGGCGGGGCAGGAGGGAGCTGGGCCAGCTGGGGACATGCCCAGCGCGCGGGCACACACGCGGTGCTGTGTTGCAGGAGGAGGAGGCCGGGGAGGGCCGCTTCCACTTCTCGGCCTACGGGATGGGCCCCGCGTGCCTGCAGGCCAAGGACGGCATCTCGGTGAAGGGCCCCAACAGCAGCTCCGCCAACCCGCCGGCCCCCTCCAAGACCCCCGAGGAGATGCGCAAGCTCTTCATCCAGCGGGCCAAGAAGATCGACAAGGTGTCGCGCATCGGCTTCCCCATGGCCTTCCTCATCTTCAACATGTTCTACTGGATCATCTACAAGATCGTGCGCCGGGAGGACGTGCACAACCAGTGACAGGCGCGGCGCGGGGGCTGGGCGCACCCACCTGCTTGGCCCCGCCCCGCCCGGGCCCCCGCCCACCCGAGCTTGCTTGGCTGCGGCGTCACCCGCTTCCGACCCCACCCGACGCGCGCCTCCACGTCCCCTTGGTGGGCACGGGCAAGGGCGGGGGCCGGGCAGCAGGGGAGGGGGTGGGGTCCGTGCCCGGGCCCTCCCACCGAGTGCCCACGCAGCTGCTTGCACCGCCCCCCCCCCAGGTCCTCACGATGACGGGCGATATGCAATCTTTTTTACGGTCAGGAGAAGTAATAACCAGACAATATGCAGGTAGAGTATACACGGATGCACTTTTTCAAATGTCTATTTTTTGGAGAATTTCTTAGAACTGCAAGGGGGAGTGTTCGAGAGGTGGCAGGAGACGTGCCCAGGGTGCAAGTGACGCATCGCTCAGAGGGAGGGGACAGGGCAGGAAGAGAGACAGCAGCAGAGATAGGCAGAGACAGGCAAAGACAGCCGACAGAGACAGGCAGTCGGGCAGAGACGGGCAGAGACGGACAGAGAGACAGAGAGACAGAGAGACAGCAGGCAGAGACAGGGGCAGGCAGAGAGGTAGCAGGTAGAGGCAGGCAGCAGTGGAGTGAGTGCTGGCCAGGCGTCATGTCCAAGGGCAGGAGAGAGGGGAGCTGGGGGTGGGGACGAGGTTCTGGAAGGTTCTCCCAGCCCACCGCTCTCCCCAGATGCCCTCGGGAGGGAGCCGTGCCACAGCGTGCAAGCCGTGGTTCCCTCCTCCCGCGGGTCATCAGAGCGAGCCCGCGGGCAGGAAAGAGCATGGCGGGGCCCACAGGCAGGAGGGCCCCGGGAGGGGTGACCTGCAGCACTGGGAGCACGCGGCCGCCCTCTCCCTGGAGGCTGCCCCGTCCCGAGCGAGGGGGCACAGCCGGGGACACGGGGACGCCCGAGCCGCCCGCCAGCCCCCCGAGCAGCAGGAGACAGACCCGCGGCCCACCAGTGACCGCCCTCCACTGCGGCCGAGCCAGCATGCGCCCGACCGCCTGCTGGGAAGCCAGGGGCCACAGGCTGGGGGCTGCTGCTGCCCCCAGCCCCCGACCAGTGGGAGGCGACTCCCACCGTCCCACCAGGCTGCTTCCTCCTCTGAGCCCCGAGACAAGCAGCCACGTCCGTCCTCACGCTGTGCCAGCAGGCGCAGGCCCAGGGGGCGGCCACGGCTGAGCCAGCAGCAGAGCCCTGCATGTGCGGCACCTCCTGGGGACCCGCTGCCCCCTGCTCTCCGCCCCCGCCTCCCCGACCATCACGTGCATCGCCACGTGGACTCGGGTCCGCAGGTCCTCTTGGGGCCGGCCCAGCTCACCTCCGCCGAGGCTCCGCCCCGGCCTCCAGCTTCCGGCCAGGCTGCCCTCCGCGAAGCACCGGCTCCTCCCCTGCCCCCACCGGACGCCGCTCTGGCCCCGCCCAGCACCCCCACACTCGCCCACCGCCGGCCGGCCGGAGCCCACAAAGTGTCCCTGGCCCCCAGCTCCCCAAGTGGACTCTCCAGTGCTCAGCACCTCACCAGGCACCTGGACGCCAGGGTGGGCCTGCAGCCGGACACACCAGCTGCCCCAACTGCAAATGTCCAGAGGGCCCCTGCCCGCTCCCGCCCAGCCGCACCATCGCCTGCGCCCGACGGCTCCAGGGGCCCCTCCAGCAGCCCCCGCTGCCCTGCAGGAGCCGCCTCTGAGCCCCGAGGGGTCCTGTCCGGCCAGTGCTGGACGTCGGGACCGAGAGCCAGTGCCTGTCCCTCGGGCCTTCCACAGCTGCCCAGGGACTTCTGGGATCTGTGGGTCTGACACACGTGGCTGGTTCTAACCCCGGAGCTGCGAGGCGCAGACAGACAGAGAGACGCCCTGTCCCTCCCACCACCGCTGGGGCATCTGGCTCAGTTGTGCTGGGACGAAGCTGCTGCCAAGGGGCCCAGACACAGGGGCCACGTCTGACTGAGCTGCGGGAGCTCCGACCCCCCATGCAGGCTCAGGGGCGCGACGGCCCAGACCCCAGGCCCGGCAGGAAGTCCAGTCGGTCCCCCAGAACCTGCCGCCGCTGCCCCCGGGCCTGCCCCGGGCTGGCCCACGCTGGGCTCTGAGCCGGGCCCCCGGGGTCAGCGCGGGGACCTGCCACAGGCAGCTGGGGGCATGTGGCGTGAGCGAGTCCGGCAGGCCCTGGGCGGCCACCCTGTGGGGCTGGGCGGGGGTGCTGACGGCCGCCCACCACAGCAGATGGCCAAAGGACCAAGGGCGGGACGAGCCGGCCGCCTCAGGGACACGGGGGCTACCTCGAGCTCGGCTTCCCACGAGGACGGCCAGCCCACCTCCCTGCAGCCGGGTCCCCTGCGCCCCCTCTCGGACAGGCGAGGGCGAGTGACCGTCCCCTCCCAGCCCAAGTCTCTGCAGTGGGACCAGGACAGTCCCGTGGGCTGAGAACCAAGACCACCGTGTCCCCGAGGGCCGCGCCCCCGACAGCCCCGACCCTGACACTGGTGCTCACGAGCCGCCCATCTCGCCCGCTCCCACTCGGCCTGAGTCTACCTCAGGGGCGTCCCCGCATGATCCTGGCCCTGCCACGCCACATGCCCCCCGCCCCGGCCTCGTCCGTGCGCAGGTGCCCATGTCCCGCGGCCCAGCCAGGACACCAGATGGCGTGGCCAGAGCCGCGGGGTACAGAGCTGCCTGGGAGACGCGGCCACTCGAAGCCAGAGCACAGCCCGGACAGTGGCAGGGCCGGCCCAGACCTCGGCAGCACTGGCCCCTGGGGACGCCCCCTGTGCTGACGCCGAAGTTCAAACACGTCCTGTTGGAAACATGCTGCTGCGCTTGCTGAGGTCTGTGAAGCCACATCTGGATACACGCCAGCCGTGGCACGTGCCAACTGTGCTACACACCAACTGTGGCACACGCCAGCCATGTACGCACCAACCATGGTACACGCCAGCCGTGGCACGTGCCAACTGTGGCACACACCAACTGTGGCACACGCCAGCCATGTACGCACCAACCATGGCACACGCCAGCCATGGTACGCACCAACTATGGCACATGCTAGCCGTGGTACGCACCAACCATGGCACGCGCCAGCCGTGGTATGTGCCAGCTGTGGTATGCACCAGCCATGGTACGTGCCAGCTGTGGTACATGCCAACCGTGGTACGTGCCAGCTGTGGTACACGCCAACCGTGGCATGTACCAGCTGCATTGCCAGCCACCCATGGTATGCACTGTGCCAACATGCTCCTCTTGGGAGGCACCCGCAGCGTGTGCCCGCAGGCCTAGGGCCAGCAGGGGGTCAGCCCTCAACACCGATGCTGTCCACGGGGCGGGGTGGGGGGTTGCAGAGGGGAGGCTGAGGCAGGAAGGCAAGCCCCACACTGATCCCGCCTCCCCTTCCTTCTGGGACATGTGTGCCGACTCCTGTGCTCGGGGCAGGGGGTGGCTCCGGGGCCTCCGCAGACCCGGGACCCGTCACTCGTCCAACCCCAAGTCGTGGGCACCTCGAGAGCCTGCCCGCAACGCCCCAGGTGGGAAGGCCGCGCGCTGGGCCAGGGAGCCGAGGCCAGCCCTGTCCTCCGGAAACGTCCACACGACACTCATGCGAAGGCTGAAGGCCGTCTGCCCCTCACGGGTCCCCTCCTCTCACCATCGCCCTGGGCCTCCCTCGACCCCTTTTTTGCATGGAGCCAAAGTTATGGCAGTTATTTTTGGCTTGTAAAAAAAAAAATCTATTTCTGCAGTTTGAAGACGGAATGTAAAATTTCTGTGACACATGTATATAAAGATATATTTATTGAACCACCCATATACGAACTGATTCCGTGCTGGTCCGCGGGCGGGGCGGGCGGTTTCCGGGCCCTTCCTGGGGTTGCCCCAACCTGACCCCGTCCGAGGGAACTGAAGGGCTGCCACTGCTCCCGGAAGTCTACCCGAGACAGAGAAATCTGCCGTCGGGGAGACCCCAGCCAACCCCAGCAAGAGGGCTGCACACTGCGGCCTGATCCCGGGCGTGGCCAGAGCACCGGGGCCAAGGCGGGGCTAGCCTGGCGCTACACCGAGCTCCTAAGTGCCCCCAACAATGCCTGAACAGAGCTTCCAGAGAGGCCAGTGCAGCTGAGACGGGTTCGCATAGCCCACGGCCGAGCTGCAGGGGACCCCAGGGCTGGGGGAGGGTGGAGGTGCGCAGGGGAGCGGAGGGAGGGGCGGAGGGAAACCCAAGCTGGCACCTACAGGGAAACCGAGGGCCTGCATGTCCCTGCAGGAGAGGCTGGGCCCTGCCCCTTGACCCCTGCACTGTGCCTCTGCAGCTGTCCGGGGCTCCAGAGGGCCCGAGCAGCTCCGTGGGTACATCTGGCACACGCCCGGCTGGTGAGGCGAGGACGTCGGAGCCAGGGGCAATGCCAAGGAACTCGAGTCTCACTTGCGACTCTGGCCACACCCCCCAGAGGGCTGCTCGGCCCTGGCCCTGCACGCCTCAGCAGAACAAGCTCTGGCCGGCGCGTGGGCGGACCAAGGGCACGCGGGTGGGCAGACGGACGCTTCTGCCCGCAGCAGTCCCACTCGGCCCCGCAGAGGCCAGGGCCCCGCTGCCCACCGGGCCCAGCGCAGGGCAGGCACCTCCCGATTGGCCACCTCCAGGCTGCTTCCTGCCAGCGGCTTTGAATACACGGAAAGAGCCCTGAGCGCGTTGCTGCCAACAGCCCTCGTGCTGCCGCGAGGAGCAGCAGGAGGGGGAGGGTGGGAGGGGCGGGGGCAGCTGGGTTTGCTCCCAGGGCGGCCGCACCCCTCTGAGGCCCCAAGCGGCTGAGCTCTGAGAAACACGCACACAGGCAGTGAGAATGAGGCTGTCCGGCTGAGTGCCGACACGCAGTGACCGGCTTTTCCCCTGCAGGGTCAGGGTCCCGCCCCCGCCACTGCCAGCCCAAGCCCCTACTCGAGCAAACACGCCGCGGAAGAGGCACCAAGGGCCCCAGGCGTGGCCCTCCTGGGGGCTGGCCAGTGCCCCTGGCTGACCCAGGCTCTTTTTAGCCGCGGGCCCGGGAGCTGCAAGGGCCCAAGCGTCCAGACTCAGCTGAGCTCGAAGGCTGTCCCGCCCCTGCCCCCGGGTCTGTCCCCAGCGTCCCAGACAGACGCTGCCCCCGGGAAAGGCACCCAACCATCCCGCCCTCTTGGGGGCTACTCTGCAGCCAGCGCCTGTCTGATGCCCAGGGGCACCCAAACACGTGTGCAGGCTGTGGCTGGGCTGAGCGGAGGTCCGCGCGGCTCTGAAACCCACTTCCCGGGACTCCTGCCCCCCCACGCGGCCCGTGTGGCCCCTGCCCCCCCACACTGCCCCAAGCCGAGCCCCACCGGGCCCCGGAACACAAACCGCCTTCCTGGTGCCACAGGAGGGTCAGTCTACACGGGCAGACCAAACGTTCTTCCAGAAACAATTTAATAAAAACTGGCCACTTGCAAGAAACACCCACCGCATGCCCACCAACCCGAGGGAACTATGACAAAATAGAAAATTCACCACGTGGTGATGGTTCACGGGCAGAATCTCGCACACGCAGCCCTGCTAGTGCTGGACACGGGCGTCCCGCAGGCACTGCCCGGCCGGCCCCAGGGGCAGAGGAGGAAGAGGAGTCGGCGGCATTCCCAGCACAGGCTAAGCCTCAGACAAATCTAGGTACTTTTTATTTCCTTTCACCGACTGCCAGGGCTGGAACCAGATAAATAGAAGGCACAACAGTTTTGCTCTGGGTTTGTGTTATTTGGATCAGGGTTGTTTTTTTTTGTTTTGTTTTTGTTTTTTTACAAATACAAACTAAACATGGAAAAACTACCAACAGGACCTAAGCGTTCAGAGAAAGCACGTCCCTCGTTCTCAGACACGCGAGCAGTCCGACAACCGGGCCCCCGTGGCGGACGGGCTGTCCAACGTCCTGTGGTCAGGAGCAGAGAGGCCCGGGGTGCCCCGTCCAGCTCTCCGCCCCCCGCAGAGAGCACCGGAGGCTGGGCTGGTGGCGTCTCCACCCCACAGATGGCCACGGCTTGCAAAGAAACAAATTGGGTTATTCCTGCCTTCAACAACGCTGACCAAATCCTGCCCTCCTCACAGGCTTTGAAAATGCAGAAAACGAGAAATATTCCAACGAATGAAGGTGGGGCGCCGGGGTCTCAGGGCGCGGCACGAAGCGGGACTCGCTCTTGTTCTCTTCTGAAAAGTCCGTTTCCCTAAAAGACGTTCTGTGAGATCAAAGTGAGGGCTCGGGGCGGAGGGTGGGCGGCTCGGCCTCGCCGCTCACTGCCGGGGGGCCAGGCCCCTGCCCACCCCGAAGCCGGGCTTGGGCACCAGGCCCCCCCGGGGCGGCCCTCGCAGGCCGGCGCCCAGCCCCCCGCGGGGGCCCCCGGGGCCGCGCAGGCGGCTGTCACGCCGGTCCCCCTCGCGCGCGGCACGCGTCTTCTTCTCCTCCACGTTCAGGCGCACCTCCCCGCGGAACATGATGGGCTGCAAGAGGCAAGGGGGCGTCACCGGGGCAGGCGGCCACCGCCCCCGCACCGCTGAGACGTGCCCCCCGCAGCAAACAGGCAGGGCCAAGCCTGGGCCGTGCCCGGGCACTGCCCACAGCACAGTCTACCTGGCACACAGGCAGGCCCAGGCGAGTCGGGCCCAGGAGGGTGGGGGCAGCCAGACAGGCCCCCGGCTGCTTCTGCCCTGGGGCTGCCGCCAGCACAGGGGCCCACAGGGTGACCCGCAGGAAACCCTGCCATCCCCTAAGTGCCGTAGGTGGGTCACTCATCGAGGGAGGGTCCAGACATTCCCAGACTCAGGCCCCAGTGCTCCTTTCCCCGAAATGACAAACGTCTTGCACGCACACTCATGCACACGGGAGCACCTGCACGCGAATGGCTCCTCAGTCTCCTAGGCGCGAGCCCCAGAGAGGGGCTCAGGCCAGAGTGCTCAGTGCATGCATATGCCCTGGGCTAGCCCTGGGGGTCTGTTCCCTCAAGACGCCCAGGACCGAGGGACTCCGACCTGGTGGCCCTGGCCTTCTCTGGCACAGGAGGGCACGGCAGGAAGGGGGACTGGTCACTGCACTGTCCAGGCCTGAGGACAGCCCCGCTGGGGTGTGGCCACAGCAGGGCTACGGAGGACAGAAGAGCCAGGGAGGCAGCGGCGGGGCGGTGCAGGGCAGGGGCTCACCCGGTTGCTAAGGACCTTCTGGACGGGCTCGGCGTCATCGAACACCACGAAGCCGAAGTTGGGCAGCTTGCCACCGCTGTTGATGCGCAGCTCCAGGACCGTGCCGTAGGCTGCGGGGGGCGCGGGGGCGGTGAGGGCGCGCGGGGGCGGGGTGAGGGGTGGGGCGGTGAGGGCAGGGCCGGGGGCGGGGCGGGCACCCACTCTGGAAGAAGTCCTTGAGCTCCGACTTGTCCACCTCGTGGGGCAGGTTCCCGATGAAGAGCTGGTGGCTGTCCGGGTGCCGCACCATCCGCCGGGGCTCTGCGTCCCCCGGCTCCGCGGGCTCGCGCACTGCGGCACAGGTGGCACTGAGACGCTGGGACCCTCCCCCTCCCGCTGCGACCCTCTCACCCCTCCCCGCACCCCACTCACCGGGCCGGGGTCCCCGCTGCGGCGGTGGGTTGAGCCGCGGCTCCCGCGCCCGCTGGTCCCGCTGGGGCCTCTGCACCGGGGCCTGCGACTCGGGCTTCGACTCGGGGCGCGGCTGCAAGACAGAGAGTGAGGGCCGTGCGCGCGCCGCGGGCGGGACCCCCGCTGGGCAGCCCCCGACCCCGCGTACCTGGGGCGCCGGCACCCGCACCACGTGCGGCGGGATGCCCGTCACCGGCACGGCGCCGCTGGGACGCAGGTTCTTGCTGGTCACGGAGGCCCAGGAGAAGGTCTGCAAACAGGCCACGTGAGCCGCCCACGCCCCCACAGCCTGCCGGGACTCCCGCCGCTGCCCCGCCCCGCGCCCTGCTCAGGCGCCGCCGGGCAGCGGACACCCTTCCGGGACATGCTGCTGGCGCCCCGTGGACAGGCACTGTCCCGAGCTGAAGGAGGGGCCCGCGAGTCCTGGGGCAGCCCCTGGGAGCAGCATCTCTGCTGGCCAAACTGACCAGCTCGGGGTCCAGCGGAGGGACAGGCCCCACCCTGGCCAGACACGGCCACCCACCCGCAGGTCCTCCTGGGCAGCGGGGCCCAGGTCCGCGGGGGCCGGCGAGGGGCTCTTCTGGGCGTCGTCGGGCGTGGCCTCTTCCAGGACAGCCTCCGGCTTCTCCTCGTGGGGCTCGGGCACAGACTCCGGCTCCACCTCGGGCTCGGGGTCCGGCTCGGGCTCCGCTCCAGGCCCCTCTAAGTGCCCCTCCAGGTCGTTGCTGTCAAAGGGCAAGTCACAGCGTCTGGCCAGGCCCACGCCAGCGCCCCCCCCCCTCCCCCGCGGGAACGCCCGGGCCACCGGGTCAGCCAACGCCCCCTCCAGATCACACACGTGGAGGTGAGACCAGGCCAGTTCCTGGAGCACGCGGGACCCCGGCCACCGGCAGCACCCAGGGCCGAGACTCCCCCACCAATCCCAGGAGTGTGCCCCGAGCACTGCCAGGAGTGAGCCCTGAGCACTGCCCGGAGAGCCCCGTGCCCACCTAGGAGGAAGGGAGGTGGCAGCAGTGGCAGGACTGTTGACACCAACTGCTGAAACAAAGCGTCGGGACGGACTCTGCCCCCACAGCATACATAAGGGGGCAGGGGATCCCGGGGGGCAGACCAGCCCCGCAGACCGGCCCAGGGCCAAGGAGCCAGCAGGCGTTCCTGCGGGCGGGCCACAGTGACCCTTCTCTGAGGAACTCGGGGACGACGGCAACTGTTGCCGTCGGTAACAATGACCAGCCCCAGCCTCCGCGGAGAGGACGGAAAGGACAAGGTCCCTACCCGACAGCCTGGTCGTAGAACGTTCCGGCATCATCGGGGACAGCTTCGGGCGTCTGCTGTCTCTCCTCAGGCTCCTCCACCTCCTCCTCGGATTCTGAACAAGAAATTCAACCGAGCTGAGCCACACCGCACCTGACCTGCCCGCGAGGCGAAGGCCCTGGGGCCACCCGGGGCACTTGTGCTTCCTCCACACCCGGCGGCGCCCGCCCCGCACACCCGAGCCACCCCGCACACCCAAGCCGACCCGCACACCCACGCTGCCTTGCACACCCAAGCCGGGCTCAGGCCCAGCACGTCTCCTACGGCCCCCAAGCAGAGTCGGGCGCGAGCCCTGAGCAAGGCTGGGTGCCCAGTCAGGCAGGGGTCTCCTCCCCAGGCTGCCTGCCACGTGCTCCAGACAAGACCCCCGTCCTGGAGAGCCGAGCCCCCCGCGTGCCCGAACTCACCCTCCTGCGGCTCCGTGACAAAGCCCCCGAAGACCTCGTCCTGGTACCTGAAGATGTCGTTGTGGACGTAGAACTTGTTGGCCACGGAGCCCTGCAACGCGACAGACGTCTGGAGCTGGGGACGTGCCGCGGACAGACACGTCCCCTCCCGGCTCGGCATGGGACACTCAGGCACTGGGTGGGTGAGGGGCCAGCACACAGGGTCGCCCGCGTCGCCCTCATGGGGAAAAGTGGCTCTAGGACACGTGGAGTCACCTAGAGCCCTGCAAGTGACCAGCGGCCACTCGCCCCCAACCCTGGGACAGTGAGGGCCGGGGCAGCCCCTCCTGCTGGGCAACCTCGAGCCTGTCCACGGGCGCTGCCCCTCAGCCTGAGCCTCTCGGCGCCGGACCCTCCGGGGGAACCGTGGCCTTGGCACGCTCCATCTGGCAGCACGAGGTCCCGGGCACAGCACGGCCGGACGGCGCCGGGCGACCCCTCCCTGTGGCCCGATCCTGGGAAGACCGCAGCTACCACATGAGGCCACGGGAGCCGCAGTGACCCGGCAGACTCGTCCAACAGGACACAGCAAGCATCATGGTGCTACTGTGGCCCCCCAACAGGAGGCGGGGACCATAAGGCCAATCCGGGCACTGCCAGGAGTCAGCCCCGCGGACGCAGACAGGCCCTTCCGAGGGACCGGCCAGACCTGCGCCACCCCAGCCGCGGGCCCAGAGCCACGTCAGCTCACGGCCCAGCCGGTGCCTGAGCGACCGCTTGCATCTGCCCGGGAGCCGCCGTGCCAGGGCGAAGCCCCAGGTGCCAGCCCCGAGGGAACCTGAGCACCAGCAGAACCACCGTCAGAAAGGACACAGGGAAGGTTCATTTTCTGCAGGTGACGCGCAGTCACACAGCTCTGTGCCCGGGTGCCGGCCCCGCCCCTGCCGCCGCGCCCACCTACCTCGGGTGCCAGCACAAAGGTCTGCATGAAGCGGCGCAGCGCCTGGTTGTTGTTGGACAGCAGCCCCATCACCTGCACCACCACGCCGTCGTTCAGCGTGGCGTGCGCGTCCACGTGGCGGATCTTCGTGTGGCAGTTAGTGAAGTTCTGGGACATCACCTTCCTATGGATCTCCTGGGGGCGGCCCAGCCGGAGTGACCACCTCGCCAACACCACCGCGCCCGCAGCCCGGCCCGCAGAGCCCCCGCCCACACCCTACCTTCTGGCCGTAGACGGCGTCCGCGGGCTTCCCGTTGGAGTCCAGGCCCCCGTGGACATAGGAGGAGTTCTTCCCGTAGAACCTGGCGGAGACGGCGGTGTCACGGCCCCTCCCCTGCCACCCCCCTCCGGTGCAGATGCGTCAGCACAGGAAGGCAGCGCTGGCACCGCCGGGAGCCCCTCGGGGCAGTGCCCACGGCAGCGGGCCCCAGAGCCCGGCAGTCAGGACCCCCAGAGCGGAATTCCCCGCAGCCTTAACTCATCAGCTGCCTGACTGCTCCGTTCCAGGACAGGCTGCGTCAGGACTCGGACCCTGAAGTGCGTGTCGGCCATGAGGGTCCTCCTGCCCCGCCCGGGCAAGGCACTCCACTGCCTGACGCCTCCCCGGGCCGGGACCATCAGCCGCACCTGCTTGTCCAGGCTGCACGGCCGCCCAGACCCCTCAGAGCTGAGGCGAGCAGGCCAGGCAGGACGCGTGCGTCAGTCAGCCCTGGCCGGCTCCGAGCAGCAACTCCACAGGCTGAGGAGCCGAGCCGTGCTGGACCCTCAGCAACCACACGACTAGAACAAGCAGAACTTTAACCCTGAGCATCCAAACTTCCAAAATGGGGGCTGGAGCGATAGCACAGCGGGTAGGGCGTTTGCCTTGCACGCGGCCGACCCGGGTTTGATTCCCAGCATCCCATATGGTCCCCTGAGCACCGCCAGGGGTAATTCCTGAGTCCAGAGCCAGGAGTGACCCCTGTGCATCGTCGGGTGTGACCCCCCCCCAAAAAAAGCAAAAAACCAAACTTCCAAAATGATGTTCCTCGGGCCGAGAGACAGCACAGCAGCGAGGGCGTTGCCTTGCGCGCGGCCAACCTGGGTTCAACCCCCAGCATCCCACATGGCCCCCCGCGCACTGCTGGGTGTGACCCACGTAAATGACTCCAGGGCCCGAGAAATAGCGCAGGGGGCACTTGCCCTGAGTGTGGTCAACACGAGTTCATACCCTGTGGTTTCCAGAGCACAGCCAGGAGGGTCGAGGGCCGGCCCTGGAAGCCCCAGGCATGGCCAGCTGTGCCCCGCCCGGATCAGCAGGGCGGTCCACGGGAAGGGCCGCCCAGGTCAGCACAATGCCGCCACGCCCTCACCCAAGGGCCCACAGACAACAGCACTGTGTGTGAGAAGGGGTGGGCGGGCAGAGACCACCCGACACCCCGCACGGTCCCCCGCCCGGAGCCAGGGCCCCACCAAGCCCAGGAGCAGCGGCCAGAGCGCGCCCAGGGGCCACCTGCCCCCTGTGGCAGGAGGGAGGCTCCAGCTCTGCTGCCCAGCCCCCCACGGTGCTGCCACAGCCACAGCCACAGCCCCGCGGGCACTGACCCTCTCCATCACAGGGCCCCGCTTACCGGTGCAGCATGTCGGGGGCCTGGTTGAGCAGCGTGTAGTACTGCCGCACGAACTCCCGCCCGACCAGCAGGGGGCTCGGCTTCTCCATCACCATCGCTTTGACGAAGTCGACCTGGGGAGAGGTCACAGGTCAGCATCAGGAGGCACGAGCCCACCGCCTGCCACCACCCACGAGCACTGTGCCAGGAGCAGCCAGACAAACGTGGCCCAAAACCAGGAAGCAAACTCAAGGAGACCAGGCAGGACTGGAGCCTTTGCCTCTCCGCCGGAGACGGCCCCAGGGCCCTCAGCTGAGTGGGCTCCGGCCCGGCCCGCACAGTGCACACCTGGGCAGTGCACACCGGGAGCTGCGCCCTGCGTCAGGATGACCGGGACTGCCGGGGCTCGGGGGAGGGGTCTGCACACGGATGACACCGGGTCCAGCCTTGGGAGCACCTCCGGGGCACCCCTGCGAGCCCCACCCACAAGCACGCCCAGTCGCCAGCCCCTGGGAGGGCATCGCCAGAAGGAAAGCCCGTCTGAGGCCCAAAGCCTGACCACGGGACACACTGGGCCCGGGGGGAGGCGGGCGGGGAGCAGGGGGGAGGCGGGCCAGGTGGTGCAAGCAAACCCAAAGGGCGTGAGGAGGAAGCGGCTTCTGTGCTGCCCGGGGGGGGCCGTCGGGGTGGGGGCACCTGGACACTCCCGAGTGGCCCCGAGCGAGCGGACGGTAACAGTCAAACGACGTCCCTGATGCTGGGGAGGCCCCGCGCCCGGGCCCTGCCCCGACCAGTGACAGGCCCAGCACTGCCCGCAGGACTCGGGCCCTTTCCCGGCAGCGACCCCCCCGCAGCCTCGGGCGCCCAGGACCCTCGCACCCACACGCAGCGGGCGGCGACGGGTCTGACGTCTGGGAGCAAGATGGCGCCCACGCTCCACTCACACCCGGCTTGGCGGACAGAGCGGGCGGCCCAGGGAACTGCCGGGCCTCTGGGAAGGGGGGCCGTGCAGGGGCACCCACGCCACACGCCCGCCAACGGCGCTGGGCCCTGCCAGCTGGGGCGGGGCTGCACAGACCCACCCATGGGTGCCCCGTCCAGAAGGCCGGGGCCTGCCAGGAGACCAGTGCCACTCCTCAGAGGGGACCACAGAAGGGGCAGTCAAGAAATTAGGGGCAGGCTGGAGTGACAGCACAGCAGGTAGGGCGTTTGCCTTGCACGCGGCCGACCCGGGTTCAATGCCCAGCATCCCATATGGTCCCCTGAGCACGGCCAGGGGTAATTCCTGAGTGCAGAGCCAGGAGTGACCCCTGTGTATCGCCAGGTGTAACCCAAAAAGCAAAAAATAATAATAATAATAAAATAAAATAAAATACAGGGGGGTGGGCTGGCAAGACGGCACGGTGGCGAGGCCCTTGCCCTGGCTCAGTCGCTTGCTCCCCTGAGCCCGCCCGGGGCAGAGCCAGGAGGAAGCCCCGAGCACTGCCAGGTGTGGCCCAAACAACAAAGATGCCAAACAGAGAGCGTTGGTGCCAACCCTAGCGTCAGCACGTAACTGGACCGGAGACATGGGACAGGAGGGCACCCCCAGCCCGCCAGGAGGGGCCGGGGCACCCCCAAGTGGACCCAAAAAAAAAGACCTTTACGTAAAGAACGCTGCAAGGCTGCAGAGACAGCAGGGCGGGAGGGAGTTTGCCACCGCACGCGGGGGACCCAGTTCCACCCCGACCCCGGCACGGTCCCCGACCCCCGGCAGAGTCCCCAACCCCAGGGCTCGCCAGCCAACTGCCCACACGCTGGGCGCTCTCGGGCCGGGCCGAGGAGCAGGCCTCGCCCCAGGCAAGGGTGCAAGTGGCACCCGCCCTCAGCAGTGACCCGGGACCCAAGCCCGAGGGAAACTGATGACGCTCCACACCTCACCCTCATCTTGGCAAAAATGCAAAATCAGTCAAAAACACTTGAATTCCTATTAGCACAGCATCCATTTTCGATGGGATTCTGTGTCCAGTGACTCCCGCTGGCCAGTCCCTCCCCCCTCCCTGTGCGCTCACCCCAACACTCTCGGGGCAGGTCCCAGCTGGGCTTTCACTCCAGCAGGGCACCTCTGGGCCCAAGTCACAACCTCCCAGACAGGCCTGGGCCGGGTGGGGGCTAGCCCTCGCGCTCGGGCACTCAGGCCGTGGCTGTGAACAAGGCCTATTCCGCCATGCGTGAGTCAGAGACGGCCAGAGGGTCTCAGCAAGGGAGACGCTCACTGAAGGCCCCCAGCTAGGGCCCCGACCTGCCAGCAAAGGGCCGGGGCAAGTCCATCTGGGAGAGGTCAGCTTCCCTAGTGCCGTGGACGCCAGAAGGCGTGGCAAAGCCGAGGGGGAAACCGAGCCCAGGGCTGAGCCCCCGGATGGCGGCAGGGACCACCAGCAGCCGGAGGGCCACCCCACTGTCGCCAGGCGGGCAGGACCAGCACTGGGGCCGCACCTGACCGCCAGGGCGGGCCCGAGCACTCAACACCACGAAATAGGATTTCTACGAAATGACTTATCGATCCAGTTTCTGATAATCCCATTTGCCATTCCGTTGAAACAAGCAATATAAAGTGACTTGTTTTCTGCCTGCGGGTGGGGGGCAGGGGGCAGGCTGGGGGGCAGGGGGCACACCAGGGACATGGCGAAGCCAAGGTCACACTGGTGGGGGGTTGGCACGGGGACCCCAATGCCGAAACAACCGAATCCGACAACTCTGAGCCCCGCGTGATGAAACAGAAAACACTGACAGTCAGAGACGACCCGGTGGGTCCAGACCACCGGCAGGCGGCCGGGGGGGGGGGGGTGGGGGGGTGGGGGGCGTGGTCCTGAGCAGCGCCAGGAGCAGGCCCGAGCACATGCTCCACATGGCCCCAAACCAAGCAAGGGAGACCCTACGCACACGGGAGATGCACACGGGAGATGAATACAGGGACAGGAGGCCCTGACGGAGGGCGGACGGACAGACAGACGCCCGAGTGGGTGCTTCGGGCCCCGCCGGACAGCGTCTGACAGACCTGCGTCCCCGTCATCAGGGCCCAGACCCACGGGGCTCACCAGTGCTCACTTCCACTGTTCAAACTCAATCTGCCGGAGGGACAGGACAGCAGGGGGAGACGCTGGCCTTGAACTCGGCCATCCCGGGTTTGTTCCCCACACCCCAGGGTCCCCCGAGTCCCGCCAGGAGTGATCCCCGAGCACCGGGAGGTGTGCCCCCTCCAAACATTCTTTGGAAAGGGCCAGACAGGCGTGCTCTGGAGCGTGTCTGAGAGAAAACCTCTACGCAGGAGAGACAGCAGAGCGGAGGGCACTTGCCTTGCACGTGGCCAACCCGGGCTCGAACCCGGCATCCCATATGGTCCTCCACGCACTGCCAGGGGTGATTCCTGGGTGCAGAGCCAAGAGTCAGCCCTGAGCATCGCTGGGTGTGACCCAAAAACTTGAGAGAAAAAAAAGGAAGCCCACCCCCAGAAGCCAGAGCGCCCTCCGCACGGACCACTGGCCCTCGGAGCCCTGCCCCACATCAGGAGCTGCAGACAAGCAAACCTCCACCAACAGGTGCAGGGCCATGCCAACCGCGGTCAGCTCAGAGCCCATCAGCAGGGCACAGTGGACAGCGCCAGGGGCCTGCCAGGAGGGATTCCCAGGAGCCAGCCCCGGGCTTGGCCCAAACACCAGACCTGCACGCCACGCCCTGGCCAGCGCGGGCTCTGCCGTGGGGGAGTGTGGGGGGACGGGGTGCCAGGGGGAGAGGCCGGGCCAGGCTCTGCCAAATGTCCTCCTGCCACCTCTAGGGATAGACAGGCAGGGACAAGCAGGCCACAGGGAGACGGGCGGTCTGGGGGCACCTCGAGGGCACGACCGAGCGACCTGGCCATCAATAAGCCCAAAGCCAAGCCAGGAGAGGCAGCACGGCCCCGGGAGCAGAGCTCAGAGCTGCCCGCACCCGGCTAGGTGTGGCCCCAACCCAGCCTGCAGCCCGGCGGGCAGATGGCCAGCTCGCGCCGGACAGCACGTGTGCCAGCGCAGGACGCGGAAAGAGCGAGCAGCCTGACTCGGCACAAGTTTCTCAACCTGGTTTACTTAAAAGGAAACGGGGCCAGAGAGACAGCAGAGAGGGGAGGGAACCTGCCCGCACGAAGCACCCGGCACCCCCCGAGCTTCCAGTGACCCAAGCACAGACCCAGAAGGAACTTGGGCATCGCGGGGTTCCCCCCACCCCCTAAAAGAGACAAACCTTCCTGAGAAACCTTGAATGAGGAAACAGGCAACAGTCACCCCGGCCAAGCCAGGAGCAAGCACGGGCTGACCGAGAGGGCCACCACCAGGAGGCCCCAGCAGCCCAGGCTCCGTGACCTGGGGCTGGAGGCCTAGCAAGTCCACCCAGCCATGGTGGCAGTGAGTCATCCCACTGGACACCGGACAGACATGGCTGGGCTCCAGGGGGAAGGTCAGGTGCCCCGACCTGTGGGAAAGCTAAGGAAACACCCAAAGGCCAATCGCTTCATCACCTTCTGATCAGGGTCAGCTGCTGTGCGTCCATCCATCCCCCTGCCCACATCACTAGTCAACCCTGGACAGCCAGGGCAAGCTGTCCAGCCCCCCAGGTGGGGCCCCCGAACAAAAGGGAGAAAGCTGGCGGAAGGTCAGTGGACAGTCACCTCTCACCTCGAGAGGGCTTCCAGAGCAGAAGGAAACCGAGTCGCCAGCTCGTCTGGGATCCTCGGGTCCCTCCAGCTGGGCTTCTCACTCAGGGCCGGGGCAGGGCAGAGCCAGGAGCAGCCCTGAGCGCCTCCAGGTGTGGCCCAGCAGCCCCGGGTACCAAAGGCGGGAACCACCTCACAGGTCATCAGAGAAGCTCACAGGACACATACCCAAGGACCAAACTGCTCCGAGGCTTGTCCCTGAGCCGGAGCACCTACTGGCCTGTGCGGGGCGCGCCAGGGCCACTCCTGGCCAGGCCTGGGGGACCTCCCGGGTGCGCCCGAGGCAGGGGCTGACTGCTGCACCATCTCCCTGGCCGCCAGCCTTTCTGTTCTCAACCTACTTAAAATTTCCCCCTTTGTCAGCTCTGACTTCGTCCCAGACGAGAACACAAAATCAAATCAACACATAAGGCATATCGGAACGCTGAAATACTTTGAAACCACCTAAATAAAATGTGGAAAATCAAGTGGGCAATTTTACTTAACACTTAAGGAAAAGAGTGGCATTTTATCTTTAGATGCTGCCTCACCCGTACGCCTGTGGACTCCCCCACCATCCCCCAAACACACACACGGGGGGCTCTGCCCAGGTTTCCTATACAAAGCAATGAACCGCTTAGAAAGACCCAGTACTGGAAGTGTCTGTCGCTGGCCGGTGGGGATTTCCTCAGTGTTGCCGAGAGCGGAGTGGACCGCACCACGGTGGTGCGCACTGCACGCTGTCCAGGTCGGGATAGGGGCTGGAAGGACGGAGAGCAAAGGAACCTTGGTGGGCCCTGGTTCAGGGCCTACCAAGCAACAGGGGCTCCCTGGTCGGCAGACTCCGTCCAGAGAAGGCAAGCACACAGGCACATACCTATATACCTGCACACGTGCACACACCCCCACGCACCCTCACGTCCTGCCACGTGCTGTTTGCCGGAGGCCCAAGCCAGGCTTTGGATCTTCTCAACAGTGGCCGAGAAAACGACCCCAAATTTTTTTCCAATTAACACGAAAGGTTAATTTCGTTGCCTGGGCTGTCCTTCAAGGATATAAAAAAACCCGAACTCAAACCTTCGACTGGAAGTTTAAATGCGGGTTATAGGAGCCCGGACACGTGACCAATTCGAAAGCTAAGCCCGGAGGGGCCGGCGCGGGTCACCCGGTGAGTAAGGATGTCACCGCCGCCGCGGTACTTTGTTTAGCCCGGCCCGCCCCGGGGCGACGGAAACGCGGGCGGCCCGGCCGGACTCGCTGGCCGGGGGCCGGTCACGCGTCCCGCTAGGCCCAAGGCAGCCCGGGGGCCCGGCCCTAGCAAGCGCCGGTCAGTGCGGGAATAAAGGCCGGGCGTGCGGGCAGCTGCAGCGAGCGGGGCGCGAGGCGCGCGCCAAGCAGGGGACACGAGGGGCGCGGGCTCCGGCGCGCGCCGGGCAGGGGACATGGGGTGGGGGACACAGGACGGGGGCTCCGGCGTGCACGGGTGGGGGGCAAAGGGGAAGCTCCGGCGTGCATGGGAGAGCACAGAAGGCTTCCGTGTGCACGGCTGGGGGGCACGGGGAAGCTCCGGCGTGCACGAGTGGGGTCACGGGGGGAGCTCCAGCGCGCACGGGTAGGGGGCACGGGGGAGTTCCGGCGTGCACGGGTGGAGGGCACGGGGGGAGCTCCGGCGTGCGCGGGTGGGGGGCACGGGGGGAGTTCCAGCGTGCACAGGTGGGGGGCACGGGGGGAGCTCCAGCGTGCACCGTGGAGGGTCGAGAACAGCCCCGGCGCTGCAAGGGGGCTGCCGCGCGCCCCCGGCCCGCACAAAGGCCGCGCACCTGTCGGCCGCGCCGGGCCCCCCGGCCGAGTCCCCGCGCGGGCTCCGCTCCCGTCCGCGCCCTCGGTCCCGGCCCCCGGCCTGCGCCCCAGCCCCGGCGGCCGCGGCGGGCGCGTGGGCGCGGCCCCGGCCCGCGTGGCCGTTGGGCGCGCGCGGGAGGAAGCGGCCACGCGCGGGCCTGCGCCTGCGCCCGCGCCCGGCCGTTGAGGCCCGCGCCCGCCCCGCGCCCGGTCCGCGCCCCCGCGCGCCCGCCCGCCCACCGCCCGCGGCCCACCTGCGCGGCTGAACGGGGCAGCGACGAGCGAGGCTCCGGGCGCGGGAACGCGGAATGCCCTCACGCAGCGGCGTCCGCACACACGCGTGCTCCGGCGCCGGCCTATATATGCGCGCGCAG
Source organism: Sorex araneus (assembly GCF_027595985.1). Taxonomy (NCBI): domain Eukaryota; kingdom Metazoa; phylum Chordata; class Mammalia; order Eulipotyphla; family Soricidae; genus Sorex; species Sorex araneus. Next base: position 262,702,200 of record NC_073303.1, read on the forward strand.
CCCAACCTGCTGCGGCCGGGGCGGGCACCCGCCCGCCAATCCCCGGCGCGCCCTCCGCGCCCCTCGAACTGCCATTGGTCGTGCGGCCGGGATGGAGGTGGGGCTCTTGATTGGCTTCGGCTCGCGCCTATAGACCAAGAGGGCTCTCCGTTCCCTAGTAACGGACTGGCAGGCACAGGCACCAATGATTTACGGGCACGGGGAAGGAGGGGCGGGGAACTCGCTTGAGTGATACTCGTCGCAGCCAATAAACGCGTAGGGCTGCTCCGATTGGCTCAAGCACCTTCCCCGGGCGGAGATCCGCTCTCCGTACAGGAGCGGTTGCTCCACAAGGTGGGGCCCGTGTACTTTGGGGAAGTAAACCCCAAGTAAGCAGGGGGTGGGCGCGGGAAGGCCGCGGCTGGCCAGCCAATGGCGGCGCGGAGCGGAGCTGATTGACGGGCGGCCGCGGCCGCCGGGCCCCGCGCGCCGGCCCGGCGCCCCAGCTGTCACCCGCTTGCAGCGGCGCAGCCACGTGCGGGCCGAGGGCCGCGCTGACCACCCGGGACGCCCGGGCCCGCTTCCGCAGCGACCCCCGGGTGGGCACTCTTTGTCTTCTCGCTCCGATTGGGGCTGGAGGCCCTAAGACGCCTGCGCGCCCCCCCAGGGCGGGGAGAGGGCGAGCGGGATGGGTTTGCCTGGAGTCCCCCAGCACCCCTGCGGGTGGCGGGTTCCAGGGGAAGGGCTCCAGCCCGGCTCTGGGCTCGCGTAGGGGGGCCTGAGTCGGGGCCCGCACCGGGCTGGGCATTTACACAGGCTCTGCTTTATGGGTTTACATTCTGGAAGGCTCCGCCAGCGGCCCGGACTTGGCTGTGGTGCCCGGAGCCTCGGACCCCAGCACCCTCTGCCGCTGTCCAGCCCGCGGACAGGCACGGTCCAGGCCCCCATGGTCAGGCCCCACAGTCGCTCTCAGCGGGAAGGAGCGCCGAGAAGGGCCGGTCCACGGGGGTCCCTGTGGCTAGGAGCCCGGGCAGAGCATCATCAAGCCCGTGTAGGGCAGAGCCCCTCCCCACCCCCACCCGCCCGGGGAGGAAGGAAGGGCCCCTCCGAGTATTTCCCCAAAGGCCATGGAAGCTCTGACCTAGTAGGTCTCCTGACCTCTCACCTCCCACCTCTGCACAAGGCCTGGGGCTGCCCACAGGAAAAGGAGGTGCCTGAGGCAAGGGAAGGAGAGATGGGTGTTCCCAGTTAGGAAAGACAATAAAGGGGTCCCACAGCCCCGGGCCAGGAGGACTGGTCCACAGATGGAAGCTTGCCAAGTCGGGGAGGTGTGTGTGTGGGGGGGGGAGGCAGTTAGGACCGAGGAGGGAGGATTATGACTGATAGAAATGGTCACGCTGAGGGCTGAGGGCTGATTGCAAACTACAGTGCTCGGAAGGAAGGGGAGAAAGAAGAAAAGCATCTGCCAGAGAGGAAAACTGGGGGTGTGGGGGGAGAGAAGCTGGGGACGTTGGTGGTGGGGAATGCACAGTGCTGACAGGAAGGGTGTTGGAACATTGTATAACTGAAACTGAATGAACAACTTTGTAACTGTATCTCACAGTGATTCAGTTTCAAAAAAGAAAAAAAAAAAGGAAAAGAAAGTGGTCCCAAGGGGAGGGTGGACCAGGGATGGTTCAATGGCTGATGCCAGGCTGACTGCATGCTAGAGCCCAGGTTGGAGCCCTAGCACTGCGTGGAGTGAGCACTGCACCTGGGGTACCAGCCGAGAACAATCCCCCCCTCCCACCCCCGTGCCAACATTCTTCCTTCAGGTAGAGCTTTGGAAAAGGGGCTAGTGAGCGCACAGCCAGTAGGGCACTTGTTGCGCATGCAGCCAGTGGGGCTCAATCCCCAGCACCCCTATTGGTCCCGAAGCACTACCAGGAGTGATTCCCAAGTGCAGATAAGCTCTGAGCACTGCAGAGGGGCCCCGCCCCCTCAAAAAAAGTTTTAAAAGACTTCCGAGTTCTGATCTACCCTCCTCCTGACCTACAGCCATCCCAGGTGCCGCTGAAGTGTTTGTCTGTTTGGGGCGGTCTGTTGTTTGGGACCGACCCAGCAGCTCCGGACAGCAGCCTCAGTGCTAAATCCTACTCAGGCTCGGCCCTCTCAGCTGCCTGACACAGCCAGGAGGCAAAGGCTCCCGGAATTTATGACACTGCAGGTCCTAGCAGATGGGAAACTAAGGCAAAAGAAGCTCGGGGCTGGAGAAATAGCACAGCTGGTAGGGCGTTTGCCTTGCACGCGGCCGACCCGGGTTTGAATCCCAGCATCCCATATGGTCCCCTGAGCACGGCTAGGGGTAATTCCTGAGTGCAAAGCCAGGAGAAACCCCTGTGCATCGCCAGGTGTGACCCCCCCCCAAAAAAAAAAGCAAAAAAAAAAAAGAAGAAGCTCAATAGCTAGGGATGGTTCATAAGGAAAATGACGGGGGAGGTGTAGAAGGGCGATTAACTGTTCATTTTACATCCAGTCAAGGCAGAAAAAGAGATGCTGGGGGGGGGAGATAGGGGCAGATGTTCCGCTATTGTGGGGTGCACAGCATTCAATGCTCAGGGGTGTTGCTCAGTGCTGGGATCAAACCCAGGGCCTCAAACATTCGAGGCAGGGGCTCTGCCACTTGTACTTTTTGTTCGGGGGCCACAACTGGGAGTGCTCAGGGCTTCCTCCTGGCTCTGTGCTCAGGAATCACTCCTGAATAGACTGGGGGGCCATGTGCGGTGCTGAAGTTTGAACCCGAGCCGGCCACGTGCAAGGCAAGTGCCTTTCCCGCATCCTCTGGGCCCGGTTCTGCCGCCTACGCCCCATCCTGGCAGTGCCACAGTTGGTTTATTTTGGGGTGAGGTACGGGAAGAGGGTTGGCCATATCCTGCAGTGCTCAGGGGCTATTCCTGTCTGTGTTCAGTTGACCTCCTGGAAGTGCTCAGGGGACAGTATGTGGTGTCAGGGGCAAAACCAAGATCAGCCGCATGAAAGGTGCGCCTCAAAGCCGTGCTCTCTGCCCAGCCCTGAGTGGTGGTTATAAAGACTGAGAAAGTGCGTATATGTAATGTACATGCGTGTTGAGGTATTTCTATGCAGCGATACACTTTTAAGTACATATTTAAATATTACACCTACGTGACCTAAATTTCCAGAGTATTTTATCATTTTGAGGGGGGGATTCTTTTTCGGTTTTTATTTTTAGGTTTTCGAGTCACACTCATCCAAAGATCCGCCGCCGGCCAGCTGCTCAGGGGCTTGCTGCTGGCAGGGCTGAGGGGGCCACGCGGCGGTGGGGACTGACCCCAGGCCCCGGGCCTCCCGCGTGGGCCCCGGGCACCCCTGGGAGAGAAGCTGGGGGTGTAGCCCAGCGCGGCCGTGCGTGGCACCCAAGCCCCCGGAACCTGGGCAAGGAGCGCCTCCTGCAAACCACGTGCTGCTGGAATGTCCCCTGCGCTCCGGTCCCCAGGGCGGACGCGGCCCCGCAGACCCCGGCGCGCTGCGCGGGACCCACTGAGCCGCGCGGGTTGTGGAGGGGCCCGGCCGGAAGGCCGCGGCCGGGCGGGCGGGGCCTGAGGGGCGGGGTCTGCGGGCGCGGCGCCGATTGGGCGGGCCCGGCGGGGGCGGGCCTGCGGGCGCGACGCCTATTGGGCAGACCCGGCGGTGGGCGGGGCCCGGGCGCGCACTCCCGGAAGCGCCGCCCCCGGCCCGAGCCCCAGCCCAAAGCGCTGCCGTCATGCCGGTAAGTGGCCGGTGTGGCCCCGCCGGGTCGGGCCGCGGTTGTGTCCAGGGCCACTGGAGGGGACAGACCGAGGGAGGCCCCAGCGCGCGTGACCCCAGCCGGGTCGGCGCTGGACACCCCGCTGGGCACAAGAGGCCCGCGGGGCCAGCCCGGGAGAGGGTCCTCGGGGGGCAGCTCGGGAGAGGGTCCGCGGGGGACAGCCCCGAGCCGGGTCCGCGCGGCCAGCCGCGGAGAGGATCCGCGGGGCCAGCAGGAGCTGCAGAGCTCAGCCAGGTGGACAGGCCCCCAGGAGCCGAGCCAGCGTCCTCACCTGCAGGCTCCCCCATACCCGACCCCACCAGCGTGCTGGGCCGGAGTGGTCACGGCCGCCAGCGGTCCAGCCCGAGCCTTCTGGGCCGCCGGGGCCCAGCCCTGCCCCTCCCCGCAGCCCCGTGACCTAGCACCAGCCTTTGGGGAGCCCCAGGTGAGTCCTGGCTCAGGTAACCTTTCCCATGGGCTGCGAGGTGCCTGGAGACAGGTCAGACCACACGCCCAGGCCTGCCCTGCTGTGGGGCCCCAGGAGACGCCCGCTGTCCACACTTGTTTGCTTCTGAGCCTGTTGTGCGGCCAGGCCCTGAGGGCAGGGCAGTGCGGCCCGGCCACCCTGCCAATCCGTGTCTCAATTTCCGGCCACGCCATGAGGGTCCCCAGGAAGGAGGCGCGGCCGCAAAGACAAAGCCAGGGTGTCCGCTGCAGACCCTTGTTTTGAGAGCGGCAGACCCCTGGCCCCCAGACTCTGGCCAGCAACTCAGCCCGGAGTGGAAACCGGGTGTGTGGGCGACCGTCCCCCACCAGGGGTGGGACATGGGCTGGAGGTGCCCCAGCAGCTCTCCCTGCCAGGTCCTGCTCCCCGCAAGCCCTGCCCGGTGGGGAGTGGGTAAGGCCACGGGGATCTCTGCAGTCCCCAGCAGGACTGGTCACGCCTGAGCCCTGATCAGTAGGAGGTGCGGGCAGGGAAGGGGCAGGCGGCCGCTCATCCTCACTCCCCCCCGCTGGCCCCCAGCCCTCCCCGCACCAGAACTGAGGCCCCCGGCCACCAGTTCCGGAGAGGGTGGACACCAGTACCCGAGGCCTCAGCCTGGACGGGCTGTCCCCGCCCCCTGGAGGCCCCTGCCCTGCACAGCCACACCAGGCAGGCAGCTTGAGGCTCCAGGCTGCCCGCCCCCCCCCCCCCCACTGCAGCCCACGCCCTCTGTTCCAGAGGCACGAGTTCTCCGTGGACATGACCTGCGAAGGCTGCTCCAGCGCCGTCATGCGCGTGCTCAACAAGCTGGGAGGTGAGCACGCCGGGCCCAGCGCCAGGCCCTCCCCACGCAGCCCCTCCCCCAGGGGTGCTCCCTGTCCCCCCTGCAGGGGTGCTCCCTCCTCCCCCGCCCCTGTCCCCCTGCAGGGGTGCAGTTCGACATTGACCTGGCCAACAAGAAGGTGAGCATCGACTCAGAGCACGGCGTGGACAAGCTGCTGGAGACCCTGGGCAAGACGGGCAAGGCTGTGTCCTACCTGGGGCCCAAGTAGGGGCCAGGCCGAGCAGGTGGGTGCGGGAGCCCAGCCAGCCCCAACAGCAGGACGGGCCCTGGGGGGGGGCCGTTTTTCTGCCGTGTGATCTGCTCCTCCTCGTCTCTGGGCTGTGCGCTCCCCCCCGAGCCTGGCCAGCCCTGCCCCTGGGGTGCCCTGGACTGCCCCCCACCCCCACGGCCTCTGCCCACAGACAGGTGGGTTAGCCGCAGGCCCAGGGCTGGCTGCACCTCTGGGCACAGTGGCCAAGCACTGCAGCCCAGCCCTGCCCCCACCCTGAGTCCCCCCCCCTCAGTCCCCTGCCCACAGCTCTGCATCCGTCCACTTGGTCAGCAGGACAGTGATCCCTGCTCCCTGGCCCTCACTCCATACCCTTGAGTCCCCGGCTTCCAGCGGCAGGTGGCTCAGGGTGACAGCCACCAGCGCCCTACCAGAGCCTGTGCCCGCCTGAGGCCAGCTTTAGACCGCGTCTGGGGACCAGTGTCCCCACTGGCCACCCTGCAGTGCAGACCAGCGCCCGGCCCCTGCAGTACCAGGCAGCAGGCAGCAGGTGGCGCCCCTGCCCACCACCTCTGTTTTCCAGGAATGCTGGCCCTTGCCCCCCTGCTCGCTGGACCCTTGGACCCCAGGAACAGCAGATGTTTTTCCTGCAGAGATGTGCCCCGCACCCCCCTGGGCTCCCTGCAATAAAGTCCAGCTGCCCTGCCCGGAAGTGCATCTAAGTCGTGCTGTCTCACATGAGGGCCTGGGTCGGGTTGTGGGATGCCCAAGCCCCCAGGACAGCCCCTCTGTTCTTGTCCCAGGAGTCACAGTGGACAGCATTGAGTGCAGGGGGGGGGGTGTGAGTGTGTGCTTGGATTGGGAGGCACAGGGTGTGTGTGTGGGGGTACAGAGTTTGGGTATGGGGTGGGGTGTGTGCATATGTGTGTATTAGTGGGTGTGGATACGGGGCAGTGGGTGTGCATGCGTGTGTATCTGTAGGTATGGGGGTGTGTATCTGTGAGCAGGGGCAGTGTGTGTGCATGCGTGTGTAGGTATGGGGTATGGGCGTGCATGCCTGTCTGTGTAGGTACAGGGTGTGTGTGTGTATGTGTGTGTGTAGGTACAGGTATGGGCTTGGATGCATGTGCATGTGTGTAGGTACGGGGTGTGGGCATGCGTGTGTGTGTGTGTAGGTACGGCGTGTGGGCGTACATGCGTTTCTCTGTGTGTGTGTGTGTATAGGTACGGGGTGTGGGCGTACATGCGTGGGCGTACATGCGTTTCTGTGTGTGTGTGTGTGTGTGTGTATAGGTACGGGGTGTGGGCGTACATGCATTTCTGTGTGTGTGTGTGTGTGTGTGTGTATAGGTACGGGGTGTGGGCGTACATGCGTTTCTGTGTGTCTGTATCTGTGTGGGTAAGGGTGGGTGTGTGGCCGGCCCTGGCCGCTTCTGAGGGTCAGCACCTCTGAAGTGTCCCAAGCTGACCGCCTCGCCCTCGGGTGGGGGGTCCGTGTGTGAGGCGGGACAGTCTGGATTCCATCTGACCCTCCCTCATTCTTGCCTCAGGGTCCAAAGTGAGATCTTCCCCGGCAGAGGAAGCCCCCATGCCACTCCCCGGCGGGCCCTGGAACAAAGCAGAGCCCCCAAACGCCACTGACCACTGGCTGCCCTTCTGGGTGTCAGCCGGGCGACTGGCCGGCCAGGAGGGGGCTCACACTCTCCCCCGGCCTTAGCAGTCAGGCCTTGCGGGCAGGGGCACAGGGCTGGCCCCTAGGGAGGGACCCAAGCGGGGACCGGCCCCTTGCCCGGGCCTTTCCCCTCCTGCCCTCTAGGTGGCGCCCCTGCACCTCTGCAGGGAGGAGGCGGGGGCGTGGCGCCTGGCCCTAGGGGTGCTTCCTGGCCGGCCCCTTCTGGCAGGAGCCCTCTGAGACCCAGCAGTGCCTGTCCCCTCTGCCTTCTCCGCCAGCCCACACCCACCCGAGTTCTCGTCTCTTGGGGATCCGGGCACCAGGAGGGAGCCTGAGGTGGGCGGGTGGGGGGGCTTTCCCCACGGGGTGGGCCCTGCCAGCAGCCGACCAGTGAACGCGGCTGGGCCACGCCGGGCTGGGGTCTCTGCAGAGGGTCTCAGGGCTGGAGGGCAGGGTGGGGGTCACACCGCACCAGGCTAGGGTCCCAACAGGGGGTCTCAGGGCCCCTCCCCAGCTCTGGGAGGCTGGGGGCGCTCGGGCAGGCCCGGTGGACACCCGGTACGGGCACCGCCACCCCGATACAGCACAGCTGAGAGGAGGTGGGGTGGGGGTGGACAGTGGAGCCAGGACAGCAAGAGGCAGGGGTCATGCGGCTCCCTCAGGCCTCTGCCGTGGGCCTGCAGCACCCCCGGGCTGGAGGCCCCTCAAGGACAAACCCGCTTTCAGGGCCCCGGGGCACAGTTACTGCCCAGGGCCTCCTGTGGGGCGGGGCGCCCTGGACCCAGCCAGCCGGGATGCACGTTCCAGAACGTTCCATGGGGCAGCCCCCTCCCAGGGCCTGCAGGGATGGGAGCTGCAGGGAGCCCTGGGACCTGTGAGCCGCGTGACTGGCCCCCCACCCAGGCCGGGCAAGGGGACGGGGAGCGCCTGGCCACTGGGCACACTGCCCACCGGACATACCAATGCCGGGTGCAGCGAGACCGCGTGAGGCCGGGCGGGGCGGACGGGTGGGTGGACAGACAGGCGGACAGATGCAGCGGGGAGCGAGGGTGGCCTTCCCGGGACAGACGAGGCCAGCCAAGCCCACCCACCTGGGCCGAGACAGGGGCACCCTCGGGCTCATCCACACGTTTCCTCCGTCTCTGCTGCCCGGCGCTGGCAGGGCCTCGGCCCCCGTACATGGGTCTCGGCCCCTCTGCACGCCATCCCCGGCGCGTGCGCCCTCCTTCGGGGGTCCCTGGAGCCCCCCGACAGGCACCACAGCCCGTGTCCTGGTCACCTGTGTCCTGGGGAGACCGGGCGGCAGGCAGGCGGGGGCCCTACTGGCCCCCCTGTCCCTGACTCGGGGTCGGGCCACGGGCCAACCCGCCGGCCGGGGACGCCCCCGCGGGGCCTGTCCCCGATGCAGCGTCCGCATAATGAGGTGTTTGGAAACACGGTTTTCCTGTGCGGACGGAGCCTCCCAGCCAGGCGGGCACTGGGGCCTCTCAGTCGCCCGCGTCCAGCCAGCCGGGTGTCGGCCAGGGCTGGGAAGGGAGCCCGGGCGGGGGAGCGTGGGCCACAAAGGCCAGCTCTGTGATCCCCGGCGGGGTGTTTGCCGAGTGCCCCCGGAGCCCCCACACCGGGCAGGTGAGGCCACAGCCCGCGGCTCCCCCCCGAGCCCCTCGGCCTCTCGCCCGCAGGCGCCGGTACTTTTCCAGCAGCCCGGCCGGGGGAAGTCGGGGCGTCGGGCTGGGCCCCTCAGCCCGGTCGGTCTCCTCTCCCAGCCCCCCTGCCGAGAGACCGGGGCCGCCCCAACAACACGTCGGCGAAGAAAATCCACGCAAGGCCAGCGTGGTCGAGCTCGAGTCCCTCCCAGCACCCCACGTCCCCTCCGCACCCCCGGGTCTGCCGGCGGCCCCCCAACACAACAGTCCCGTTTGTTGACACTGGTGCTAAATTCAGGCTTGCTTTCCCTTCCGGGGGTCTTCGAGACCCTCAGTAGACTCTGGGCCCTTATCCAAGACGAGGGAGTCGGGGGCAGGCGCCTCCGTCCAAACATGCAGCCCGCGCGCACACACACACACACACACACACATACAGCCCGTCCACACACACACACACACATACAGCCCGTCCATACATACACACACACACATACAGCCCGTCCACACACACAGCCCGTCCACATACACACACATACAGCCCGTCCACACACACACACAGCCCATCCACACACACACAGCTCATACACACACACAGCCTGTACACACACACACACAGAGCCCGTTTGCAGATAGGGGGTGGCTTCTCGGGTGTCACCGGACAGGAGCAGGGAGGCTGAGGCGGGCTGGCCACCGGCGTCCAGGGGTCACTGCCTGCAGCAGGTCCCCATGGGGGAAACCGGGATCTGGCTTGTGAGAGGTCACAGGTCACGGGCGGGGGTGCCGAGCCACAGCAGGGCGACCAGGGCCCACTCCCACTCCCACAGGGGTCCCCCAGCCCACCTGGTGCGGCCCCCAAACACCAACCCCACCACAGGGAGGGCCCTCGACAGCTGGCCCTAGGGTGTGGCCAACGACGGGAGGGCAGGGGTGTCAGCACAGAGTGGGGCAACGGCCTCTCCCTGCGGGGCCTCGGGTTCATTCCTGGGGGCGGCTCTGGCTCGGTGCCGGGAAGGGCCTGGGCCTGCCCTGGGTCAGGCCTCTGCGCGGGTTCCGGCCACGAGGGCCCAGGCCGGCAGCTGTCGGCCAGGCCGCGCTCACCCCACCCCCCGGGCTGGCAGGCTCGGGCCTGGCCTCAGAGGCGCCCACAGTGCCGCCACGTGTGGCACAGACCGGGCGTGTCGGGGCGCAGCCGGGAGACACAGGGAGGCCTCTGGGGGCCGTGGAGTCGCACCCGGGGCTCGGGGCTGAGCTGCGTGCCGCCCACCCCGCCCGTGGGCTCTGCAGAGACGCTGGGCCTTGTCGTCCAGGCCGGTCTTGCCGGGCCGTGCCGGGGCGTGTGGAGCCAGGTCTGAGGCCCGGGCAGGTAGCGGAGGCGGCAGGCGGGTGTGGCCGGGCAGGAACCCAGGCGGCCCCAGGCACCCTTGCCGTTTCTCCAGAACCTGGTTCTAGAAAGTCCGGAGCCGAGCTGGGCGGGCGGCTGGCAGGGGGGCAGGGGCAGGGCCCCCCGGGGACAGGGACCCCCTGCCGCAGGGTGGGCAGCCCAGAGGGAGGGCGGGTGGTGGGGCAGCATGGGACTGTCCCCAGAGAGGCCTTCTCCACGGGGGTCCTCCGACCCTCCCTGGGCCCAGCCCCCCACCCGTGCCTGTCCAGCCTTTGCCCCAACCCCAGAGCAGCAGGCCCAAGGCGCTCAGGGCTGATTCCCGGTCCTGTGCTCGGGGGTGACTCCTGGAGTGGCCCTGGGAACCCTGTCCATACTGGGGAAGGCGGCTGGCACCTCAGGCCTTCAAGTTCCTTTCCAGAACTGGGCTGGGACCCTGAGAGAGTCACGGGGGCGGAGAGTGGGGACGTGGCTGGCGGGTGGGGCGGGCGGGTGGTGGGGGCAGGGCACTGGAGCAGCCCCAATGGCCGCGTGGCAGGGGGCTGCGCCTAGGCTGGAGCTGACCTCAGCCCTCAGGAATGTCTGCGGAGGCAGCTGGAGGGAGGAGGGGCGGGGGCTGGGGCGGGGGCTGGGGCCGGGCCAGGTGGGCGCAGGCTGCCTCTGTGGCCTTGGCCGGGGCTTTCGGGAAGGAAACAGCCCCCCCAGCACACACACAGGGAGCCCCAAGGGGGGCCACGCTGAGACAGAGGACAGGGCCAGGCCAGCAGGCCGCAGCAGAGAACTGACCAGCACCAGGGGAGGCCTGGGGCGGGGGCTGGCGCCTGGTCTGGCAGCCCCCCCAGGTGCTGCTGGACTGCCCCCACCCCCAGGCGAGCACGTGCAGACCCCAGTCCCTGGGGGATGGCGGGGCGGGGCTCTGCACTCAGGAGGAACCGGGGGTTCAGGGGCCAGACGGGGGCTGAGGAGCCTTCAGCCTGGGCCCAGGCCGCACCATGACTCCCCGAGGGGTCCCGGGCCCCGGGTCTGGCTGCCGAGTCCCTGTGAGGCCCTGTCAGCCCCCAGCCCCCGCACCCCAGCCTGTCCCAGGGCCGGAGGGGGAGGCCGCTTGGAGGGAGGGCTGAGTCACCCCATGCCGGAGCCCTGCCCCTGCCCCGGGGGCTCCCTGGGAGACACTTCCCCAGCTGGGTCCCCACCTGCACCCACCCTGGAAGCCACCCCTTTCCTGACAGGGGGGCCAGGGTGGGGCTCAGCTCCCCCCTCACATCTGTGGGCACCTCTGGGCAGCCGAGTCTAGAGCAGGGAAAGTGATTTCTAGGGGAAGGAGCCTGGGTCAGCCACGAGCAAGGCAGGCGCTCACCCAAGGAAGCACTGATCCCTGCTCCTCCCTGCATCGGGATGGTGTTCCCTGCACCATTATGGTGCTCCCTGCATCAGGATGGTGCTCCCTGCACCAGTATGCTGCTCCCTGCATCGGGACGGTGCTCCCTGCATCGGGACGGTACTCCCTGCACCAGTATGCTGCTCCCTGCACCAGTATGCTGCTCCCTGCTCCCTGCACCAGTATGCTGCTCCCTGCTCCCTGCACCAGTATGGTGCTCCCTGCATCGGGATGGTGTTCCCTGCTCTCTGCACCGGGGTGATGCTTCCTGCATCCGGATGGTGCTCCCTGAAGCGGGGTGGTGCTCCCTGCTCTCCGCATCAGGATGTCCCCAGATGCTGCCTCGGCGGCTGGGCTGGACCCGCTTCCCCTGTGATGGTCCTTCCTTGGTTTGAGTGTTTGGTCTGGGGGCTGTGTGCGGGGCTGGACACCACATGGGCTCTCCGGACAGCCCCTTTCCTGTGGAACCTGCTTTGGGACTCGAGCACTGGGCTCTCCCGGAGAGGGGACACGGCCCCGGGCGTGGCCCGTGGGCACACAGGCAGAGGCACAAACAGACGGGCAGACGGACAGGGCAGAACCAACCGCGCCAGGAGCGTGTCCACGGAGCCCTGGGGGCTGGAGCGGCCTTGTGTCCACTGCACCTGGGCACTTCCCAGGAAACAGTGGCCGCTGCCCTGCCCTGGCCCTGCGCCAGACAGGGGCCCGGCCCCCGCGGGGGCGGACAAAGGCGCCCCTGAGCCCCACAGAGGCGCCTCTCAGTGCCAACACCTGATCCGGGCCCGGCGGGCTCCCGGGGCCGGTCCTGGAGCCTGTTCGGGGGGTCCTGGGCGGGGTCTCTGGGCTCGCTAAGACCAGGTGACGCGCGGAGCTGTGAGGGGCTAGGGGCGGGCAGGGGTGTCTCGGGGTGGCTGTGCCCCTCCTCGGACCCTGCGGTCAGGGTCCTCCACTCCCGAGAGAGCAAGGCCGGCCAGCCCAGCGCCTCGCCCTCGCTGACCGCTGGGGCAGCCGGGGCCTGGGCTCAGGGCTCCTGGCCTGCTCCTCTCCCTCTTCTGGGGCAGCGGCTCCCATCCCCGGGTTCTGGGCCCAGAGCAGTGGTGACAGGTGCCGGGGCTGAGACAGAGGCCCTGGTCTGGGGAGCCACGTGGCCCTGGTGTGGCCCCTAGGAAGAGCAGAAGCAGGTGGAAGACGGGAGGGAGGCCCATGGTGCAGGGCCAAAGCCGTGCCAGGGCCCTGGGGTCACTGCAGGGCTGTAGGGCTTAAGGGGACTGGGGACGGGGATGGGGGAGGTGTGGGTGGGTGGCCGTGGATCCTGAGAAAGCTCCCTGACCCCCAGCTTCTGCAAGGCCCTCGGGGCACACAGCAGCTGCAGGATGAGCCTGGGGGCTGGGGGTGCTGGGCTGCGGGTGGGCCATGGCCAGTGGGGTCCCTGAGCTGGGACTGACTGCCCTGACCCCTCCCGCACCCGGTGCCGGCGGGCTGGGGACGCCTGCCGGGCCCAGAACAAGGAGGGGACTGTTCCAGGGGCCGACGCTGGCCAGGCTGGGGGTGTGGGCAGGAGGGGTCGGGACGCCAGCCTGGAGGGAGGAAGGAAAGGGAGCCGCCGGCCGGCAGCGGAGGGAGACGGGGAGGGGCTTCAGGGGCCCGCCCGCCCCCCGGTTTCCGGCGCTGCTCCTTCTAAAGCCCTCACATTCCAGGAGACTCCAGCCCAGCCCAGCCCAGCCCGGCACAGCACAGCTCGGCCCAGCCCAGCACAGCACAGCACAGCCTGCCGCCGCCCGAGGTACGTCGTCCCGCCCGGTGCCCGCCCGGTGCCGCTCCTCCACCCGCCACGCGCCCCCCGCCCGGCCCACACGCCATGCGCCCCCAGCCCAGCACCGTTAGTTCTGCAAAAGTGTGGCTGCGGGCGGGGGAGGTGCCTCCAGCTCCCCTCCCCCGGGAGCCCGCCCAGGGCGCAGGACCCTCCGCTCCCTGGGCGGGCGGGGGGCACTGGGGGGGGCACTCAGCAGTGGGGCAGGCGGGGAGGCCGAGTCCTCGGAACACTCTGGGCCCCGGGCATTGTTGGACAGACACAGGCCGATAAGGCAGGAGGCTGGGGAGGGGGCGGGGCAGACTCACACCCTTGGGGGGCTGCTGCTTCTGAGACCCCCTCCCATGGGCTCCCCGCGTGCTCCCCGAGTGCTCCCTCAGCACTTCCCCCAGGCTTGGGACACAAGAAAGGGCCCCCGAGCGGTCAGGAGCACCCGCGGGCAGCCCAGGACACGTGGACTGGGCCTCAGGGTGACCCTCTCTCTGACTCAGTTTCCCCTGTCAGGCTGAAGGATCCGGTGCCAACCAGGCAGTCAGAGCAGGTCCCTCAGCCCAGCTCGCACCTGCGCTGTGGCCTGCATGACGTGCATCTGTGTGTGGACGTGTGTGCTGTGCTGGTGTGTGCTATGGCGTGTGCGTGTGCGTGTGTGTGCTGTGCTGTGTGTGTGCTGTGCTGGTGTGTGCTGTGGCGTGTGCATGTGTGTGTGCTGTGCTGGTATGTGCTGTGGCGTGTGTGTGTGTGTGTGTGTGCTGCGGTGTGTGATGTGTGTGTGCTGTGCTGGTATGTGCTGTGGCGTGTGTGTGTGTGTGTGTGTGCTGCGGTGTGTGATGTGTCATGTGTGTGCTCTGGTGTGTGATGTGTGTGTACTGTGCTGGTATGTGCTGTGGCGTGTGCATGTGCGTGTGTGTGATGTGCTGTGTGTGTTCTGTGCTGGTATGTGCTGTGGTGTGTGCTTGTGCACACATGTGCTGTGGCGTGTGTGCTGTGCTGTGTTATGTGTGGGTGCTGTGTGTTGTGTGACATGTGTGCCTGTGTATGTGGGGGGAGGGGCGGGAGAGAGGGCTCAGGGAGGGGGCCTTGGCCTGGAGGGACCCGCCAGCGCCAGCGGGGCTGCCACATCGACAGAGGGCGGGGCGGGCGGGTGCAGGCAGGCGGAGCCCGGCCCCGCCCTCAGGGCTGGGGAGGGGGAGCCCATCCCTGGCAGCTGCATCCAGGCGGGAGGGGCCTGGGGCCTCCCCGACTGCAGGGCCCTGTGGCGCCTCCGCTCCCTGCTGCTGCGGCTGCGGGGCACAGAGGGACGCCCGGCATGGTGCCAGCCCAGCCAGGCACTGCTGCCCTCTCAGCTTCAGCGCGAGGACAGCCGCGTCCCCACAGGGGAGGCCCCAGGGTGGGGTGGCCACACCCGCGGTCAGTTGGGGTTTGTCCTGCTCGCCCTGTGTGCCCTCCCAGAAGGCTGGCGCCCGGCCTGGGTCCCGTTGGGGCGCAGGGCCGTGCCCGGGGCCGGACCTGCTGCGGGTCCTGGGTGACATGCCCCAGGGCTGAGATGGGGGAGCGGGACAAGACCCTGCTCTGGGACCTCAGTTTCCCCCCCGGGGTATCAGGGTCCCTGCAGCCACACACACACGTGCCGATGCACACACATGCACACGCACACACAGGGGCCCCGATACGCACACGCATGCACACATGCACACCCGCCCACTCAGGTTCCTGCCCTCCTCACCCCGCTGTGTGCACCCGAGCAGGGGGGTGGGGGGCAGAGTGCTGGACAGTAGGGGGAGCGCATGCCTTGTGCACACTGATCTGGGTTCTCTTTTTTTTGTTCTGTTTTTTGGGTCAGGTTTCTCCTGCCCTCAGGAGTCACTCCTGGCGGTGCTCGGGGAGCCCTATGGGATGCCGGGGATTAAACCCGGGTCGGCTGCGTGCGAGGCAAACGCCCCCCCCCCACTGTACTTGGATCCCTGATCTGCATTCTGTCCCCGGCACCCCATTTGGTCCCCCGAACGTACCTGGAGGGGCCCCTGAGCACTGAGCCAGGAGTCAACCCTGAGCAGCACTGGGTGTGGCCCAAACCCAAAAGAAAAAAAGAGTGGTGCTCCCTGCCAGCCTGTCCGTCCCTCACCGCCCACACCACATGGTCAGTGGGGCCCGCTCCCACCCACCCTGGCCTTCTTGGGGGACACTGAGGCCCAGTGCAGGGCAGGTCGCATCCCCTGTGCGCTGGAAAGTGCCTCAGTGGGGCAGTTGTGCAGAAATCAGGCGGCCAGGGGCTGGAGCGATAGCACAGTGGGTAGGGCGTTTGCCTTGCACGCAGCTGACCTGGGTTCGATTCCCAGCATCCCGTATGGTCCCCTGAGCACCGCCAGGAGTGATTCCTGAGTGTAGAGCCAGGAGTAACCCCTGTGCATCGCCAGGTGTGACTCAAAAAGCAAAAAAAAAAAAAGAAAAGAAAAGAAATCAGGTGGCCACAAGGCCACCCGCTCGGGCCACTGAGGAGGGGCTGAAGCGGGGCCCCGCCCACGGCCCCCTCCAGGCTCCTCCCTCTAGCAGGGCCGGCGTCTTTGTCCTCGACAGAGACGCAGCTGCCCGCGTGCTCACTGGGCGCCGCGAGGTGGCTCAAGGGACTCGGTTCACGGGGCCTCTGCAGGTCCCCGAGCACCCCTGGGTGAGGCCCTGAGCAGAAGCCAGTCACTGGGGCGTCAGGGTCAAAGGCCAGAGGCCATGGAACACGCGGGGGAGGGGTGACTCCAGGGCGCCCGCTGCCCACGTGCCTGGCAGGTCTGAGCCCCCCGCCCCCTGCACACACACTGCGCCAGCCGCTAGAAGGTTCTAGAAGGCGCTCTCCTGACACGGCTGCTCCCTGCAGGGTCTCAGCACCATGAGGGCCTGGATCCTGCTCCTCGTCTGCCTGGCCGGGAGGGCCCTGGCCGCGCCGGTAAGGCCGGGGGCGGAGCCGGGGTCGCCCGCCACGGGGCCCCGCCCCTGTTCCCGCCCCCTGACCCGCCCCCTGACCCGCTCCCCCCAGCAGCAAGAGGCGCTGCCCGATGAGACGGAGGTGATGCTGGAAGACGCAGCGCCTGCTGAGGAGGCCGAGGTAGGGGGGTGGTGCGGGGGGCGCCGCTGGGGGGACCTGTGCGCGCCTGGGGAGCACTGCTGGGGAGGACTGTGCGTGGGGGAGCACTGCTGGGGGGCCTGTGTATGTGGGAGCGCACGGCTGGGGAGGACTCTGCGTGGGTGGGGGGACAGGGTCCCACATGCATGGGGGGTCACCACTGTCTCCCCGTGCCCTCTGCCCGCCCCTCCCCCTCACTGCCCGCCCGCAGGTGCCTGTGGGAGCCAACCCCGTGCAGGTGGAGGTGGGCGAGTTCGAGGATGGCGCTGAGGAGATGGCCCCCGAGGAGCTGGTGGCAGAGAGTAGGTGCTGGGGGTCTGCAGGGACACGGGGGCCTACCCGCTTTCACGCTGGGCTCGCCTCTGGATGCCCCTGGGACCCTGCTCAGCCACAGGCCCCACAGTCCCCCAACACCCGGTCAGCCCTGGCCCCTGCCCACCCGCCGCCTCGCCCCTGCCCTGCCTCCAGACCCCTGCCAGAACCACCACTGCAAGCACGGCAAGGTGTGCGAACTGGACGAGAGCAACACCCCCATGTGCGTGTGCCAGGACCCCACCAGCTGCCCCGCGCCTGTCGGCGAGTTTGAGAAGGTGAGGGGGGGGTGGGGGTGGCGGGGGTGTCGTCGGGGCCAGGGGTGCTGGGGGGCCCGGCGGGACCAGGGGCCAGGTGGCTCGAGCGGCTGTAGACGAGCTGCGGGTGTGTGCAGGTGTGCAGCAACGACAACAAGACCTTCGACTCGTCCTGCCACTTCTTCGCCACCAAGTGTACCCTGGAGGGCACCAAGAAGGGCCACAAACTGCACCTGGACTACATCGGGCCATGCAAATGTGAGCCCGGGCGGGCGGGGCTGGGGCGGGGCCAGACCCACAGGGGCGGGGCTACAAGGGGCGGGGCCAGGAGTGCAGCAATGGCCTATGGGGCGGGGCCACATCCACAGGGCGGGACACTAAGGGGCGTGGCCATGTCCGCGGGGCGGGGCGGGGTAAGGCCTGAGGGGGCGGGGCTACAGGCTACAGGCTGTGAGCGCCAGGAGGGGCGCAGGGTGGGCTCTCCAGGCTGACCTCTGGCGGCCGTGGCGGGCCGCCTCCATCAGACTCTGGCTCCCGGTGTGGCCCCCGCCGGCCCCCGCTGGCCCCCGCTGACCCCGCGTCCCCCCAGACATCCCGCCGTGCCTGGACTCGGAGCTGGGCGAGTTCCCCCTGCGCATGCGGGACTGGCTGAAGAACGTGCTGGTCACCCTGTACGAGCGCGACGAGGACAACAGCCTCCTGACCGAGAAGCAGAAGCTGCGGGTGAGCGGCCGCCCGCCCGGCCGCGCGGGGCGGGGGACCCCGGCTCTGGCCCCCTGACCGGACCGTGTGTGCAGGTGAAGAAGATCCACGAGGACGAGAAGCGCCTGGGGGCCGGGGAGCACCCCGTGGAGCTGCTGGCGCGAGACTTCGAGAAGAACTACAACATGTACATCTTTCCCGTGCACTGGCAGTTTGGGCAGCTGGACCAGCACCCCGTGGACGGGTGAGCGGACGCAAGTGCACGCGCATGTTTACACACATTCGTAAGGGCATGAATACGGGTGAGTGTGCATGTTTGCATGTGTACACGCATATACACGCATGTACGTGTGTGTGCTCTGCTGCCAGCCACCAGCCGGGTCTCCCAGCCCCTCTCTGGCCGCGCAGGGCTGTCCAGCTGTGTCCTGCAGCCGTGAGAAAGTCCCCTCTGTGTGTCTCTGACGCTTTCCCCAGGCGCTGTGGGCAGCCGCTGGTCCTCAGCTGCACTGTGTGTTCCCAGGGGGCGCTGTGGGGGATGGGGCGGGCGGAAGTGGACCCGGGAGTCGCCACCCCGCCCCCCGCGAGGGGTAGCAGGCTGAGCTGCGTCTCTGTAGGTACCTGTCCCACACGGAGCTGGCGCCCCTGCGTGCGCCCCTCATCCCCATGGAGCACTGCACCACGCGCTTCTTCGAGACCTGTGACCTGGACCACGACAAGTACATCGCCCTGGACGAGTGGGCAGGCTGTTTCGGCATCCGGGCCGGTGAGCGCCCCCGCGGGCACGGGAAGGGACCCTCCTCCTGGCCCTCGCCGGCCCGACTTCCCCTTCCTGCCCTCACATCCGCTCTCTGTGCTGTTCCCGGACGGAGCAGCCCCAGGGGAGGGGGGTGCAGGAGCTGGGGGGCGTGGGGGCGGGGGGAGGGTGGGGGACGCTGACAGCCCCCTCCCTCGCAGAGGACATCAACAAGGACCTGGTGATCTGAGGCGCGGGGCCGGCTCCCGGACCTCCCCAGACGCTTGGAAGGCTGTGCCCGAGAAGGTGCTAATCTAACGAGAACGTCCTTGGTGCTAACCCCGCCCCAGACGCCCCCCCACCCCTGCTCACGCACGGCCCCACTCCGAGCCAGGAGGGGCAGGCGCCCGGGAAAGGGAGAGGGAGAAGCTGGCAGGTGCTCGGGCGGTGGCTGGCGAGGGTCTCCCTTGGGGCTCCCGCTCCAAGGTGGGAGCTGGAAGCAGCAGCTGCCAAAACTGCCCGCCTTGGGTGCCCACCGCACCCCTGCGCTGGACACGTCGTGGGCAGAGGAAGTAGATGGATGAGAGGCTGGCGTGTGGGCTGCTCGGCCGTGTTCCCTTCACGCTCTGTTGCGAGAGTCTCTCCCTCCAGCTCTCGCATGCCCCCCACCCTAATCACGAGAACCTTCAGTGTCTCCCGGCTGACTCAGGCCTCCAAGCCTTTCATGGAAAAGCTGCTTCCGATGAGTCGTGCCAACTCCACAGGGCTGGAGTTTACCCAAATAAAGTCATGACTTAGGAGCCGCCTCCACCTGCTCTGCCGCCCGGTGCCAGGGTCCTGCCGCACGCGAGTGACCTCGCCGGCCCACCCGCCCGCCCGCCCGTCCGCTCATCCACCCAGCCGGCCCCCAGCGGCCACCTCCATCCTGCCGCGCACACACCCACCCACCTGTTCATCCCTGGGCCGATCTGCTCCCCCAACCCACCCACCCCTCCACCCTTTGTTCACTCAGCCGAGCACCTCATCCATGACCATCTGCCCGTGTCTTGTCCATCTGGCCATCGCCCCACTCACCCAGCCACCCGGCCGTTAGCATGTGTGTGCACATGTCCATCCGTGCATATGTCTGCCCATGTATAAATTCATGTGGTCAGCATTGTCCACCCAGCCAGCCACCATCCCACCTTTCCACTGATCTACCCACCCGCCCATCCTTCCCCCGCCCACCTGCCCTTGCACCATCTGCCCCGCAATCCTGGGGGTGCCTGTGCCCCACGGCCCACTGGACACAAGCAGCTGTCTGAAGACCGGACGGTCAGAAGCGAACGGGATGACTGGCCAGTGCTCAGTCAGAAAACCCGCCCCTCACTGACCTGGCTGTCCCTGTGGGCGATGCCTCTGCCCCGTGAAGGGTGCAGACCCTCTGAGACCCTCGGGGTCCCGGCTCAGGTGGGCATATGCCCTCCTGCTGGCAGGCCAGGCCACCCTCTCACTCAGCCGCCCTGAAGCTGGCCTCGCTCCCTCAGTGGTGACCCCACGGGGGAGGTGCAGACGAGGGGTCTGCCAGGGGCCGCTGCTGACCCGTCTGAGCTTCCGGTGGGCCTGGCCACTGCTGGTGTCCGGCGCATTGGCTGCGGGACGGGCAGCATCTGGCTTCCATCCTGGACCCCGCCAGAAGTGCTCCCTGAGCACCGAGCCAGGAGTCGGTCCTGAGCACCAGCGTGTGGCCCCAAACGAGGGCTGAATCGGCACACGGGCCGGGAAGCAGGAAGTGACGAGCGGCCTGTGGCAGGGCCACCGGCCGGGGAGCCCCACCAGCTCGCCCCACGGAGGTCGGGGGGCCTGCCCGGCGAGGGAGGTTCCCGCAGGCGCCTCCTGCCCTAGCTGAAGCCCCTCATTCTCCACGTGGGGAAACAGGCGTGGGGGTCTCCTGGGCACAGGAGGGGCTGGGGTAGATGCAGGACCCCAGGTAAGCACGCATGTCGAACACAATGGCCGTGCACACGTGTTAGCATGTGGATGGCAGACACGCACACACACACTAGTTGGTCCGACACAGCTAACATGTGTTAGTGCATGTCCTGTACTAGTGAACACAGACATGCTGGAACATGCACACATGTACTGGCATGTTGTCAGCAGGGAACATGGACATGTTCGTGTGTCAGGCTGGTGGTGGGGGACACGCATGTGCCAGCATGCTGCCGGCAGCAGGGGGCGCACACATGCCAGCGTGCTGCCAGGTGCCAGTGGACCTGTGTGCTAGCATGTCGGCACACAGCAGGGTTCGCCCACACGTGTGTGCCTGTGTTGCGTGTGATGGTCAGCAGGAAGCCCGCAGGAAGTGCTGGCCTGAGGGGCTGGAGGAAGAGCTCGGCGGCGCCAGGCCCACCAGGACAGGGACGCAGCCCGGCCCCCCAGCTCCGGCCGTGGCCCAGCCGTGCTCGAGGCGGGACCTGGAGTGGCCCCTCGGGAGCTGGGGACGTTTGGGTTTTGCTCCGAAGCGGCGTGGAGGACGCACCGACGCCCTTTTGGTGGTCGGGGCCCTCGGCATCTGGGGGTCTCAGCAGCCCACAGCCCAGAAGGTCCAGTGCAGCCCCCGCAGGGGCCGCCAGGGGGCAGCAGACATAGGCGCAGCAGGAACTCGCCCCTCCCTGCCCCCACGGTACCCGCATCCACCTTCAGTCAGGGGCTGTCTCCAGGGAAAGCCCCCGGCAGGGGTGCAGGGGGCAGGGAGCTCAGCTCTGGGGGACAGACGGACGGCAGACGGACGGGCCCCACCAAGCTCCTGACCCGGACGGTGACCACACGAACAGGGCACAGCCACCCAGCAAGACTTCACCCTGCCCCGAAGAGAGACAGACACAGAGAGACAGACACAGAGAGACAGTGAGACTGAGACAGAGAGACAGTGTGAGAGAGACAGAGAAAAACAGAGATAGACAGACACAGAGAGACAGACACAGAGAGAGACAGAGACAGAGAGACCGTGTGAGAGAGAGACAGGGAGAGAAACAGAGACAGAGAGACAGTGAGAGACAGAGACAGAGAGACAGTGAGAGACAGAGACAGAGAGACAGTCAGAGACAGAGACAGAGCGACTGTGAGAGACCGGGAGAGAAACAGACAGACAGACAGAGAGACAGAGACAGAAGGACTCAGAGAGAGGGTGACAGACTCCCCCCTTCTCCTGGAGCAGGCGAGCAGCACGCATGCCTGGTACGTGTCCTATTCGCATGCACATCTGAGCGTGAGCATGTGTGTGCAGCCTGTATGTGGGCACGTGCCTGTGGTGCGTGTTTACCTGCGTGTGCATGTGAACGTGTGTGCACGTGTCTGTGCGTGGGCATGCATATGCATGCCTTCACGCGCCCGCGTGCACACCTGTGTGCAGCGTGCCTAAATATACCCGCACATGTGCATGCGTGTTCATGTGTGCGTGTGCTTGTGTCCCGTGTGCGGGTCTGTTGGTGCCAGTTTCCGCCCCCACACCCCCCGCCCCCTCTGGCACCGCGGCCGGGCTGGGGGGGGGCTGGGCGGGGCCAGGTCTGCACGCCCTCGCCCTCGGGTCGGCTGCTTCCCGCCTGTTGGGCTTCCCGGCAGGCAGGGAGGGGCAGGGCGGGGCGGGGCGGGGCTGCAGATAGCATCGCTCCTAGCCCCCAGCGAGCCGATTTCTGCCCCTGGGAGGAACTGTTTTCTCTTGTTGGGAGGAGTCTCTGCTTGTCCTGAGAGCTCCTGCCAAGAAAGCTGAGAGGCCCGAATTCCTCACAGAGGCAGGGGCTGCCGGCTGCCATGGGGGACCTCAGCCCTTCACCTAGTCCCTCCACCTGCGGGCCCCTCCCGCACATCTGGGGAAGGCTGCGCTGCCCCAGGACCTTTGCACAGCCTATCCCTCTCCATCACACCCTGTCAAGGGGCTACTCTCACGCTCCTGCCCCCCAGACGGACCAGCCCCTTCCTGCGAATCCCTCCCAACCGCAAGGCCCAGGCGGCGCCTGACATGCCAGGGCTCTGCACGCCCCCCCCCCCCCCCCGCCCAGGAGCCGTGCCCAAGGTCAGGCCTGCTGGGTGCAGCTGCACTGCGGGAAACAGAGACCCCCAAAGGGAAGGCGCCACGGGCACGACCCCAATGAGGCCCCCGCCGAGGGGCCGGCAGACCTGGGCTCCTGCCCATGAGTCAGACGGGGTTTCCAGAAGGTTCCCGGAAAGCAGCTCGCATGGCTTCGCAGGGTCCCTCCGCAGGAGGACGGGGGAGGCGGGTGCCCGCCCCAGGCTGCCCGCAGCCCCCACCGCAGGGGCTGCCAGCCAGCACCCGCAGCCTGGGACGGGCACCCCTAAGCCACAGGGCAACGGGCGGGCACAGGTGAGGCCACCCCCTGACCCTGACCACCTTTATATACGTGAAAACACATATGCATGAACCCATGTATGTGCACACATGGGTGAAAACACACACATGTATGAACCCGTGTATGCACACACATGGGTGAAAGCACACAAGCATTTGTGAACCTGTGTAGGCACATGCATGGGTGAGAGCACACATGTGCATGTGAACCCATGTATGTGCGTGCACGGGTGAAAGCACACATGTATGTGGTGTGACTCATGTACAGGCACATGTGGCTGAAAGCTTGTGTGTGAACCTGTGTATATGCACATATGGGTGAAATCACAAGTGTGACCCCATGTGTATGTGCACATGGGTGAAAGCACACACATGCACACCTGTATGTGAGCCTGTGTGTGAAGAGTGTGTGACAGCATGTGTGTGCACGCATGTACACATGAACAGGTGTCTCACATGCGTGCCTCTCTCCCACCTGTCCCTCTGAGCGGCCTTGCCCGGACCACCTCCTGCTGTGGTCTCAGCCTGTTCCCCCGCCCCGACACGCCCCCCCCTGCAGCTGTCCCCGCGGCCCCAGGATGGCCAGTGTCCCGCGTGACCTCAGCCCTGTGCCACAGGACACATGACCCTCCTGAGCGGTGCCGGAGGTGCCCAGCTGCCTCTCTGACAGGCCTGCGGGCGCTGTGGGGTGGGGTGGGAGGCAGAGGGACCCCCAAACCGAGGAGAGCTGGCGACACAGAGGCTGGGGGGCGCCTGGGGGGCCTACGACAGGGGCGGCTGGGCAGTGCCCGGGGTCCAGCCGTCTCCACCCGCGGGGTCTGTGCCCGCCTCCGCTCGCTTGGCTGCACAGTGAAGTGAGCAAAGAGGGCGTGTAGGGGAGCCCCAGGACCCTGGTGCCACCCGCGGGGCATGGAGGGGCACGGCTTCTCTTCCTTCCTCTTCCGTTCTCCGAGAGCCTGGCTGGATCCCACTGGGCCTGGCGGGGGCCTCAGGGCACATCGCAGGTGGGCAGGTAAACGGGGAGTGGAGGTGGGGGTCAGGCAGGGGCCGGGGCTGGCCGCCCACCCCTCACCAGCCTGTGGGTGGCTTCTGAGCAGAGGGGACACTGCTGTACCAGCGGGGGCCATGGGCCTGTCAAGGAGGGCAGACAGCAGGGGCACAGGTGGGCACAGGGGGCACAGGCGGGCACAGGCGGGCACAGATGGGCACAGGCAGGGCATAGGGGGCACAGGTGGCACAGGTGGGCACAGGCAGGCCCAGGTGGGCACAGGCAGGCACAGGTGGCACAGGTGGGCATAGGGGGCAGAGGTGGGCAAGGTGGGCATAAGCGGGCACAGGCGGGCACAGGTGGGCACAGGTGGGCGCAGGTGGGCACTGGAGCTGTGCCTCTTTGCTGCTGGGCTGAGGGAGCAGGGAGGCGAGGGCGGGGCCAGCAGGAGCCCCTACCAAGGGGGGAGAGGGGCAAAGCACCCCAGGAACCCTTCGTGGGCAGGACCGGGCGGCTGGACACCAGCCCCAGAACAGAGTGGGGGAAGGAGAGCAGATGAGAGAACGGGAGCTGAGGGCCACGGCAGGTAAGTGTGGGTGCCTGTGGCTGTGCCCGTGGCTGTACCCGTGGCGAGGGCTCCGTGGGGGCTGAGAACCGGGGGGCGTTTAACACCCCCTCACCTCGCCAGGCCTGGGTGCCTGAGGCCCTGAGGAGTCCCGGCTGCAGCCCCCTCAGCCCTCCCGGCTCCCAGCGCCCAGCGGGAAAGGGGGTCTCTGCTCCCACAGGGCCGGGGCGTGGGCAGGGGCCGTGGGGGTCGGGGAGACGGCAGGTCCCGGCCAGCAGGGGGCGCCTGCGGGCCCGACCAGGCTGCAGGAAATGAGGGTCCCGGCTGCCTCCCCCATAAACGCAGCCTGGGGCTGGCTCCCTGGCAGGAGGCTCCCGCCCCCGCTCCCGGGCCCTGCTGGCGGCTGCGGTGGGTTTGATCCCGGCCTGGGGAGTTAGTCACCCCGGTCCAGGGGCGGAATCTGGGACAGGCCTCAACCTCCTGCTCCTAATTGGGGGATGGAAACTTTACGAGCCCACAGGCAGCGCAGGGACCTCTCCTCAGCCCCCCGCTCACGGCCCTGCTCTCGCCGCCTGCGCGTGTGGAGCCGCCCGCTCCTGCCCACTGCCGGGCCACGCTCCCTTCTGGAAAGTTCCGGCACAGCTCCGGCAGGAAACTTGGCCTTGGAAGCAATGGCACGGCGGGCGGGCGCGGAGCGGAGCCCCGAGTGGGTGGGCTCGGCCCAGCCAGCCTGCCTCTGCCCACCTCTGCCCGCCTCTGCCCACCTCTGCCCACCTCTGCCCGCCTCTGCCCATCTCTGCCCACCTCTGCCTGCCTCTGCCCTGGAGGCAATGGGGGGGGCCACTGGTGGGGGAGGGGAGGGGCTTCCTGCAGTGGTGGGGGGCGTGGGGGGGCAGGGGAGGTCTGCCCAGCCTCAGGCAGGCCCCTGCAGGGCACAGCACCAGGAGCTGGTGGGCAGGGGACCTCCGTGTGGCTCCCTCCCTCGGGCCCGCCCAGGCTCCTGAGAGGGTCCGCCCCCTGCCACTCCCACCCTCCCAGAAGGCTGGGCCCCTGGGCCATGAGGGCCGGGGACGGGGCTTGGGGACAGGCAGGGACAGAGCAAGGCGGCACATCTGCTCCCAGGATTCCACCACCCAGACTCTGCCAGGGCAGACTCCGGGCCTCAGGGCAGAGCCCACGGCCCCCGGGAGCCCTTTCTCCTTCCTCAGCGGCAGTCCTGGAGACAGAGGTGGCAGGAGTGTGGCCGGAGCTCAGGCCGGTCCCCGGGGCCCCGCTGTCCAGCTGTCCACAGGGACTATGACCGTGGACTCCTGATCTGGGCCCTGGAGCCAGGAGGAACCAGGGCTTCTGGGGAAGGTGCTCTCGCCCGCTTCCTGAGTGCAGAGAGCGAGCATGCAAGGGCTGGATCACAGCAGCCTCGCTGTGACCAGAAGGCAGGGCCTCTGCGCCTAGGGCCAGTGGCCGCTGGCCCTGAGCTCCTTGTGCCTGGAGAGAGTCACACCTCTGCGTCCACCCCACCCCGGGGAACGCGGGCTTTCTGCTACCTGACAATCTTTGGGAGTGAGTCACTTCATCCTTGCGGAACCCAGGTCTCTGCAGCCTGTGAGACCCACAGATCTGACACTCGGGTGAGATAAGCACAGAGAAGAGGAGAAATAATATCCGCCAAGCAGCCGCCAGGCCGGGCAGCGCCGTGCCGGGGGGTGTCTAGCCAGCGGGAAGCAGGCTCAGTGCCCTGACCGCTGGTGGCTGGCCGCTGGGGGCAGTGACAGCCACGAGGCTTCAGAGAGAGACACGACAGCCCACAGCCCCATGGCACCTGCTCGGACCCCTGGAAACCACCTTCTGGGAGCCTGAGGCTGCGCCCCCGGGCCCCTGCAGGGGGGAGCACCCACGCAGGGAGGGGATGATGCGAACTGCCACTCCCCGACTCCTCACCAGAGAAGAGGGCCCGACAGCTCGGAGGGAAATGTCCGGAGCAAACCGTGGGCAGCGCCCGCCCCCGCACCCTGGGGCCACAGTGGGGGGGGGCACAGGGCCCCCAGGATGGAGGGCGATTGGGCCGGAGCGATAGCACAGCGGGTAGGGCGTTTGCCTTGCACGCGGCCGACCCGGGTTCGATCCCCGGCATCCCATATGGTCCCCCAAGCACTGCCAGGAGTAATTCCTGAGTGAAAAGCCAGGAGTAACCCCTGTGCATCGCTGGGTGTGACCCAAAAAGAAAAAAAAAAAAAAGAAAGAAAGGATGGAGGGCGATGGCAGAGGAGCCTCCTGCGAGCAACCCCGCCCACCCCCTCCCTCAGGGCTGGACTCGGGTCTGGGCTCCCCCACAGAGCCCGAGAGCCTGGCTGGGCCCACCCACCCGAGCACTGAAGGCAGAGCCTGGGCAGGGGGTGGACAGCAGCCGGGAGACGCACACTGCACGCACGCACACGCAGAAGACAGGCGCACACGGACATGGGCACACCTGGTCACGTGCAAATGCACACACCCATGGACACTGGACAGACACAAGCACACATGCACACACTCACATGCACACCCAGCTACGTCCACACAGGAACACACGAGCCCAGACACACGCAACCCCAACCACACATGCACACACGCACGCACATACACTCACATATGTGTGCACACAAACGCATGCATTTACACATGCACACACACGCACACACATGCACACACATGCGCACACGCACATACACACATGCATGCCCTCTCCAGAAGCCTGGGCAGTGGAGACGGGCCATGGGACTGTTCTAGAACACGTTCCCCCAGCTCCAGGCCTGAGCCGGCTGCTCCTGGGGCCAGCGGGGTCCTGACCAGGCTGTGCCCGCCACGCCCGCCTGCCCCTGCCTGCTGCTTCCTGCTGGCGCCCGCACCCTGACTCACCGCCCGGGCACAGCTCACGCTGCGGTTTGCACAAGTTGGGGCTCGGCGGCTGCGGGGGGCTGGCCTGGAGGGTGGGGGTGGGGTCACCAGGAGGTGAGCTCTGCCGGGACTGGCAGGGGTGGGGCCCAGTGACCCCCACGACCCCTCCCCCCGTGGCAGCCCCCCCAAAGGCGGGGTGTCCCGAGGCTGCACCCCCCCAGCGCCCACGGCTGGGCTGGGGCTGCCTGCGGGGGCCGGGGGCTTCCCCGGGGGCAGGTGCGGCTCAGCCCTGCACTGCCTCCCTGTGCGGGTGGGGGGGCCGGGGGACGGGGCCTCGGGGTGGCCAACCCCGCACTGGGGTGGGCACCTGGACGCTGCCCCCCTCGACCCGGCACTGACCACGGTGTTCCTCTGAGCACGGTGGGGCTTCCCGGCCCAGACACCGGCCGCCCCCTCCCGCAGCCTCGACCCCGGGGTGCCTGCGGGGGCCGCGTCAGCCACAAGGAGGCCAGTTCCATGCGGCCCGCTCAGGGCACTGCCCACGACTCTCCACACCTGTGCCCACTCACGGCCCTCCCACACCCTCCAACAGCCCCACACACTCACACACACACCGACACACTCATACACACATGCACACACACCAATCACACGCCTCACACACGTGTGCACACACTCGGGCAACACGTGCTCTCACCCCCAGGGTCTACGACTGTACCTGGCACAGGTGAAGTGCAGGTGGCATGGAAGGAGGGAGAAGGGGATGGGAGGGGACAGAGGAGGGAGAGGCGGAGGGAGGGGGAGGGCTGGGGGAGGGGGAGGAGGAAGAGGAGCGAGGGGGGCCAGGCCCCTTACCCTCAGGTGTTTCTCTCACTTCCTGGAAAGCAGCCTGAGCTTCCCTTTTTGGGGAAGGAGGCTGGGCCACACCCGGAAGTGCTCAGGGCTACAGTGCTTCCAGCTGCTCCCAGCTCAGTGCTCAGAGGCCACGCAGAAACCAGGGCCACCCAGACACAGCACTGTGCCTCTGGACCCCCCTGAGAGAGGGGCGCAGCTGCTCCTGAGGCCTGGCCCGAGATCAGGGTCCGCCTGGTGCTCAGGGTCCCCCCTGAGCTGGGGACGGGGCTGGGGGCTCGGCCGCTGGGGCCATGTCCCAGCACCTGCTCCCGCCCCTGTCCCTGAGTGTGGGGGCAGCAGGGGCAGGTGGTGCCCGGTGGGCCTGGCCCCGAGGCGGGCAGCTCCTTCCTGGCCACAGATGTCCCTGCCACTCTCCCTGCACGCGCTGACCGCCATGAGCTCATGGGCTGGCAACTGTCACTGCTGCCCGGTGGGGGCCGGGCCGTGCGGGCCATCTGCACCCTGCCCAGCCCGGCCGCCCGCCCCCACGCCGCCCACGCGCCCGGCTGGCCCCTCCCTCGCCCACGCGCCCCGCCTGCTGCTTCCACTGGCCCAGGCCAGGAGCCCACCTGGCTGCCCCCACCCAGCCACAGCCTGGACTGGCCACTCGCTGCCCCTCGATGCGCTCGGGGGAGGTCCGAGCTGGGTCGCTCAGGGCTGGCCTGTTTGCTTGGGGCCACTTGGTGCCGGGCCCTGGGCCCCTGGACACTGTCCCCAGGCGCCACAATGGCCCTGCCCACGGCCCCACCCAGCACTGGACTCCCAAGGGAAGTTTCCGGGAGGGCCTGGGTTCCAGGCGGCTCTGGACGAGCCTGACCCACCCCGGCCCTGGACAGGCCAGCTGCGGGTCGGACACCCGCATTCCTGCCTGATGCAGACTTGGGGCAGGGCCCTGGGCCCCGGGAGCCCCCCACCCCACAGCCCTGCGCCTTCCTCTCGCGGCCAGCGTCCCGGCGGGGAACGGGGACCACGTGCGCCCTGGCAAGAGGCCGCGCCCCTGCGTCCCTCCGAGGGGCCATACCGGAGGG
This sequence comes from Sorex araneus, assembly GCF_027595985.1. Lineage (NCBI taxonomy): Eukaryota > Metazoa > Chordata > Mammalia > Eulipotyphla > Soricidae > Sorex > Sorex araneus. Next base: position 262,731,196 of record NC_073303.1, read on the forward strand.
TCACCATGAGACCCAGCCAGCACTCGTGCTCTGGGAGAGAGGGGCGCGCGGCCTCTGCCCAGGGACGCAGTGCTGGCCGTGTGGGGGGACACCAGGCAGGGCCCGGGTCTGGCTCAGGGCAGCCCTCCCGAGTGGGCTCTGTGGCCTTCTGGGCGCCTGAAAACGGGGCACTCCTGTCCCTAGGCCTGGGGCCGGACAACACGTGTGGACACGCACACGGGGCAGAGAGCATGCGTGGCCAGAGCACGTGGCCAGAGCACTGGCCAGGGGTGTGCGGTGGCGTCCGGGACGGAGCCCTAGGCCTGCAGCCTTGCGTGCACAGACCAGCACATGGGCCCCGGGCACACGGTTCTGGGCAGCGGGATGGGGGGACTGTGGCCCCCGGAGGGTGGTTTCAGGGTCTCTGGGGTCCCCAGAGGAGGCTGCCAGATCTCCGGAGGGTCCTGTTTTGTTTTTTTCTTTTTGGGTCATACCTGGTGATGCTCGGGGGTTACTCCTGGCTCATGCACTCAGGAATTACCCCTGGCAGTGCTCGGGGACATGGGAATCGAACCCGGGCCAGCCGTGAGCAAGACAAACGCCCTCCCCGCTGTGCTATCGCTCCAGCCCCTCCTGGGGTCCGTCTAATGAAGTGAGCGAAGGGCATGTGCTCCCCCCCTCAGATGCAGAGGCCCTCCCGTTCCCCCCCCCCAGCCCCGTAGCCGTCCCGAGGATGCTCTGTGGGCAAGACCAGCCGTGCCCACGCCCGGCCGCCCCGGCACTCCAAGGCCTGGATGCAGGGCGGACACCAGGCGCCCTCCCGTCTCTGCGGACGTCTAGGGACAGGCGCCCCCACCTGCTGACCCCACGAGGCGGCAGCTTGGGGCAGGGCCTGCCTGAGGGGTCCTGAGCCGGCAAGGGGCCGGCCTGGGAGCTGACTCAGGACACAGTGCCACGGGGAACCCCCACCCGGGCCCCCACCCGGGCCCCGTCATGTCCGCCCTCACAGGCACCTGCCAGGATGCCCAGCCGGGCGGAAGGGCCCCTGGTCCTGGGCACGGAACTGGGCCTGGTGTGTGCCCGGTGCATGCTCTGCCACTTGGCCTGTCTCCCGGCCCATCTCACCTTCCGTCCGGCTCAGCACAGAGCCAGGGCGAAAGGCGTGCGCTCCTGCGGCCCCCAGGGTCAGGGCAGGCTGCGGGGCGGCAGAGGGGCAGGGGCTGGGCAGGACACCCCCCCTGGACTCCGCCAACTCCCCAGGGGAGAACACGGCTGGGGAGCAGCCACACGAGGGAGACCAAGGTGTCGGTTCTGATCTCAGCAGAGGACAGAAGTCGGCGCCACAGGGGGTGTGGGTGGAGGGGCGAGGGAGGGAGCACAGGGAGGGGGCGTCCCGGGTGAGGGCGGGCAGGTCTGGGGTCCGGGCTGGGACCGGGCTGTGGCGGGGGCAGGCAAGCTCGGGGGCCTGGCGGAGGCGCGTGTGACAGATGGCGGGCAGGGACCCCGGGGGTCTGACACGGCTCCAGCCCGGGGCCGGGCGGGCTGTGTCCATCTGTCCACAGAGCCCGCTGGATGCTCGCCAGGTCCTCCCCAGCCCTGTGCAGCCCAGAGTGGGGGTCTCCAGGCTGCGTGAGGGGGAGACCCCACCCCAGGAGCACCGACTGGCCTCGCTGGCTGCCCGGGGTCGACCCCAGAGGGGTGTGATGGGGACCCAGCCCGTCTGCCTCTGTCCCCAGGGACCCTCCTCGGGGTGTCAGTTGGGGGCCGAGGCCTCGCTTCTAAGTGCAAAAACCAAATGCAATGCGGCCGAGAGGGACAGGGGTCTGCAGGGCAGGGGGGGACGCGGGGCCTGACCATGGCCCTGACCTTGGCCTGGAGCAGAAACAGCTGGGGTGAGATGGGACCGGTGACCACCGGGACACGCGCAGGGTGGTACATGGAGGCCAGGGAGGAGGTCACCCAGCTCTGACCTCAGTGCCCGGGGTCACCGAGGGCCCTCACCGGGGTCGTCTTAGCCGCCTCAGCGGGCTCCCGGGGCCTCTCCCAGAGGCTCAGTGGGGCCTGGGGGCCGCCCCCGTTGTGCCTCCGTTTCCCGGTCAGGCCCCCTGGGCGTGGCTTGGGGCGGTGCCGGGCGCTGAGCCGTCCTGGCCTGTCCCCAGCTGGCTCGGCCCCTCCAGCAGCCGCCCCGCCCTCCGCCCGCCCGCCCGAGGCTGAGACGCACCTTCCACTAGCTCCCTTGCACTCGCGCCCAGCCCTGGCCCGCGCCCGCCTCTCTCCTGAGCGGTGCAGGTAAGCCCGGCGGCCAGTGGGGCAGGTCGCGGCTCCTGTCCTGCCGGGACCCTCCTGGTGGTCAGGCGGTGGGGGGACGGGCAGGGGCAGGGTGACCTGGGGAGAACAGGAAGCCCAGGGCACGGGGCTGGGCCCAGGAGAGTGGGGGCGGGGGGAGGGGTGCAGGTTGGCACCCCAAGGGGTACCTCGGGGGTCTGTGGGGGGCCCTGGGTGGGGGCCCGGGCGCTGCTGAGCTGGGAAGTGGGGCGCACGGCACCCCAGGCCAGGAGAGGGGTGGGGGAGCCCCCCAGGCAGGCTCGGGCCAGAGGTGAGCGCGGAGCTGGGGTGCAGCCTGCCCGTCGCGGGGGCGCGAGGGGCAGCAGTGGGCAAGGCGGAGGGCGGGTGCTGGAGGGGGTGCCGGGCCGGCTTCCTCCTGGGTGTCGGTGCTCCTACCCCCTGCGCCCCAGGACGGGGACGGCCAGGGCGAGGCCTGCTCGGGTGGCCGTGTCGGCGGGAACCTCGGGCATGCCAAGGCACGGCGAGAACAGACGGTGCGGGCAGTGGGCAGCGGGCAGCGGGCAGTGGCCCCACGGCCACCCGCCTACCACGTGGCCCTGGCTGGGCCCCAGAGCAGCAGCCAGTCTGCAGCCCGGGTCTCGGGCACCCGTGTCAGACTCCCGGGCAGGCCAGATGGCCCTCGCTGTGCCCTGTGTGCCCAGGCCCAGGGTCGTCGGGAGTTCTAGGGCTCGCTCTGGCTGCACTGGGGATCCCGTGTGACTCGGGATCCCGTGTGACTGGGGATCCCATGCGACTGGGGATCCCGTGTGACTGGGGATCCTGTGTATGACTGGGAATCCTGCGTGTGACTGGGGATCCCACATGTGACGGGGATCCTGTGTGACTGGGGATCCTGTGTGTGACTGGGGATCCTGTGTGTGACTGGGGATCCCGTGTGTGACTGGGGATCCCACATGTGACGGGGATCCCGTGTGACTGGGGATCCCACGTGTGACTGGGGATCCCGTGTGACTGGGGAATCCCACGTGTGACTGGGGATCCCGTGTGACTGGGGATCCTGTGTGTGACTGGGGGATCCTCTGTGTGACTGGGGATCCCACATGTGACTGGGGATCCCGTTTGTCACTGGGAATCCTGTGTGACTGGGGATCCCATAACTGGGGATCCCGAGTGACTGGGGATCCCATGAGTGACGGCAGTCTGGTGCAGCCGTGAGGTGCAGTGGGCAGGCTCAGGGCCCAGTGACAGGCTCCTTTCCTGCTCAAGGGTTCCCTCCCAACACCCCAAATTTCCCTCCCACACAGATGCATGACAGGGGCCCACTGCCTGTGTCGGGGCATACATGGCCCCTGGACACAGTCGGGATCAAGGTTGGGGCTTAGCTCTGAGCCCGAGACTGTAACTGCCTCCAGGGGGCCCAGTGCCCACCCTGTGCACACACAGCACATGTATGACACACCTCACCACTGTGCACACACCACACAGACACACATACCTCCACCTGCACCTGCACACCACTCACACACAAGCTCATGTGCACACACGAACACAGCTCACACTACACATGCATATACATGCATGCAGATCACACCTACACACATGCATGCAGATCACACCCATACACAAGCTCACATGTGCACACATGTACATACAGGCATGCAACTCACACTATACATGCTCACACCGATTACTCCCGCATAACGCTCACACATGCACACATGTGCACAGTTCACACCCATACAGCTCACACATGCACATACAAAAACAGCTCACAACACATGTGCACATGCATGTATGCACATCACACCTGCTCACATGCACATGCATGCATGCAGATCACACTTACACAATGCTTACACATGCACATATATGCACATAGTTCATACCTGTACACACATATACAAGCACGTAACTTACCCCTGTAATAAGACACACTTGCACATATCACACACCTGTGCACATGCAGACACACAGGTATGCCCGGGGCTCCCATCTGCACACGTGAGCCCCAGCTCCCGGGACTGTACCAGGTCCCTGGGGTCTCCCTGGCTCTGCTGAGAGCGGCGGGTCTGTCTGCTGCCAAGGCCACGGGCGGGGCCCGTGTCTTCAGCTCCTCTGGCCTCTGCCCGGAGCAGGGCCGTCCCGTCCTGCCTCCGTTCTCCCTGGGCACAGCCGCCTCTCTGGGTGCACTGCAGGCTTCGTGCTTAATTCCGGGGCGTTACCCAGAGGGCCACCTGGGGGAGGCGGCCGCAGAGTGGGGAATGCCCGAGGCAGGGTGACTGGGCAAGCTGGGGCGGGCCCGGCCTGGGAGCTGGGAGAGCGGGAGCAGGGAGGCGGGCCGTGGGGGCAGGGCTGAGCCGCTGGAGGCCGGGCGGGCGGAGCTGCTCGGGCAGAGGGGGGTGCCAGGGAAATGGGCGCATGGGGCAGTGCAGCCTGGGGCGATGTGATGGCACAGAAATGGCCCGGGGCAGGAGCATGGCAGGGCCCCACCTCGGTGTGACCCCGTCACTGTGTGACCCCACCATGGTGTGACCCCACCTCGGTGTGACCCCACCTCGGTGTGACGTGTCACTGTGACCCCACCGCGGTGTGACCTCGTCACTGTGTGACCCCACCTCGGTGTGACGCGTCACTGTGACCCCACCTCGGTGTGACCCGTCGCTGTGTGACCCCACCTCGGTGTGACCCGTCGCTGTGTGACCCGTCACGGTGTGACGCCTCCCTGTCTGAGCCGCAGAGCTCCCCACCTGCCCTCAGCAGACCCCCCTTGTGAACATGTGCAAACCCCACGTCTCCACTGAAACAGACACACACGCACGCACGCACACACATCCTCTGGGCTCAGGGATGCCACCTGGCTGGGCGGTGCCAGACTCTCCTGCCAGACTGTCCCCACCACATTGTCCCCACCACAGACCCAGCCCCCTCCACACAGAGCCAGACACGGGGCATCGGCCTGCCGTGCGCCCCCAGGCGTGCCGTCACCAGTGTCCTGGGCGGCGTGGCCCTGGCGTCCCCTGCAGGTGGGTCCACCTTCCGCCAGAGGATTCCATGCGGCTGAGCGCTGACCCGGCCGGGAGCCGGGAGGGGCAAGCAGGACGGGGCATGCAGCCGTGGGGCGACCAGCAAGTGCATGCGTGTCGGCCGGGCGCTCCTGTGCCCGGTGGCGGCTGGGGTTGGCCTGGCAGTGCCGCTTCCTGTCCCCCGGCAGTGCTTCCTGTGCCCCAAGGCCCCCACGCCCAGGCGCAGGCAGGGCTGGGCCTCCCAGAGCCTCAACTCGCGCCAGTCACCCCAGTTTCCCCCGCGAGCACCCGCCCAGGGGTCCCTAACCCTGAGGCCGCGCGCGCCCAGAGGCACCACGAGCACGCGGGCAGAGGCGGGCACTCACCGCGGTGGCTGGTGGGGGCAGGCGGGTCTGAGTCACCCCTGGCTCCTGCGGGTGCAGGGGGCGGGGGACCCTCCCGTGGGCCCCGCCGAGCAGCATGCCACGGCCGTGTCCAGGTGCACCCCCCTGAGGGGACCAGCCTGCGGGGTCCCCGCTCCACAAACGGTCTCGGTCCCGAGCGCCAGCCAACCAAGCCCTGGGACCCCAGGCCGGAAGTGAACCCTGACCCGGAACTGGGCCCAACCGACCCGAAGCAGCGGCCCGGTCTCTGTGTGCGGCAGGGCTGCTCTGGGCCCGCCATCCTGCTGTCTCCGCTGTCCCCACTGTCCACTGCTGCCCCCACTGTCCACTGCTGTCCCCACTGTCCACTGCTGCCCCACTGTCCACTGCTGCCCCCACTGTCCACTGCTGTCCCCGCTGTCCACTGCTGTCCACTGCTGCCCCCTGCTGTCCCTGCTGTCCCGAGCAGCCCCACCTGAGCCCCAGCCGGGGCGGCCAAGCGGCAGGGCTGGCCGTGGTTCCTCGAGGGGCAGCGAGGGCCCACACAGGCTCCGCGGGAAGCAGAGGGTCCAGCCCCATCACGGTTCCGCTGCTCGTCAGGGGCCGAGGGACAGCGCTGCAGCGGGCGGCCAGCGGGTGCCTGACACGCAGCTGTGAACGTGTGTGCACAAGGGAACACGCCAGGATGCGTGCTCCGTGTCTGCCCATGTGGCCACACACGGCGAATGTGAGCACATGTGACATGGCATGTGCATGTTTATGCAACTAGAATTGTGGTTGCTGCATGCATGTTTCTACATGTGTAGCATGACATCATGACATCAATGCATGCATGTGATATATATATACGTATGTATTTGGTAGACATGTGTCTGTGGCATGTAAATGCATGTGTTTAATGTGTTTAGGGTGACACATGCCTTGGGCTGCATGTGTGCATGTGCATGATATGGTATGACACGTTCCCCAGTGTGCAGTGCATACACGTATGACAGCACGTGTGGGAGTGCATGCACCCGTGTATAGTGTGATGATGCGTGGAGCCCAGCCCTGAGTCCCATGGGGGCCTGCCACGGGTGGTCCCGAGGAGCCTGTTCTGCGCCCACGGACCCCCGTGCGCCCGGGCAAGCTGCTGCTGGGGAGACAGGGAATGTGGGAGCAGGGCCTGGCGCCACGGCCCCAGGACCGCCCTGCCACCTCCGACTCCCCCAGCTGTGCCCCTTGCCCTGTCCTCCCGTTCCCAGGAAACAGGCTGCAGGCTGTCATTATCCCCATCTTACAGACAGGTGAACCGAGGCCTCGGCTCTTGCTGGCCGTGCCCTGCCTGCTGCTCCGGGCTCTGACCAGTTCTGGCCCGGTGGCCACAGCTGAAAGCCCCTCCCCGTGAGGTCAGCTGCCCTGACCAGCTGCGGTTCTCTCGGCCCCCCAGACAACTAGCGCCCGTCCCTGAGAACGTCCTGAGCACCCAGGCACGGACAGCGGGACACTGTCCTTCAGAGTTGCCCAGTTAGGGGTCTTTCCTGCAGGGACTCCACCATGACCCCGAGTGGCCGGGGCAGAGGGGCGCCTGCCCCCCCAGGGCACACAGAGCCCCTTAGGCGGGAAGGGGGCCCCCCCAGGGGCGTGGGGCAGGGGCCCGAGCCTGCCCTGGCAACGGGCCTAGACGGGTCAGGAAGGAAAGTCCCCCTGGGACGCACAGTCACCTCTCGGCTCCGGGCAGCCCAGCAGTGAGGACCAGGGCTGCTGTGCTGACCTCTCCGTGGCTGACCAGGCTGCCTGCCCGAAGCCAGGGTTGGCACACAGGCTGGGCGCTGGGCGGGTGCAGGGCACAGGGGGACCACACCCCAGGCCCTTCTCTCCAGGGCTCGGCCTGGGGCCAGCAGTGCAGGCAGCGGGCCGTGGGCCCACCTCGCCCCAGGTTCCCACCCCAGTTAGGCCCCTGGTCCTCTGTGCTCGGGACCCCCGGCGGGAGCCGCCGACCTGCTTAGGGACCCCGGGATCCCTGGGATGCCTCCCGGAAGCCTGCCTCTGAGGGACGGGAGAACCGGTCAGTCTGGCTTCCCTGGGAATGCGGCGCCCAGCGGGCAGCGGGCAGCGGCTGCGCTGCCTCCTCTCGGGTTCTGACCTGGCAGTGAAGGGCACAGGGTCGTGCCCTGGAACGGGCCCTGGGCTCCGGGACGCCCCCCACGTCCCCGCTTTGCCGCCTCTCTGCCTGGAGCCGGGTGTGGGGGTCTTTCCTGTCTGAGCCGCAGGAACAGGCACAGAAACGCCTCTAACATTCCAGAGCTTTCTCTGTGCAGCCCCTAAGGCGAGTGGGAGGGCCAACGCGCCGTCCACCTCCGAGGGCTGCTGGCCAGGGGGTCCCGCTCTCTGCCCTCCCCTAAACCCTCCGTTCACTCATTTCCCGACACTTCTGCCCTCTCCACGCACCTGTCCCTGGGACAGATGGGGGTAACGGGAGGGGCTGGGGGCAGGGGAGGTGGAGGGGCGACCTGGCCCCGCCCAAGGTACGGGAGGACTGGTGGGGTGGGCGGCTCGTCCTGCAGGAGACGCTGCCCTCCGTCCCCCCCCCCGCCCTGACGCCGCCGTCTCTTCCCGCCCAGGGTCTCGGGATCCGCCATGCTCGGCGCCCTGTGGGCGGTGCTGCCCTGCCTGGCCCTGGCGGTGGGCGCAGAGGACCCCGGGCCGGCCTGGCGCTTCACCCATGCCCTGTACAACGCCACCATCTACGAGAACGCGGCGCCCAGGACCTACGTGGACAGCCCCGTGCGCATGGGCGTGCAGCTGGCCCGGCCCGGCGTGGCCGTGCGGTTCCGCATCCTGCAGGGCGACCCGGGCAGCCTGTTCCGGGCCGAGGAGCACGCGGTGGGCGACTTCTGCTTCCTGAGGTTGCGCACCCGGGCGGGCAGCGGTGCGTCCGCGCTCAACCGAGAGGTCCGGGACGCGTACACGCTGCTGGTGCAGGCGGCCGAGGTGGGGGAAGCGCGCGTGCAGCGGGCACGCGTGGCCGTGCGTGTGCTCGACCGCAATGACCTGAAGCCCCTCTTCTCCCCGCCCTCCTACCGTGTGGCCATCTCCGAGGACACGGCCCCCCGCACGCCCATCTGCCAGGTGACCGCCACCGACGCCGACCTGGGGCCCAACGCCGAGTTCTACTACGTCCTGCCCGGCCGGCCCGAGGCACTGGCCGTGCACCCCACCACCGGTGTGGTGACCCTGCTGGGCAGGCTGGGCGCCACGACACAGGCCGACCACGAGTTCCAGGTGCTGGCCGTGGACCGCACCCGGCCCGGCTCCAGCACCCCTGCCCGGCTGACGGTGCGCGTGGACCCCGCCCCCCGGCCGACGCCCACCATCGCCTCCGTGCTCGTGGCCCCTGCCGATGGTGCAGAGGATGGGGCCCTCGCCTCCGTGCTGCTGGACACCAGTGCCCCGGGCGCCGACGCCCTGGAGGTCGTGGCCGGTGACCCTGACGGCTACTTTAAGGCCGTCGCGGTGCCCGGCCGCAGCCACGAGTTCCGCCTGCTGCTGGCCAAAGAGCTGGACTGGCTGCAGCACCAGGCGGGCTTCAACCTCAGCCTTCGAGCGCGGGCGCGGGGCCCGCCAGCCGCGCAGTCCCCGCCGCTGGCCTTCCACCTGCCTGCGGCCGGGCTGGCCGCCCTGCGGTTTGAGCAGGAGGTGTATCGGGTGCAGCTGAGTGAGCTCTCGCCTCCCGGCCACCGCGTGCTGGTCCTGAGGGTGCCCGGCGCCCCCCCCAGCCTGCGCTTCTCCCTGCAGCCGACCCCCGGGAGCTTGCACTTCCGGCTGCACCCACGCACTGGGCTGCTCGTCACGGCGGCCACGCTGGACTGGCGCGAGCACCCGCACTTCCGGCTGCAGGTGTGGACGGCCCCGCCGCTGGCCGCGGCCACGGTGCTTGTCGAGGTACTGGACGCCAACACTCACGCGCCCGTCTTCAACCGCTCCTCCTACGAGGCCGTCTTCGACGAGAACCTCCCTGCGGGCACACGCGTGCTGACCGCGACGGCCACCGACGGGGACCGGGGCGACGCCGGCCGCGTGTCCTACTCCCTCGTGGGCCCCCGCGCCATGCCCTTCGAGGTTGAGCCCTTCCTGGGCGTCGTTACCACAACCCGGCCCCTGGACTACGAGCTCACGCGGAGGCTCTACACCTTCCGCGTCCGCGCGTCCGACTGGGGGTCCCCCTTCCGCCGGGAGACCGACGTGCCCGTGTCCCTCCGGCTGCAGAATGCCAACGACAACCAGCCGGTGTTCGAGGCGGTGGGCTGCGTGGGGGCTCTGCGCCGCGACTGGCCGGTGGGCGGGGCTGTGGCCACCGTGTCGGCCGTCGACGTGGACGAGCTGCAGACCCTCCGCTACGAGTTCGTGTCGGGCAACGAGCTGCACTACTTCGACCTGCACCCGCTGTCGGGGCTGGTCTCCCTCCGCCGTGCCCTGCCGCCCGGCCCCGCCCGCTTCCTGCTGGAGATCACGGCCTTCGACGGCAAGTTCTACGCCACACCCACGACCCTGAACCTCACCGTGGTGCCGGACGCCCGCCTCGAGGTGCCCGTGTCCTGCGTGGACACCGGGGTGCTGGCCCAGTTCACCAAGGCCGTCCTGCGAGCGGCGGGGGGCCAGGAGCCGCCCCCGGCCGCCGGCGTGGATGATGAGGAGGACTTCGGCGCCCCCTGTCCCAACCTGCATGCACCCCTCTTCCAGGACCCCTCCCCCCAGAGCGTCGAGGTGCTGGAGCAGGCGCCCCCGGGCACCCCACTGGCCCGCCTGGCGGCCGTGGACCCCGACGCCGGCTTTGCTGGCCAGCTGGTCTACATGATCGCCGGTGGGGACGAGGGCGGCCACTTTGACGTGGCGCTGGAGAGCGGGCAGCTCATGGTGGCCGCCCCCCTGGATTACGAGGCCACGCGGGGCTACAGCCTGAACGTGACCGTCCACGACCTGGGCAGCCCCCCGCGGTCCTCCTGGAAGCTGCTGGACGTGATCGTGAGGGACTGCAATGACCACGCGCCCCGGTTCCCGGCCGGCGGGTACCAGCTGAGCGTGGCGGAGGACGTGCCCGTGGGCACGGCGGTGGCTGAGCTGCGCGCAGAGGACGCCGACGCGGGGGCTAACAGCAGGGTCCGCTACACACTGCTGAGCCCCACGGAGCACTTCTCCGTCCACCCGCTCACGGGGCAGCTGGTGGTCACAGGCGCCCTGGACCGGGAGTCCCAGCCGCACCACGCCCTGAAGGTGGAGGCCCGTGACCAGCCCCGCCAGGGCCCCGCCCTGTTCTCCGTGGCGGACGTGCTGGTCACCCTGGAGGACGCCAACGACCACGCGCCCCAGTGCGTGCCCGAGGTCCTCGGCCTGAAGGTCCCCGAAGACCTGCCCCCAGGCACGGTGCTGGCGGTGCTGGACGCCCCCGACCCCGACCTGGGCCCTGCGGGGGAGGTGCGCTTCACGCTGCTGGACGACGCCCACGGCACCTTCCGGCTGCACCCCGACACCGGGGCCCTCCGCCTGGAGGCCGCGCTGGACTTCGAGCGGCGAGCCAGCTACAACCTGAGCGTGAGGGCCAGTGACGGTGGGCAGCCCCGGCCGCAGCACGCCCGGTGCCGCGTGGAGGTGACCGTGCTGGACGTGGACGAGAACCTGCACCCGCCCCGCTTTGCCTCCTTCCTGCACCAGGGCCGGGTGCGGGAGAACAGCCCCGCGGGGACGGAGGTGCTGGCCGTGGTGGCCCACGACGAGGACGGGGGCCTGGACGGGGAGCTGCGGTACTCCCTGCGGGCGGGCACCCGCCTGGCCGCCTTCGACATCGACCCCCACACAGGTATGGCGGGAGGCGCGGGGCCAGCGGGAGCGAGGAAGGCAGGGCCCAAATGGGTCCCTAGGCCGGTCATACAACTGGGCGCACGCCCACGACCGTGTGTGTGTGTGTATGTGTGTGTGTGTGTGTGTGCGTGCGTGTGTGAGATGCAGGCACGGGCCACACGTGTCACCTGTGTGTGTATGCGCATGTGTGCTGCTGTTTGCATGCGCCAGACATGTGCGGGCATGTGCACGCATCGCATGGGTGCAATAGTGCGTCCTGCAATGACAGCTACATGTCTGTGTCCAAGCATGTGTGTATGCCAGTGGCACCACATACAGGAGCTCACGTCACGTCTGTTGCCTGCCGCTGGGGCCCGCAGGAGGTGGGCTCTGCCCGTAGCCCCTGGCTGTGGGGTGCTTTGGGTTTTACTGTGGAGGGGCCCCGAGCTGCACCCTGTGGCCTCAGGAATCCCCTCATGCTGCCCGTGTGCCCCCGCTGTGACTTCTCAGGCTGGCACCTGCAAGGGTCATGCATGAGCAGGTGTGTATGTCATGCATGTGCTGTCTGCAGGCATGATGCATTACAGGTGTGTGCAGGTGTGACATGCATGCGTATGCAGGTATGATGCACATGCAAGTGTGTCACACTGTGTAGGGGTGAAGGTGTCATGCACAACAGGTTGTTTAGGCATGTCACGTATGTCCAGGCATGTTTGGACAAGTGTCATGCATATGTATGTGTGTGCCGTGCAGCTTGTGCAGGTATGTCACGTATGTTCAGTTGTGTGCAGGCATGTGCTGCGCATGTATAAGTTGTGTGGTGCAGCACGAGTGTGCAGGTGTGTGTGCACACCTTGATGCAGCCCCATCCCCAGGTGTGATTCGAACCCTGGAGAGCCTGGACCGGGAGCAGGTGGCCCACCACTGGCTGACCGTGCAGGCGGAGGACAGGGGCTCGAGGCCACGATCTGCAGTGACCGAGGTGTACATCGAGGTGACAGACGTCAATGACAACCCGCCCCGCGTGTCCAGTCCCGTGTTCTACCCGGCGGTGCGGGAGGACGTGCCCCCACACAGCCCGGTCATGCAGCTGGACGCTCAGGACGCCGACGCCGGCCTGGCGGGGACACTGAGGTTCAACCTCACCGGCGGGAACGCCCTGGGGCTCTTCGCTCTGGACCCCTACACAGGTGGGCCCTGGGGTCTGCGCCCGGCTCCACCAGGCTGGGGACACGGGTGGGGGTGGGGCCGTGTCTGCGTCAGGGTGCTGGGCCCAGGGATCCTCCCACCTGCTCTCCTCCCTCTCCAGGGCTCCTGTCCACGGCGCAGCAGCTGGACCGGGAGGTGAAGGACGAGCACGTCCTGGAGGTCAGTGGGGGGACAAGCCCTCGGGAAGGCGGCTGGACTCTGCAGTGCTGAGTGCCGAGGCCGGGGTCAGCTTAGCCCTGGGGGGCGCTGGAGGCGGCTACAGGCTGAGCAGGGCAGGAAGATGAGCCCCCCCACACACCCCAACTCTAAGGTCCTTGGGTGGGCACCACCACGGTCACCTCAGTTAGCTCTGGACACGGGGTCAGCTCAGGACACACGGGGTCAGCTCAGGACACATGGGGTCAGTTCAGGACACACGGGGTCAGTTCAGGACACACAGGGTCAGCTCAGGACACACAGGGTCAGCTCAGGACATACAGGGTCAGCTCAGGACACACGGGGTCAGTTCAGGACACACAGGGTCAGTTCAGGACACACAGGGTCAGCTCAGGACACACAGGGTCAGCTCAGGACACATGGGGTCAGTTCAGGACACATGGGGTCAGTTCAGGACACACAGGGTCAGCTCAGGACACAGGGGGTCAGCTCAGGACACATGGGGTCAGTTCAGGACACACGGGGTTAGCTCAGGACACAAAGGGTCAGTTCAGGACACACAGGGTCAGCTCAGGACACATGGGGTCAGTTCAGGACACATGGGGTCAGTTCAGGACACACAGGGTCAGCTCAGGACACATGGGGTCAGTTCAGGACACATGGGGTCAGTTCAGGACACACGAGTTCAGCTCAGGACACACGGGGTCAGTTCAGGACACACGGGGTCAGCTCAGGACATGGGGCTAGCTCAGGACACAGGGTCAGCTCAGGGTACCTGTGACCACAGCCCCCAGCCAGGAATACAGGTTTCCCCTAACCACCTGAGGCCGTGAGGGGTGGTCCTGGGGGGCAGGCCCGTGTGGGAGAGAGGAGGCCTGGCTGGCCCTGGCAGCTGCAGGGGACAGAGACAGATGGACAGGGGCACCGAGACTGGCAGTGTCCAGTGTGTGAGCGACCTGTGGGCCCGGGCGGGCAGGGGTGGGTGGGGCAGGGCTGACAGCGTCGCTGCCCACAGGTGGCCGTGCAGGACCAGGGGCAGCCCCCGCAGAGGTGCACCTGCAGGGTGGTGGTGCAGGTGCGGGACGCCAACGACAGCCCCCCGGCCTTCTCCCACAAGCTCTTCACCGTGCGCCTGCCAGCGGGCCTGGGGGTGCCCGGGCCGCTGTACCGGCTGGTGGCCGCCGACCCGGATGTGGGGCCCAATGGCCGGGTCACCTACAGCATCCAGGACAGTGACGCCGACGGCTTCTCGGTGGAGCCGGCCACGGGCGTGGTCTGGGCAAACCGCAGCTTCCGGGCCGGAGACTACAACATCCTGACGGTGAGGGTCTGCGCTGAGGGTCTCGGGCCGGGGCAGGGCCTCCTCTCAGCTCTGCCCTCGCCGAGGGGTGGGAGAGGGGCCGTCCGGGCGGGCAGCAGCCCCTGGCGTGCCGGAGGAGCCCAGTCTGGCTGTCAGAGGGGCCCCGCCTCAGCCCTCCTTCCTGGTGCAGCCACAGGAGGGCAGGGCTGCCTCTAGAGGTGGAAACAGCACAGCTAGCCGCGGCCGCCCACTGGAACCCTTCCCATGGCGCTTTCCAGATCAAGGCCACGGACGGCGGGCAGCCTGCGCTCTCGGCCAGTGTCCGGCTGCACGTGGAGTGGATCCCACAGCCGCCGCCCCCCACCACCCCGCTGGCCTTCGAGGAGCCCCTCTACAGCTTCACCGTCATGGAGACCGACCCCGTGAACCACATGGTGGGGATGGTCACTGTCCAGGGCCGTCCCGGGCTCCTGTGGTTCAGCATCTCAGGTGAGGACCCCGGGAAGCTGGGCAGCCCAGCTCATGTCCAGCGCCGGGCAGCTCGGGACACCTCAGCCTCATGTCCAGTCTCAGACCGGTTGGGGTGTCCCCTCCCACACTGGGAGGGTCAGAAGCTCAGGATCCAGCACTGCCTGCTGGCCATCAAGTTGGACGGCAACTACATTCTCAGGAGCCTTGTCCTTAGGCCCCTAGAAGGGGAGGTGGACGTTCATGGCCCCTCAGCGACCTGACCCCAGGCTGCCCCCTGTAGGCCAGGAGCGGGCACTGCTGAGGGGAGACACACGCTTCCGGCTGGGCTCACTGCCTCTTCCGTGGCTGTCGTGGCCTGCCCCCAAGTCCTCGGGTCTCTAACCTGAGCTTTTGTCTGGGGGGACTGTGTATGTGGGTGTGTGTGGGCACAGTTACACTCAGGCAGCACACGCCGCACACGTGTGTGCATGCACACGTGAGCCAGCCAGGGCCTCTGTGATCCCAGGGAGAGCCTGACACACAGGCTGAGGAATCCCCACCGCCGCGTCCTGGGTGTGAGGCTCGGGGTCTCCCAGACTCTGCTCACCGTGTCCCCGCACCCCCTCGCACAGCCCCCGGGCACATGGCTAAGGGCAGTCCTCGGCGCCCCAGGGCACTCTAGCTGGTCACCCTGCTCTGTCCCGTCTCTGACCTTCTCAGCATCCCCTGGGCTCGGGGTCCCCCGGGGACGGCCGCCCTGTCAGTGAGTTGTGTGTCCCCCCAGGTGGGGACGAGAACATGGACTTTGATGTGGACAAAGCCACGGGCAGCCTGCTCATCGCCAAGCCCCTGGACACCAGGAGACGAAGCAACTACAGCCTGACCGTGGAGGTGACCGACGGTGCCCAGAGCATCGCCACACAGGTGAGATGGCCCAGCTCCAGCACTGGCCGCCGGGACGCACTGCCACCCCCAGAAGGGGCGGGGCCCGGGGGCTGCCCCTGGGGATGCAGCTGGCCACCGGCGGGCAGCTCGCTGTCCCCGTCTGTGGCCACGCCCCTTCCAGCCTCACGCGGCCGAGATGCCCGACGGCCCCGCACCACACGGCCCCGAGCCACACGGCCGTCCCTGCTGCTCCGCGGATGGGGGCCAAGAGTGTGGGGTAACGCCGGGCACCAGCCGAGGGCCTGTCCCCAACCACCCTGTCCCCCAGGTCCACATCTCTCTCGTCGCCAACGTGAACCGCCACCGGCCGCAGTTCCTAGAGGCCCAGTACGAGGTGCGGGTGCCCGCAAACACGCCGCTGGGCACACGGCTGCTCCAGGTGCAGGCCACAGACCCCGACAACAGCAAGGGCCTCGTCTACACCATCCAGGGCAGCCAGGACCCAGGCAGCAGCGGCCTCTTCCAGCTGGAGCCCAGCACCGGGGTGCTGGTCACCGTGGCAGACCTGGGCCCGGGACCCTCCCAGCACACGCTGACCGTGATGGTGAGTGGGGGGCTGCACCCCTGGCCACGTCCCCCCATGGCTCTTCCCCTCGGCTCAGGCTGACCGTCAGTGCTGCTCCGCCGTGCCCACGGCTCAGGCCATCTGGGCAGTGTCCAGGGGTCTGGGCCTGTCCCTGCGACATGCAGGCGGCCGGGCTGGGCAGCTCCATGTGAGGGTGCGAGGAGGCGGTGATACTTGGGACACCAGGTTCACCCTGAACAGTCGGGGCCCCCGTGGGCTCCCCCGTGATGCTGGGGCCCTGAGGGCGTCTCCGGAACCCGCCCTATGCCCAGGGCAGCCAGCGGCCTCCCGCCCCTTCTCCCTCCTCGGCTGAATCTAAGCTGCTCCCGCCTCACCCGCTGCCCCCAGGTGCGAGACCAGGAGATGCCCATCAAGAGGAACTTCGTGTGGGTGCTGGTGCACGTGGAGGCCGGGAACCTGCACCCGCCCCGTTTCACCCAGCCGCAGTACGAGGCCAGTGTGGCCGACACAGCTGCCCCCGGCACCGAGATGCTGCAGCTGCGCGCCCTGGATGGGGACTGGGGCCCCCAGGCTGACGTCCACTACTCCCTCCTCAAAGGTGAGGCCCGCATGAGCCAGGCCCGCAGGGGCCAGGGCACGGCAGGCGGGGTCTGAGGGGACGCGCACACTCGGGGCTGTGGCAGACACACGCCATCTAGGGGGACATCCAGGCTCTGCCTCTTATCTGGGGGACGGGTTATCCTGTCTCAGAAGTGAGACCAGGCAGCGGGTAGGGCGTTTGCCTTGCACTCGGCCGACCCGGGTTCGAATCCCAGCATCCCATATGGTCCCCTGAGCATCACCAGGAGTAATTCCTGAGTGCATGAGCCAGGAACGACCCCTGTGTATTGCCGGGTGTGACCCAAAAAGCAAAAAAAAAAGTGAGACCAGGGCCAGAGAGACAGAGAGCAAAGGGGGAGAGGGTGCTGGCCCTGACACCCTGTAACCTGACACCCCTGACTGGTCAGGAGAGCACAGAGCCAGGAGTCAACCCTGAGCAGTGTCAGGAGTGGCCCACAACTAAATCAGAAATCAAGAGAAAGTGTAAAAAAAAAAAACCACATAAACCTTGTGAGAATGACTTTACAGAAACTACCAGAGAAAATGGGGCCGGGGGGTGCCCGTGTCAGAGCAGGGGTGTGCCCAGCACTGGGT
Source organism: Sorex araneus (assembly GCF_027595985.1). Classification (NCBI taxonomy): domain Eukaryota; kingdom Metazoa; phylum Chordata; class Mammalia; order Eulipotyphla; family Soricidae; genus Sorex; species Sorex araneus. Next base: position 262,748,443 of record NC_073303.1, read on the forward strand.
GCCCCCACAAACATAGCGCTAGCAGGGAGCTGGTTAAAAATCCCGGGGGCTGTAAAAGGCTGGGGCTGCAGCTGCCTAAAAAGCACAGACAGTGACCAACACTTCAGAATTGGGGGAGACTCAGTCGCTCCAGCGCAGGCCCCCTTGACTCAGGAACAGGCACTGTCCCCGAGACTCAGGAAGAGCCACTGTCCCACACTCAGGAACAGCCTGTAACAGCCACCGTCCCCCACAGCTACTCAGAAACAGCCACTGTCCCCCACAGCTACTCAGTAACAGCACCGTCCCCCACAGCTACTCAGTAACAGCCACCGTCCCCCACAGCTACTCAGTAACAGCCACCGTCCCCCACGGCTACACAGTAACAGCCACCGTCCCTTCCAGCTGTGTAGACAGAGCCCTCCTCCCTCCCTCATTCAGGACTCCAGAGCTCCGGCCTAACCTGCAGTCTCTGGCCTGTGGCAGCGTCAGGGCTGAGCCTTCTGACACACACTCGGGGTCTCCCTGACATTCACAGTCGGGGACCCCCGCATGCTGAGCCGGTGGCGGTCTGCGGGTGATCGCAGCGTGTCTCTCTCTGCAGGGAACAGCGCGGGGCTCTTTGCCCTGGATGCCCTCCTGGGCACGCTCACCCTGGCCCAGCCGCTGCCCATGGCCAGCCCAGCCCAGCACACCCTGACCGTGAAGGCAGAGGACCGAGGCTCGCCCCCGCGGCACAACCTGGCCACGGTGCTCGTCCACGTCCACCCCGCGCCCAGCAGTGCCCCCCGCTTCTCCCAGGCCGAGTACTTCGTCGAGGTCCCCGAGACGGTGCCCGTGGGCTCCCCGATCCTCCGCGTGGTGGCCAGCGCCCCCTCGCAGGTCTCCTATGAGCTGGTGGACGGGGGCCGGGACGCCGCCTTCTCCCTGAACCCCTACTCCGGGCTGCTCCGCACCCGCCGGCGCCTGGACCACGAGGCGCGGGCGTCCCACCGGCTGCGGGTCCGCGGGCACAGCATGGCCGGCACCTTCGCCGACGTCCCGGTGCTCGTGTCCGTCCTCGACGCCAATGACCACGTGCCCGAGTTCTCCCAGCCTGCCTTTGAGGGCCACGTCAGTGAGGCAGCCCCGCCCGGCAGCCTGGTCACGGACGAGAGCCACAACCCGCTGGTGCTGCGGGCGGCCGACGGGGACGGGGACGGGGATGCACTGCTCACCTTCCAGCTGCTGGAGCCCGAGGCGCTACGCTTCTTCCGGCTGGACCCCGGCATGGGCACCCTGAGCACCACGGCGGGGCTCGACCACGAGCGCGCCGCCTCCTTCCGGTTCCAGGTGTACGTCCGCGACCAAGGGACGCCCGTGCTATACGCGCCCTGGCCTGCCTGGGTCACGGTGAGGGTCGGCGACGTCAATGACTGTCCCCCACGCTTCTCCCAGCAGACCTACGAGGTGGACGTCACGGGGCCCGTCCACCCGGGCATGGGGCTCCTGACGGTGCACGCGGACGACCCGGACTCCACAGTCACCTACGGCGTGGAGGCTGGCAATGCCGACGGGGCGGTGGCCCTGCACCCAGGCACCGGGCACCTCCGAGTGGTGAACCCCTCTCGGCTGGGGGCCGGGCGGGAGCTGACTCTTGGCGCGTCTGACGGGCTCCACCAGGCCACGGCTCTGCTGAGGCTGCGGGTGGCACCCGCTGTGCCCACGGACCTGCGGTTCGACCGGGACGTGTATGAGGCGGCCGTGCGGGAGAACGAGCCAGGCACGCGGGCGCTGGTGCTACTGCGCGTGGTGGGCGCCCACCCCAACGACAGCCTGGCCTTCACCCTCCTCAACGGCACAGACCAGTTCCACGTGGCGCCTGCAGCCGGCGTGCTGCGGACCCACGGGGGCGCCTTTGACCGAGAGCAGCAGGACACCCACGTGGTGACCGTGGAGGTGCGGGACGGCCGCGTGCCCCCGCGCGTGGCTCAGGCGCTGGTCCGCGTCTCCGTGGAGGACGCCAACGACCACCGGCCCGAGTTCCAGCACCTGCCTTATGAGGCCGTGGTCCCCGAGGGCGCCGAGCCGGGGGACGTCCTCCTGCAGGTCTCAGCCGCCGACCGCGACCAGGGCGTCCATGCCGCGGTGACCTACGCCTTCGCCGAAGACTACGCCTACTTCCGCCTCGACCCCTTCCTGGGGGACATCTCGCTCCGGAAGCCCCTGGACTACCGCGCCCGCAACAGCTACCGCCTGGGCATCGTCGCAAGCGATGGCGGGAGTCCCCCACTGCGGGCAGCGGCCGAGGTGCTGGTGCTGGTGAGGAACCAGACCCACCCGCTGTTCCAGAGCCCCCGCTACCGCGTCAGGGTGCCCGAGGACATCCCTCGGGACACGCCCGTGCTGCACACGCAGGCGCGCAGCCCCGAGGGCCACCCGCTCATCTACCACATCCCTGAGGCGCAGGCCCTGGCCCGCGTGGCCGTCAACTTCCGGACGGGCATGGTCAGCGTCACGGGGCCCCTGGACTACGAGGCTGAGACGAGACACGAGTTCACGGTCAGGGCCACGGACATGACCCTGGGCGCCTTCTCCGAGGCCAGCGTGGAGCTCCTGGTGGAGGATGTGAACGACAACGCGCCCGCCTTCTCCCGCCCGCTCTACACGGCGGCCGTGGCCGAGGGCCTGCCCGCACACACGCCCGTCATCCAGCTGCTGGCCACCGACGCCGACGCGGGCCGGAACCGGGACATCTCCTACCACATCGTGGACGGCGACTCGGACGCGTCCAGCTTCTTCCAGGTGGACGCGGCCACTGGGCAGCTGTCCACCACGCGGGAGCTGGACTATGAGAGCCGCCCGCAGTTCCGGGTGCAGGTGCGGGCCACGGACGGGGGCGACCCCCCGCTCAGCGGCGAGGCCCTGGTGGTTGTGCAGGTGACCGACGTGAACGACAACCCGCCGGCCTTCGCGCAGCCACAGTACGAGGCCCACGTGAGCTCGCTGGCCGCCTGTGGGCACCTGGTGCTGCGTGTGCAGGCGCTGGACGCGGACCCCGCCGACGCCGGCCGCCTGTACTACCTCATCCTCTCGGGCGACCCCGAGCGTCACTTCACCATCAACCGCTCCTCGGGGGTCATCTCCAGGCTCAACCTGTGCACGCAGCCACTGGACGCGTCCTACAGCCTGCGGGTGGGCGCCTCGGACGGGGCCTTCCGCGCCACGGTGCCCGTCTACATCAACACCACAGCCGCCAACGCGCACAGCCCCGCCTTCTCGCGGCCCCTGTACGAGGCCGAACTGGCCGAGAACGCAGCGGTGGGCACCGAGGTGGCCATCCTCCAGGCCGTGGACGGGGACAGCGGCCCCTTCGGGGAGGTGGAGTACCTCATCATCAACCGCCTGGCCGCCGAGAAGTTTACCATCGGGCCGGGTGGCCGCGTCCACACGCTGCGGGAGCTGGACCGCGAGAACGCCACGGAACGAGTGGTGGCCCTGCGCGTGATGGCCAGGGACGGCGGTGGCCGGGCGGGCTTCTGCACCCTGAGGGTCATCCTCACGGACGAGAACGACAACGCGCCCCGCTTCTCGGCCCCCGAGTACACCGTGTCCGTGCCGGCCAACGCCAGCCAGCGCGCCCCCATCCTGCGCGTGCTGGCCTACGACGCCGATGAGGGCCGCCACGCGGATGTCACCTACTCCGTGGCCGGCGGGGAGGCGGCCGTGGTGGACGTGGACCCCGCCAGTGGGCTGGTGCGCGTGAGGGAGAGCCTGGCGGGCCTGGAGAACCGCACGGTGGGGCTGACGCTGCGGGCGCAGGATGGGGCCCCCCCGCACCGGCTCGCCGAGGCCCCCCTGCACCTGCAGGTGGTGCCCAGCCGGGCGGCCCTGCCCAGGTTCTCCGAGCCCCTGTACACCTTCTCGGCCGCCGAGGACCTCGCCGAGGGCGCGGCCGTGGGCTCCGTGCGCGCGGAGGCGGGCCACGAGCCCGTCATCTACAGCCTGGTGCAGGGCGCCACGCCCGAGAGCAACCGTGACGGAGCCTTCACGCTGGAGCCCCAGAGCGGGCTGCTCAGGGTGGGCCGGGCGCTGGACTACGAGGACACCCGGTGGTACCAGCTGGACCTGCTGGCACACTGCCCGCACGGCGACACGCGCCTACTGGCCCTGGCCTCCGTCCACATCCAGGTGCTGGACGTCAATGACAACCGCCCCGTCTTTGAGGCTGACCCCTACCGGGCGGTGCTGACCGAGAACATGCCGGCGGGCGTGGCCGTCATCCAGGTGACCGCCAGTGACCAGGACAGCGGGCGCGGCGGCCAGGTGAGCTACCGGCTACAGGCGGACCCCGCCGGCCGCCTGCACGAGCTCTTCGCGGTGGACGGCGAGACGGGCTGGGTGCGCGCGCTGCAGCCGCTGGACTGCGAGTCTGCAGAGCACCACCGCTTCCACGTGGAGGCCCACGACCACGGCCGGGCCCAGCTGTCCTCCCGCGTGCTGGTGGAGGTGGCCGTGGCCGACGAGAACGACAACGCTCCTCGCTTCGCAGCCAGCGGCTACCAGGGGGCCGTGGTGGAGAACGGGGAGCCCGGGGAGCCGGTGGTGGCCCTGCGGGTCTCGGACGCCGACGTGTCTGCCCACCACAGGCAGGTCACCTGCTACATAACCGGTGAGTGCGGCCCCGCTCCTCCGGGCCGCGAGGAGCCCACGCCATGCCAGGGTGGGGCGGGGGATCAGCCCGGCAGCTGCAGCCCTGGGTGGGGGTAGAGGCGTCCGGGGCACACTCTCAGCCCCTGGCTCTGGGGAAACTGAGGACTCGCCGGGACGCCCTGGTTCCACCCTCCACACCATCGGACCAACAGGGGAAGGGCCTGGCCAAGGGGCCTGGCTACTAGGGAGTGGAGTGGACACTGGGCTTCCGGCCAGCACAGGGCAGAAAGGGTCCTGGAATGACTCTGCCCACCCCCTGCAGGGCCTGCCCAGGGCTGGAAAGAGACTTGCCTGAAAGGGCTGCAACACCCCAGCACGCCCACCCCGCAGGCCCCAAGGCACCTGGGTGTGGCCCCCAGCCATGCCACTGGCCATAGCCCCTGGCCACAGGACTGGCCACGGCCCCCGGCCTTGCAGGGACTCGACCTGCCGTGTGGACTTGGGTCCTGGGGCAGGAGAGGTGGACGCCCTGCCCAGGCGGGAGGCGGCCTGTGGCCCGGAGCTGGCCCCTCACACTCCTGGCCCCCCTTCTTTAGAGGGAGACCCCCTGGGCCTCTTCGGCATCCGCCAAGCGGGGGACGAGTGGACGGTCTTCACCAGGCGCAGCCTGGACCGCGAGCACACGGCCAAGCACCTGCTGCGGGTCACGGCCTCGGACGGCAAGTTCCAGGCGTCGGTGCCCGTGGAGGTGCTGGTCCTGGACGTGAACGACAACAGCCCTGTCTGCGCCCAGGTGAGCCCGTCAGGGCAGGCGCACATGGGCCTGTGTATATGTGTGAGCCTGTGTGCTTGCATGAAACTGTGTGCATGCACATGTCTGCACTGTGTGCAGGTTAGAGCACCTGCACACAGTGCAGACATGTATACATATGTCCATGCATGCACATGGTTGCCTGTGCGTGCATGGACATATGTATACACGTTTGTGGGTACGTACATTTATGCACTGTGTACTGTGTATACATGAACATGTGCATCTACACATGTGCATGCATGCACCATGAGCACTGTGTGAATACACACACGTGTGCGGGCATGTGCATGCATGCAATAAGCATTGCATGCATGTGTGAACATGTGCACATAAACATGTGCCTGTGTGAGCATATGCATGTAACAGGTTTTGTGTGTGCGTGCACATGTGACATTCATGCGTGTCTGAACATTTGCCCCATGTGAGGGATTAAGGAACGCGCCCCAGTGTCTGCACCTGTGGACCCAGCCCCCAACACAGCTGGCTCCCCCCATCACACTGCAGTCCACAGAGGGGGTTCGGGGGGCAGTGCAGGCCCCCAGGGACCTGTGACTGGCCAGAGGGCAGCTTGGGGAACCTGTGATCACACCAGGCACCTCCCGTCCCCCTCACCCAGTGTGTCCCCCTCCCCCCCCCGTGACCTCCGCGTGTCCCTCCCTTCCCCCAGCTTCTCTACAGTGGCCACGTCCAGGAAGATGCCTCCCCGGGACACTTGGTCCTGCAGGTGTCCGCCAGCGATGCGGACGTGGACACCAACGCGCAGGTGTCCTTCTCCCTGCACGGCCCGGGTGCCCACGACTTCCACATGGACCCCCACACAGGTGCGCGGCTGCAGGGGATGGGGAAGTGCAGGCCTGCAGGTCCCAGGGGCGGGGGGGAGGGGCCAGAGGGAGGGGCCCGCGCAGGGAGGGGGAAAGGCGGTCGCAGGGGGATCTCGGGCCAGTGGAAGGGCCTCAGGACCCTGGACACAGCCCGCACTGGCCTCTCAGGGCAGCTGAGCACCCTCGCCGCCCTGGACCGGGAGCGGAAGGCCGAGTACAGCCTGGTGGCCAAGGCTACCGACGGGGGCGGACGCTGGTGTGAGGCGGCCGTGGCCTTGCGCGTGGACGACGTGAACGACAACGCCCCCCGCTTCTCCCCACCGCACTGCGCCCTGGTGGTCTCCGACAACACGACCCTCCACGCCCCAGTGGCCGTGCTGCTGGCCCTCGACGCTGACCAAGGTATGGGGAGACGGTGTGGCCTGGGCCCCGGGGTGTGGCCTGAGGGCCAGGGGGGTAGCCTGGCCCCGGGGTGTGACCGGAGTCCCCGGGGCGTGGCGTGAGTCCCCGGGGCGTGGCGTGAGTCCCTGGGGCGTGGCCTGATGCTGGGGTGTGGCCTTTGCCCGGGGTGTGGCCTGAGGGGGGCGGGGCGCCTGGGGCCCCATAGGAGGGGCGTCTCCTAGCGTGTCCATCAGACCCGCCGCAAGCCGGGTGCGCAGGGCCACTGGGGTGGGCGTGGGCAGCCCCGTGTGTCCTGAGCGTGAGCTGCGGCCCGGCTGGGGTCTGTCCCGGCCCTGCCGCGCCGACCCTCTGCCCGGCTGTCCGGCCCGCAGGCCCCAACGCGCAGGTGGTCTACGCGCTGAGCGACTCCGCCGACGGCCGCTTCTCCATTGAGCCCAGCACGGGCGTACTCCGGCTGGAGAAGCCGCTGGGCACCGCGCCGCAGGCCCCGCTGCAGCTGACCGTGCGCGCCTCGGACCTGGGCACCCCCATCCCGCTGTCCACACTGAGCACCGTCACCGTGTCCGTGGTGAGCCGCGACGACCACCTGCCCGTGTTCCTGGGCCCCGAGCACAGCGTGTGGCTGCCCGAGGACGCCCCCCTCGGGACCGAGGTCCTGCGCCTGGACGCCCTCACCCGGCCCGGCTCCCAGAGGGCAGCCTTCCGCCTGGTCAGCGGGAACGAGCAGGGCCACTTCCACCTGGACGCCCACTCAGGTAAGACAGAGCACGCCCGAGCCTGCGGGCCGGGGGTGCCTCTCCTGGCCCCCGCTCCCTGGTGAGGCCCTTCCGCTTCTCTCCAGGGGTCCTGTACGTCAATGGCAGCCTGGACTTCGAGACGACCCCCAGGTACTTCCTGTCCATCGAGGGCAGCAGAACAGATGCGGCCTCCCTCGGGGACGTGACCACGCTTGTGGTCAACATCACAGACATCAACGAGCACCGGCCCCGCTTCCTGCAGGACGCGTACCACGCACGGGTGCCGGAGGACGCCCCTGTGGGCCGGGTCGTGCTCACGGTACGGCTGGACAGAGGCGAGGCCTCGGGTTTGTGGGGCTGGACTCAGCCGCAGGGGGGTGGCCCCACCACTCCCGCAGCTCTTTACTGCACCCCAGCCTCGCCCCCTCCCAGGACCCCCTCGCACGGGCCGCCCAGTCCGCTGGAGGGTGGTTTCTCCCCTCCAGCCTGCGGACCCCGCGGCCACTCCCCAGGTGGGCATGGACGGGCTCTGCCTGCAGGGGGCCCGAAAAGCCTGGCCGGGTAACCCCAGCCTGAGGAATCGAGGGGGCAGGTCTGGGTCAGGGGCTGCCCAGGGCCTGCCCTCCCCCGCCCCGCTGGACGGCGCCTGGGCTCAGTCCGTCCACACCCTCCCTTTGGCAGGTGTCTGCGGCCGACCGAGATGGAGCCCAGGGCAGGGCCATCACCTACAGCCTGGTGGGAGGAGATCAGCACGGGCACTTCGCCATCCACCCCGAGAACGGGCAGCTGCAGGTGGCCAGGGCCCTGGACTGGGAGCAGGTGAGATGGCGGGGCAGGGGGCTTGCCTGCATCCGCGCTGGATGGCCAACTAGGAGGGGCCCCACCGTCCCACCCCACCCCTGGAGCACCTGCTCCTGGGCAGGCACGCCCACCAGCACTCCGGAACATTCTGTCCCGGGAGGCCTGCGCTGCCCACCCAGCTCCGTGTCAGGCGCGGCCAGGGCGCAGGGAGCACGGCGGCTGGCGGGGGCGAGGGGCGGGCGCCCCCCACCCGCCTCTCGGCACAACGTGAGTCTGGCTGACGCCCCCTGTGCTCTGCCAGGCCTCCAGCTATGCCCTGCGGCTCCGCGCCACAGACAGTGGGCGGCCCCCCCTGCACCAGGACACCAGCGTCACCATCCAGGTGGTGGATGTCAATGACAACCCGCCAAGATTCTTCCAGCTCAACTACAGCACCGCCGTGCAGGTGGGGGCCCCGCGGGGTGGGGGGCGCCGGACCCCGGAGCCCCGGGTCCAGGCGGCGTGGGAATGGATGAGTGGGTGGAAGGGTGGACAGGTGAGCGGATGGTGGGTGGACACGTGAATGAGCGGACGGACGTACAGATGAGTAAACGGGGAAATGTGGAGATGGTGGGCGGGTGACGGCTGGTGGGAGGGTGGGCAGACAGAGGTGGGCAGATGGGCCGGGGAGACGGAGAGACGGGTTGTAGGTAGACAGGTGAGCAGCAGAGAAAAGTGATGGATGGTGAGGTGGGTGGGGACGGATGGACAACGGACGGATGAATGGAATGAACAATGGATGGGCAGACGGCAGCCTGAGTGCCCGGGGCACCCAGTGGGGACCTGCCTGGAGGTGGTCGGAGACTCGAGGGGCCGGACTCACCGGCTCTCGGCTGTCCTGTCTCCTCAGGAGAACTCCCCCATCGGCAGCAAAGTCCTGCAGCTGGTGCTGAGTGACCCCGACTCGCCTGAGAACGGGCCCCCGTTCTCCTTCCGCATCACCCAAGGGGACGATGCCTCCGTCTTCCGGGTGACCCCCGATGGCTGGCTGCTGACCGCCGCCGGTCTGAGCCGGAGTGTCCAGGACCAGTACCAGCTCCAGATCGAGGTGAGGGCAGCAGGGGCCCCGGGGAGGGACGCGGGCGCCTCCGAGGGCGCCTCTCGCTGTGCCGTCCACGTGCACTGCTCCTCGTGCGGACTGCGGCACTGAGGGGGTGCCCGGGGTGGGGAGACAGCTGCCCGCCGCCTGTCCGTGCCTCCTGCCCCTGCCCGACCCTCGGTTCTTGTGACCCCCGAGCTCAGGACATCCCCGCATCACGCACTGCCCCCGGGCTTCCAGCAAACAGCAGCAAAGACCTGGGGTCACTCAGGGCGTGCCGGGGTCGCTCAGGGCGTGCTCTTCTCACGCCCACTCTGCAAGGGTGACAGTGTGGGGTGAGGCAGCTGTCCTCAAGGGGCCGGCACAGGGAGTCTGGCTGCTGCCCGGGGCCCTGGCTGACCGTGCTGCCCGCCTGCCCGCCCACCCGCCACAGGCCTCCGACAGCGGCAAGCCGGCCCTCACGTCGTCCACCTCGGTCAGCGTGCGTGTGACCGCGCGGAGCCTCTACCCGCCGTCCGCCCTGCCCCTGGACATCTTCATCACCCTCGGCGAGGCCGAGTTCCCAGGCGGCCTAGTGGGCAAGATCCACGCCACCGACCGTGACCCCCAGGACACGCTGAGCTACAGCCTGGGGCCCGAGACCCCCGACACACACTTCTCGGTGGGCCCGGCGGACGGCACGATACTGGCCGCCCAGGGCTTGCCGTGCGGCCATCAAAGCTTCAACGTCACGGTCAGCGACGGCACCTTCGCGGCCACGGCTGGCGTCCACGTGCACGTGTGGCGTGCAGAGCGTGCCGCCCTGCGGGGGGCCGTGTGGCTGGGCTTCGAGCACCTCAGCCCCGAGGAGCTGGTCAGCGACCACTGGCGCAACCTCCAGCGCTTCCTGGGCCAGCGGCTGGACGTGCGGCGCGCTGGCATCCGCCTGGCCAGCCTGCAGCCCGCCGAGGCTGCCCCCGGCGTGGACATGCTCCTGGTCTTCGAGGGCCACTCCGGAACCTTCCAGCAGCTTCAGGAGCTGGCGGCCGCCATCTCGCACTCCGCCCCGGAGCTGGAGCGGGCGGTGGGGCTGCAGCTGCGGGCGGCCGTGCCCGTGGCCCCCTGCCAGGGTGCGGGCTGCCAGGCGCTGCCCTGCCGGGAGACGGTGCGGCTGGAGCCGGCCGTGGGCCCCCCCTACAGCACCGCCCGGCTCAGCGTGCTCAGCCCCCGGCACCGCCGGCTCGGCTGCGGCTGCAACGGTGAGCGTGGCCTTCCGTGGCACTGAGGGGGAGGGGCGGCAGGGCTGCGGCACGTGCCCGCAGTGACCCCGGCCCCTCCCCAGGGACGGCAGCCAGGTTCGGAGGCCAGAGCATCGGCCGGTACCACCTCCCGGGGGCCCAGGCCTGGGATGCCCACTTCCGCCTGAGGACTCGGCAGGCAGAGGCCACGGTCCTGCTGGTCCAGGGCCTGGTGAGCCTGTCCCTGCAGGTGAGTCCCGCCCAGGCCGCAGGAAGTCAAGTGCTGGCCGCTGCTGGGGGGACGCCCCCCACTGGCCCTCCCCCTGCAGGCTCCGGAGGCTCAGGCACGCTCGATCACGCAGAGCTGGGGCGGGGCTGGGGGCGGGGCGGGGGACAGCAGGGAGGGCGCTTGCCTGGGTGTGAGCCCCTGCACCCCACGTGGTCCCCCAAGCCCGGCAGGACTCAGTGCAGAGCCAGGAGTGACCTCCGAGCACCGCCAGCTGTGCTCCCTCCCCACCCCCACCAAAGATAAAGTGTCAAAACCCAAACCAATGACAAAGCCCCGCAGAGCACACGGACAGGACAGGGGGCCACGGGCAGGCCACAAGGCCAGTCCGTGGGACACAGGGCCCCAGCTGGGAGGAGTGCCTGACCCTGAGCCCCGTAGACACGGGGTGCTCGTGGGGGGCGCAGCCTCCGGCTGACCACGGCCCTTTGCAGCTGGTGGACGGGGCGCTGAGGCTGGAGCTGCACTGCCCCGGGGGCTTCCTCGGAAACCTGTCCTCGGGGCGGCGCCTGAGCGACGGGCAGTGGCACGCGGTGCGGCTGGAGGTGACAGGCGAGGCGGCCAGCCTGCAGGTGGACGGCAGCAGCGCGGCCCTGGAGGTCCCGGGCAGCTGCGGGGGCCCGCAGCCAGAGAGCGAGCTGGTGTTGGGCGGCCAGCTGCTGCCCCCAGAGCCCGCCCGAGTGTCCCAAGGCTTTCAGGGCTGCCTGGACGCGGTGGCCATCCACGGGGCAGCGCTGGAGATGCTGGGCGGGACGGAGGCTGGCTGGCTGGAGCGGCGGGCACTCAGCCCCTGCTGCCCCGGGGACCCTGAGGACGGAGCCTGTAGCCCGAATCCCTGCGCCAACGGAGGCCAGTGCACCCCGCACCCCGGGGCAGGTGAGGCGAGGGGCACCCATGGGCAGCACAGCAGTCCCTGGTCACAGGCTCGACCCAGATCCCGGCCCCCAGATCCCACCCCAAAGCCACCACTGGGGCAGCGTCCCCGAGGGACCATGCTGCTTCTCTGAGGCTCACTCCCGCCCCAGGCCGCTGTGAGGGCACCTCGCACCCGGCACCAACCAAAGGGGGCGCTGTGCTCGGTGCCTCTGCTCTGCCCCGTCCTGAACCCCAACCCCCCGCCCGGCCAACCTCCTCCAGGCTGTGGGGACTCTAAGCTGCATGAGGGATAGGACGGGGTCCCAGCCCTGCCCGTGTGCCCCCAGGTTTCATGTGCCAGTGTCCCCCCGGCTTCTGGGGGCAGCAGTGCCAGCAGGGACAGAACTGCTCTTCCCCCGACTGCCCGGACCCAGCGGCCTGCACACCTCCAGGGGGCGCCCCCTGCGGCTGCCCGTACCCGCAGCAGGGAGAGAGGTAAGGGAGGGGAAGGGGACTCCAGGGCACCAGCAGGGACATCCTGACCTACGGAGACCGGGTCGAAAGCAACCCTTCTGGAGGGCACCCACCTCTTAAACAAGGGTGCTGGGTGTGGGGACCCCACGGCTGGGTGTGGTGTACTAGGTGAGGGGTGCTGGGTATGGGGTGCTGGGTGCTGGGTAAGGGGTGCTGGGTGCGGAGCCCCAGGAAGGGCCATTCCACCCACCTGGGTGTCCGCATGGGGCAGTTGGGGCGGGGCCTGCGGTGTGGGGCGGGGCCTGCGGCGGGGGCGGGGCCTGCGGTTTCCGGGCGGGCTGTGAGCGCTACACTGTTGCCCGCAGGTGTGACACTGAGAGCCAGGGCTGCGCGGCGGGCGGCTGCCTGGTGACCCCGGCCGTGCAGAGCGGGGACTGGGGCCAGCAGGAGCTGCTGCTGCTCGGGGCCGCCCTCCTGCTCGTGCTGGCCGCGGCCGCCGGGCTGCTCCTCTACCGCCGCCGCCGCCGCGCCCACAAGCCCGTGGCCAGGGAGGACCCGGACCTGCTGGCCAGGAGTGTGGGCGTGGGCACCCAGGTGCCCCCCATCCAGCTCAGCGCCCTGGGCACAGGCGCTGGGGACCCGCTGGCCCACGCAGAGCCCGCCAAGGCCTCCGAATTCGTCACCTTCGGCCCCAGCTCCAAGCACCGGCCGGTGGTCTGCAGCGTGCCCCCCCGACTGCCGCCTGTGGTGCCCCCCTCCCGCACTGAGGCGGGCGTGAAGAGGACCTGGTCAGGCGAGGCGCTGGGTCAGTGCCAGGCACCCGCGGGCCTTCTGAGCGGGTGGGCAGTGCTCGAGGCTAGTGCCGGGCCCCAAGGTCACAGCAAGGTCCCAAGGTTAAGGCACGGCAGGTGAGGGTCACCGCTAGGGGTTCGAGGTCATGGGGCCAGCAGCAGAGGTCACCGCAGCAGCCAGGGGCCAGGGCGGAACAAGCTGGGTGCAGAGGGCAGCTCGCGGCCCGGAAGGTCCAGAGAGGGTTCAGTGCCGTGCGGGCACAGGCTGGCCTCAGCTCCTCCGGCTGGACCCCCGGGGAGGGTCGGAGGGGCAGTGACGGGCAGACAGACAGGCAGCCCTCTGGCTCTCGCCCCCTCCTGGGCCTGGGTTGTGGTCCCGGGGGTCCCCGAAGGCCCAGCAGCCAGCGGGGGCGGGGGCCCGTCCGGTGCGGGCGGCCCGGCGCTCACCCGGCCCTCTTGCCTTGCAGACGCGCCGGCGGCCTGGCCCCCCGCCTACTGCAGGAAGGACGCGGGCCTCGCCCAGCCCGTCCCCTACGGGGGCTTCCCCTTCCCCCTGGAGCTGGGCAACAAGCGGGCGCCGCTCCCGCCACGCTACAGCCACCAGGACCTGGACGCGCTGCTGGCCCCCGGCGAGTCCCCGCGGGCCCCGGGCGAGTACACGGGCGAGTACACGGGCGAGTACACGGCCGTCAGCTACTACCACGCGCGCCTCCCGCGCCGCGCCAGCCCCGCCTACGCCGACGGCGACGTGGGGGTCGCGCTGCCCCCCGGCCGTGGCCAGCGCCCCGCGCCCCCGCACTACGCTGGCTCCGACCAGGTGGAGAGCGACTACGGCAGCTGCGACGAGGTGATGTTCTAGCAAGCCGGGAGGCGGCGGCGGCGTCAGCGCGGGCGAGGGGTGACGTCAGAGCGGGAGGCGGCGGCGGGGTGAGATGACGTCAGAGCAGCGAGGAGGTGGCGTCAGAGCGGGCAAGGTGGCGGCAGCCCCCATGGGACACGGCCATACGCTCTCTCAGGCAGAGCAGATGCAGCGCCCTGTCACCCTCCACGTGAGCGTGCAGGGGCGAGGGGAGGCCCTGACCGAAGGGTCCCCAAACTGGGCGTGGTGACACGGGTCCCTGAGGAGGCCGTGCACCCACAGGGGTGGGAGCCTGGCCGCGGGGTGCAGCACTCCGCGCCCCGACCAGAGCCAGTCCCTGTGGGCATACAGACGGTCAGCGGGCGCCCTGGGCCCGTGTCACACCCCAGGGTCTCAAGTTCGGGGCCCAGGCCGGGCGGATGCGTCAGAGGGTCTCCAGACTTCCACCTGATGTCTGGACGGGCCGCAGAGGCTGCGAGGACACAGCCCGCTGGGGCCAGGGCCACCGGGGCGTGCAGTGTGCGCACATGTGCACGTGGATGCCGGAGCACGGACACGTGCCGGTGGTGTGCGCCTGTGAGCAGACACGGGTCCAGGAGCAGATTTCGTGTGGAGCACACGAGCAGGGGCAGGACGTGTCTGCGTGTGGGCGTGTGGATACGTGCAATATGTGAATGCAGAGCCCACATGGGCGCACGCTCACATGTGAACAGGTGTATGCATGTGTGAACACAGGGCCACGGGAATGGATGTACACTATGCTGACATGTGAGTGTGGGGATGGATGGGACCCTGCACGTGTGCAGGCATGTGTGGGGACACATGGAGCATGTACATGTGTGCAGGCGTGTGAAACGTGTGCACATGTGTGCAGTTGTGAGTACACGTGCTTATGCCCCTGTACCCATGGGGGCACTGTAGCAGGAGTGGAGGAAGCAAGAGCTGATGGCCGTCCACTCGCCCATCCCGCCTCCCCCGACAGTGCGTGAGGAAGCAGCTGTTTCAATAAAGGATGTTCACTGAGCGATGTCCAGCCCTGTCTCAGGCCAGTTCCGGGGAGGGCAGGGGTCAAGGGCAGGGGCTGGGTGGGAGCCCATGACTGCCCCAGGCAGGGCCATCAGAGGGCAGGATGGGGCCCAGCCCGCCCTGGAGGAGCCCCACGACCCAGCACAGACCCCAGGCCTGACCCTGCAGTGGACATAAACCCTGGCCTCAGCATCCCAGAGCCCCAGAACGGGGCGAGGACGAGCCTGGGGCCTCTGCGAAGGTGCAAAGTCCTCGGGCCCCGGGAACACGCATGCTGCCTCTGGAGGGTCCCCACTGGACGGGCCTGCGCCCCCGCGGGGCATCCCACATGCAGAGCACATGCGTCACCCACAACAAGAGCAGAGAGCACAGGCCAGGCTGCCTGGAACTACCACCAAGGCCCTTTATTGAGTCGACACGGGTTGAGGGTGCAGGGGGGTCTCGGGGGGCTCCTGGGACCCCCGTGATCCACACAGGAGCTGGGCGTCGACACAGCACCACGGGTGAGGTCCCCACGGGCTCTCCCACCCTGCCCTGAGACAGAAGTGCAGGAACCAGCTCAGCACGGGCGACCGCTGCCCCCTGGTGTCCCCGCCAGCAGGGGACACTGAACCTCTGCCCAGGTCCGCTCACCACTGGGGGGTGGGGGGCTGGGGCGTGGAGAGTCAATGGGCAGTGGGCAGCACCGCGGGCCAGGCTCGAGGCCCATCCGAGGGGCAGGCAGGGTGACGGGCCCCTGACAGGTGGGAGCCGGGACTGGGAGGGGGAGTGTCACACGCAGACTCGCAGCACAGTGCTCATGTGCCTCCTGGGGACTGTCCCCAATCGGCGGCTGGCCAGGAGGAGTCCCGACACCAGTGCTCTGGCCCTCAAGCCCTCGGGGAACATGCCCGGCAGAGGCATCTAGAAGCAGTCCGACGTCACAGGCACCGTGACGGAGCGCCAGTCTTGGGACCCCCGGGGACTGGCGGCCAGCGCCACGCTCCCCGCCCGCGTGGGGGGCCCCGGGGGAGCCGGGAGGGGACACAGCAACCGTGCTGCGTTCAGACGTGGCCATGCGAGGGGCCTGGCCCCACCGTGCTCTCCCTGCACCGCGGGGACCTGGCCGGGCTGCTGGTGCACGTGACAGCTACACAGAGGCACCGATGGGGTGGATGAGGACAGGGCCGTGGCCGGGCTGGAGGAGCTCGTCCAGCGCCTGGTAGGTGCCCACCGCAAAGCCCAGGAGGCCCAGGAGGCTGATGAGCGCGTCCTTGGCGAGGGTGAGGGGGCTCAGGCCCTCCGCGGAGAAGGTGGCCACCTCCAGCAGGGGCGGGATGATGAGGGCCAGCGCGCTGCTGCTCACCGAGCCCACCAGGGCCAGGACCAGGTCCAGGCGGGGGATGAGGATGGCCAGGACACCTGCGGGAGAGAGGACGCGCCGTTCAGACGGTGGGGGCTGCCAGCGAGACCCCCTGTGGCCAACACGCATGTACACACGTACCTATGCACACGCACACAGATGCACACGCGGATACAGGCGGGACCAGCGAGGGGTGGTCGGCAGTGACCCCCACGGCGGGATGCAGGAAGGCGAGAGGCCCCCACAGGCAGAGCTGGTGCCACCCCAGCGGGACCCTCTAACCCGAGGCGTTTCTAGGAGTCACAGGTGGGCGGAGGTCGGGCACGTGTCCCCGGGGCCCAGTGTGTGTCCAGCATCGGCAGAGCACCCACTGGCCTGACACCTCATGCCCGGCTCAAGCCCCGCCGGATGGCACGTGGGTCAGGACGTGTGCCCTCGTGTGGGCTGGGCGGCCCCAGCACACAGAGACCCCACACCACCCTGGCCCGAGCAGGCCTCACGGACATGTGTCCCCAGCTCGGGTCCCCAGGGCGGCCCAGGGGTGAGTGAGTCATCCCGGGCCAGGTGACGAGCAGCAGGGCGCGGGGTGGGGTGCGCCTGGGCAGGGTCCCGACTCCCAGGACAGAGGGAGGGGGAGGGGGAGGGGAAGGGGGAGGGGGCAGAGCAGGTCAGAACGAAGGTGGGAGGGGACAGTGGAGGGCGGGAGCGGAGGGCACTGTCCAGGCCCAGGGGGACTGCAGGAAGGGCTGAGCACACAGCAGGGGGACAGGGAGAGGCCGGGAGGGGGACAGGGAGAGGCAGAGAGGGGACAGGGAGAGGCCGGGAGGGGGACAGGGAGAGGCCGGGAGGAGGACAGGGAGAGGCAGGGAGGGGGGAGGCCAGGAGGGGGGCAGGGAGAGGCAGGGAGGGGACAGGGAGAGGCAGGCCGGGAGAGGCCAGGAGGGGGGCAGGGAGAGGCAGAGAGGGGACAGGGAGAGGCTAGGAGGGGGGCAGGGAGAGGCTGGAATAAGCGGGAGGCAAGTGGGGAAGCAGGAGAGAGGCTGGGAGGGGACAAGAGAAAAGCTGGGTGGGCTGGGAGAGGGGTGGGGGCAAGGCAATGGGGCAGGGGAGGCCAGAGGGGGCACGAGCCCCAGCAAACCCACACCAGGTCCCCCAACTGCCTCAGGAAGGCAGCGGCTCATCCCGGGGGCGGGGCCACACAGGGGAAGAACAGCCTCACCCCACCAGGGCCAAGGGCAGCAAGGTCACAGTTCTGCCCCAGGGAAGGAGACAGGAGGGTGGGAAGGGAAGGCCCAGACACCGAGGTCACCAGGCTGGGGAGGTCACAGGGACAGGTGTCACAACCCATCTGACCCTCCTGGCTCCAAGCCCGCCCAAGAGCTACTGGGAGGGTCGGAGAGTGGCCTCCATACACACGGATCGCCGAGAAAGACTGAGATAAGAGCCGGGCTGGGAAGGTTCTAGAAGGTCCTTCTAAGGGTTCTATGCTGTCCCCAGGTGGCCCCCTGGGGTTCTAAACTGTTCCCAGGAGGTACCCCAGGGGTTCTAGACTGCTCCCATGAATTCCCCTCTGTGGTTCTAGGCTGTTCCCAGGAGACCACTCAAGGTTCTAGGCTGTCCCTGAGGTTTCTAGACTGTTCCCAAGAGGCCCCTGGGGAGTTCTAGACTGTTCCCAGGAAGGTCTCCCAGGTGTTCTAGACTGCCCCCAGGAGTCCCCTCTGGGGGTTCTAGACTGTTCCCGGAGGTCCCCTGGGTTCTAGACTGTTCCCAAGAGGTCCTTGGGGAGTTCTAGACTATTCCCAGGAGGCCCCCTGGGGAGTTCTGGACTGTTTTCCTAAAAGGGTGTTGACTGTTCCCAGGAGGCCCGTGGAGGTTCTCCTCTGTAAGTCTCTAGATGGCTCCAGGAGGCTCCTCTGGGGTTCCAGATGGTTCCCAGGTGGTCCCTTTGGGGATCTAGATGCTTCCCAGGAGGTCCCTCTGGGGTTCTAGACTGTTCCGCGGTCCCTCTGGAAGGTTCTGGTTGGCCGCTGCACTGCTCACACGCGTATGGTCAGCACCTGCCCCTCCGGCCCCTTCACTGCACTGCCCGATTCACTGCTGTGGCCAAATGCCCGCCCTGCCCCCGAGAGCCAGCGAGCCTGTCTGTCCCACGCCAGGGCATGAGGGGCCTCCCCCGGGTCCTCGTCCCCAGGAACCCGTTTCCAGGGGCCGCGAAGAGGAGCGTGGGCCAAGGTTCCCCACGGGGCCTCAATTCCGGCACACCCCAGGCCTTCTGACCCAGCACAGTCCAGCGGGGAAACCACTGTCCCCGAGCACTGCCCGACCCCCAGGGCAGGGAACTCCGCGCACCAGCACCGGCTTCTCTCCGCCTGCGGCTCTGACACGGCCGCCCGCACCCTCCCCGCCCGGCGGGCACCTCCCCCGAGCCCTCGCCGCGGTTCCCGTCCCGCGGCTACTCACAGGTGAGGCAGACCAACGCGGTGCGCACCAGCAGGTCCACGGCCAGCTCGCAGCCCGCGGACACGCGGGCCACGAAGAAGGGCACGAGGATCTGGGCGGGGACGTAGAACTGCAGCGCGAACGTGAAGAAGATGCCGAAGGAGTAGAGCAGCTTCACCGCCTGGTACAGCCTGCGGGGGCAGGTCTCAGGGCCGCACGCCGCCCCGCCTCTCCCTAGGTCGGGCCCCGGGGGGCAGCGTGCCGGCAAGGCCCTCCCCACAGTGCCGCCACCCAGCCCCTGCCCTCCTCCCACTCCCCCTCGTCCCCGGGGCCGGCACGCACCAGCAGCTGGGCAGGTTGAGGGTGATGCTGGCCTGCACGGCCGCCCCGAACTGCAGGTAGCCCAGGCAGCCGAGGCTGAGGTAGAGGGCCGTGACGAGGCCCATACCCACGTACAGCAGCACCGGGAACCGCCACGGCTCCTTCATCTTATTCTCCAGGGGCAGCACCTGGCGGGACACAGGGCAGGTGAGCAGCGCACCCCGCACCCGGCACCCCGCACCCAGCTGTGCTCACCACCCAGCACCCCGCACCCCGTACCCTGCACCCAGCACCCAGCTGTGCTCACCACCCCGCATCCCACACCCCTTACCCCACACCCAGCACCCAGCTGTGCTCACCACCCCGCACCCCGCACCCCGTACCCTGCACCCAGCACCCAGCTGTGCTCACCACCCCGCACCCCGCACCCAGCTGTGCTCACCACCCAGCACCCCACACCCAGCACCCCGCACCCAGCTGTGCTCACCACGCCAATGCCTTCGAAGGCAAAGATGGCCGTGCCGAAGAAGAGAGGGTACGTCTTCCACAAGGCCACCAGGGGCAGGGCACGGGGGTCTGGGATCCTCTGGGG
This sequence comes from Sorex araneus, assembly GCF_027595985.1. Taxonomy (NCBI): domain Eukaryota; kingdom Metazoa; phylum Chordata; class Mammalia; order Eulipotyphla; family Soricidae; genus Sorex; species Sorex araneus. The sequence goes on from NC_073303.1 coordinate 262,767,909, forward strand.
GAGAGAACAGACTGGAGTCCCCATGGCTCCGGGCAGCTCCCAGCACCTCGGGGGCCTCCGGACAGCCAGGGGTGGGGCCAGGGAAGGCAGACGGGCCTCAGGTGCCTCATGGCTCAGGGCCAGCTCATCTCACACCCGTCCCCCGGGGCATCTCTCACCCACCCCTGGGGGCTCTGACAACCTGGGCCTGAGCCCACTGCCTACTGGCCGTCCTCGGGGCTGGACACAGGGACGGATCACGGAGGGTGGGCGGCCGCGCCCCTCACCTGCAGCAGCCGCTGGTAGATGAGCACGAGGCTGAGCAGCATGCTGACGTTGGCCAGCGTGGACAGCACGGCCAGCACGCGCAGGCTGCGCACGAACACCAGCAGCACCAGGAAGGGCAGCAGCGCCAGCATGTACAGCCGCGTGTCCATGGACGGCGTCAGCACCACCGTGGCGTTGCTGTGGCAGTCGCTGCTGGTGGCGTTGGCCGCCTCGACCACCTGGGGGCGACGGGGGCCTTGGCACCCGGCCGGGCTGGGCCCTCCCTGTGCGGCCAGGCGGGCAGCAGGGACCCCCCAAAAGTGCTCGCACCTGGGTCTCCAGTTGGACCGGGGCGAGGCCCGTATTCAGCGCCTGGCCAGGTTCTCTCCCCAGCCCACTCCCCGGGGCCCAGCTCTGCCCAGCACTGCCCAGCACTGCCCCCGCGGCCAGCCTGGCCACAGAACTCACCTGCTTGATGTTGACAGCCAAGAAGACAAAGTAGACACAGCAGAAGCCGAGCTGCGTGATGACGAGGAAGAAGTCCACCACGCGCCTGCGGGAAGGGACGCCGTGAGGACAGAGACCCGAGGCAGGCTATAGCACCCGAGTCTGCAGAGAACCCAGACCCCGGGGGCCAGAACAAACTGCCCCAGAGCCCCACCCGAGACCCCCCAGCCGCTGGTCCCCTCTGCCAGAAACCTGGGGTGGGACCCTCACAGTCTCCTAGGATTTTCCGGAATGTGGACCCAAGAACAAGCTGTTTTGACCTCAGCCCCTCAGCACAGCTGTGCACCGGCCCCACCCTAGGGAGCCGAGCATTTTGGGTCACACCCGGTGATGCACAGAGATTACTCCTGGCTCTGCACTCAGGAATTACCCCTGGCAGTGCTCAGGGGGCCATATGGGATGCTGGAAATCGAACCTGGGTCGGCCGCGTGCAAGGCAAACGCCCTACCTGCTATGCTATTGCTCCAGTCCCCCGAGCAGCTCTTGAGGGACTATGCTGCATGTGTGTGTCGGACAGACGGGGCGGGTGGAGGGCGTGGCACGGGGTGTGAGCACGTGTGTATGTGTGTGTGTGTGTGTGTGTGTATGGCCTCATGGGGGTCTGCAGGGAGCATTGTGCACCCACCACCAGCCCCCAGGCTGGAGAACAGCACAGTGGGCAGGGTGTTGGCCTTCCACGGGGCCAGCCCAGGCTCGATCCCTGGCACCCCAGAGGGGCCCCGAAGCTGGCCAGGAGTGATTCCTGAGTGCAGAGCCAGGAGTCAGCCGAGTGCCACCAGAACACAAAGGCTGGTTGTAGCAGGATCTGAAGGACCACCCGGCTCTGCCCGCTCCGTGCCAGGACCGTCAGGGCAGCACCGAGGCCCCAGGCTACGTCCACGACACCAAGGGCGGCAGGCCAGGGTCAGAGCCGGCACTCACCCCAGGCTGCCTCCTGCCTCCCATCCCACTCCCTACGGAAACACCCCAAATGGTCCCCCAGCACCATCAGGAGTTGTTGGGAGCCCTGGGGGCTTCAGGAGCCTGCCCACTCCGAATCCAGTTCACCTGGGGAAGCCCTGCTCACCTTCTCCGCCCACTTGGAATCCCGCCCGCCCACCCGGTGAAGCCCCACCCACCCAGAACACCGCCCACCAGGGAAGCCACGCCCACCCCAAGTTCCACCTACTGGGGAAGCCCCACCCACACAGAATCAGCCCATCTGGGAAAGCCCCACCCACTCTGAATTCCCTCCACCCAGGGAAGTCCCTCCTCCGAGCCCCCGCCCACTTAGGGAAGTCCCTCCACCCAGGCCCCGCCCACCGCCAAGTCCCACCCACCGGGCCCTCCACGGGAAGCCCCGCCTACCCCAGGTGGCTTGGCAGCCCTCACCTGCCCCACTGGGCGTGGTTCTGAAGCCAGGGGCTGGGGCAGGACTCCAGGCCGTACATGACCGCGTCCCCGTAGTCCACGAAGGGCTTGTTAAGCCTGGGAGGGAGAGCCCGTGCACAATGAGCTGGGGTCAGGGCCGGAGGCACGGGGCACTGGGCACGCGGTGAGGGGCCTCACCTGTGGCAGAAGTGGTGGGCGCACTTGACCAGGAGCCCCATGCAGTGCACGGCCACCACGCCCATCACCAGCAGGCTGAGCGGGCCCACCTGGGTGCAGAGGACAGCGGCGTCAGGGGCTGGACAGACAAGGGCAGGGCTGCAGGGCCAGCAGAGGCCCCGGGGGAAGCTTTCCTCACTGAGTCAGAGGACTCTCTGCACACAGGTGCACAGGCAAGCACGCGCACACACAGGCACACACATGCACACACAGGCACACACACATACAGGCACACATGCACATATGGGCACACACACATACAGGCACGCACATGCACACATACAGGCATGCACATGCACATGGGCATGCATGCATACAGGTACGCGCATGCACACATGGGCACGCATACATACAGGTACGCACATGCACACACGGGCACGAACACATATAGGCACACACATGCACACATACAGGCATGCACATGCACATGGGCATGCATACATACAGGTACACACACACATGGGCACGAACACACATAGGCACACACATGCACACACAGGCACACACACAGGCACGCACATACACATATATATGCACACACATGCACACATGCACAGACATGTGTACATAGGCACAGACAAACATACATAAGGTGCACACAAACACACGGGCACAGACAAGCACACCTAGACACACACATCTGCATGGACACGCAGATATACATACAGGAACAACAGACAAGCACAGGGATCCACATGCAAGGCACACACCTACACACATGCGTACACATACATACATGCAGGGATGCACATGCACAGTCATACATGCATGTAGGCAAATAGGTACATGCACACATGCCGGCACACACAGGAACAAGTACTCATGTGTAGGCCAACACATGTGCACACATGCAGACACATGTACAGGCCCGCACTTCCAGGCACACAGGCCCACGCTGGCTCGTGCTGCCCTGCAGAACCTGGGCAGGGCCGGAGCTCACCAGGATGCCGGCGTTCTTCACGGCCAGCGGCAGCCCCAGGAGGCCAGTGCCAATGTTGCCCTTCAGCAGGTGGACCAGTGTCTGGAGCCATCTGGGAGGCACGGAGGGCAGGAGGGACATCAGCGCCACGAGCACCAGCTCGGCCTGTGCCCAGCAGGCCCCAGGCATCCAGGAAGGCCCGGGGCAGTGGGTGTCCAGTGCAGGCTGCCCGTCCCGTGGTCCCCCACTCCCCTCCCATGTCCAGTGCAGGCTGACCCCTGGGGGCCCTGCCACGGAGGGTCAGGGGCGGGTGGGGCCGGGGCCCGAGAGGCTGTGTCCCCATACACCCCACCCCCTCAGGAGCGGACCATGTGGCCCAGGCAGACAGGAGGAGGGCCCTGGGAGTGGACAGGTGGGGGCTGTGCGGGGCAGGGGGAGGCAGGATCTGAGGGTGGGCGGGACTCACGTGGTGCCCTGGGTTCCCCCGAGGCGCTGGTAGGAGCCGGGTGGGGTGGCATGGCTTGGGTCTTCTGACGGGGTCTCCTCGGGGCTGGCGTCGGTTGAGCTGTAGTCTTGGTAGTCCTCCCGGCGGAGGCGTTGGGTGGACATGGTGGCTGTGTGGACAGTGTCTTGGGTAAGGGAAGGTTCTAGACTGCCAATGGCTGCAGCAGCCACACCCCCGGTCTGTGAGATGGTCACGTCGTACACCCCTCGCAAAGGAGCAGCAAAAAGATGCCCACCACACTGACCCACTGACAGATGCCCACCACACTGACCCACTGACAGATGCCCACCACGCTCTGACCCACTGACAGATGCCCACCACGCTGACCCACTGACAGATGCCCACCACGCTCTGACCCACTGACAGATGCCCACCACGCTGACCCACTGACAGATGCCCACCACGCTGACCCACTGACAGATGCCCACCACGCTGACCCACTGACAGATGCCCACCACACTCTGACCCACTGACAGATGCCCACCACGCTCTGACCCACTGGCACACACCCAGGAGTCCGGCCACGTGGGTCCATTGTGCCCTAAAACGTCCCCTACCCCCATGGCTCCCGGGAGCAGGTGGGTGGGGGGGTCTAGGAGCACCAGGAAACCAGCAGGGTGGATGGGGGGCCTCCCTCCGTGGGTCAAGGCTCAGGGTTGCTCCAGAGGAGAAGCCACGGCAACCTCACATCACAAACCCTGCCATGGAGATGGGGGAGGGGCAGCCCCCACCCCACAGCTGGACGCTGAGCCCGGCCACCCTGGGAGTGGGCAGCCTCTATCCGGCCTGGGCTGGGCCTCTGAAGAGACAGAACACAGCCTCCCCGACCAGAGACCCCACACGGGGACCACGCCCAGGAGGCAGGCTGCCCGCTGGGAACACAGGTCCAGCCTGCCCCGCCTGGCTGAAAGTCAGCGAACCCACTGGCCGGAGGGAAGTGAGCTGGGCCTGAGGGTGCAGCAGCCCCTCCACCCCGCCTCCTTCCGGAAGGCAGAGAAAGGAAGGAACAAAGAGAAATAACCCCACTGCATGTTGCCACAGAGCCCTGACAAGGGACAGGCACGCCCGGGTGGGGATGGAGGGATGGACACTTGCGGGCGGGGACAGAGGGATGGACACTCCAGGCAAGACAGAGGGATGGACACTCCAGGCAGGACAGAGGGATGGACACTCCAGGCAGGACAGAGGGATGGACACTCCCGGGCGGGGACAGAGGGATGGACACTCCCGGGCGGGGACAGAGGGATGGACACTCCCGGGCGGGGACAGAGGGATGGACACTCCCGGGCGGGGACAGAGGGATGGACACTCCCGGGCGGGGACAGAGGGATGGACACTCCTGGGAAGGGACAGAGGGATGGACACTCCTGGGAGGGGACAGAGGGATGGACACTCCTGGGAAGGGACAGAGGGATGGACACTCCTGGGCGGGGACAGAGGGATGGACACTCGCAGGCTGGGACAGAGGGACGGACACTCCTGGGCAGGGACAGAGGGATGGACACTCGCAGGCTGGGACAGAGGGATGGACACTCCTGGGCAGGGACAGAGGGATGGACACTCCTGGGAAGGGACAGAGGGATGGACACTCCTGGGCGGGGACAGAGGGATGGACACTCGCAGGCTGGGACATAGGAATGGACACTCGTGGGCAGAGACAGAGGGACAGACACTCCTGGGTGGGGACTTAGGGATGGACACTTGCGGGCAGGACAGAGGGATAGACACTCGTGGGCAGGGACAGAGGGACAGACACTCCTGGGCGGGGACTTAGGGATGGACACTCAAAGGCAGGACAAAGAGATAGACACTCGTGGGCAGGGATGGAGGGATGGACACTCCCAGGCGGGGACAGAGGGATGGACACTCCTGGGGGCAGGACAGAGGGATAGACATTCCCGGGCAAGGACAGAGGGAAGGACACTGCCGGGCAGGACGGAGGGAAGGACACTGCCGGGCAGGATGGAGGGAAGGACACTGCGGGGCAGGACGGAGGGAAGGACACTGCGGGGCAGGATGGAGGGAAGGACACTGCCGGGCAGGATGGAGGGATGGGCACTGCGGGGCAGGACGGAGGGAAGGACACTGCGGGGCAGGACGGAGGGAAGGACACTGCCGGGCAGGACGGAGGGACCGCCGCCCGCCGGCAGGAACGGACACTCCCGGATAAGGACGCTCCGGGCAGGGGCCGCGTCTGCGCCGGGACGCAGTGCGGGCGGCGGTGTCCGGGGTCTCTGCAGCCGGGTGCCCGCGGGCGCAGCGCCCGGCCCCGCCGTGCCCCCGCCCCGGGCCCCCGCTCTCGGCCCCCCGCCCGCTCCCCGCGGCCCCCGCGCCCCCGGTGCCCCGGGTCCCCGCGCGGACGCGCACTCACCGCTCCGCCGCGCCGCCGCCGCTTCCGGGCCCGTCACGTGACCGCGCGGCTGTCACGTGCCCGCGAGCCGGCCGCAGCGCCCCCTGGTGCCCGCGCGCGGCCCTGCAGCCGCGGCCAGGACGGGCGGGCGGGAGCGTCCCCGGGCACAGCCGGGCCCGGAGCGTCCCCGGGGCGGGTGCAGGGAGGGAGGCGCCCCTGCCGCACGGGCTGCACGCAGGGGAGGGTGCGGGGCCGCGGCCACAGCCAACCTGGCACCTCCCACGCCGGCCAGACTGGGCTGAGGCCAGCTGGGCGCCCCGCGCAGCCCGTGGGCGCGACGCTGTGGCCGGGCATGTGGGCGCCGGCCTGGCCGGGTCCTGCCCCGGCCCGCTCGCACCCAGCCGGCCACAGCACCACAGCCCTGGGGAGCGCCTCGCCTTGCACCCGCTGGTCCAGCGCTCCAGTCCCGCCCCCCAGGGCCCCCTGAGCCACTCCCGGGAGTCCTCCCGAGCCAGGAGCCAGGAGTCAGGAGTCAGCCCTGAGCACCGCTGGGGGGGGGGGCACCCCCAGGAGAATCAGCCAGCTGCAGGCAAGACCACGGTGGTCTGGGGCTGGAGCGCAGCACAGTGGGGCGGGCGTTTGCCTTGCACGCAGCTGACCCGGGTTCGATCCACGGCATCCCATAGGGTCCCCCGAGCACTGCCAGGAGTGATTCCTGAGTGCAGAGCCAGGAGGAACCCCTGAGCATGGCCGGCTGTGACCCCGAAAGCCTAATAATGACAAAGCTATTTTTAAAAGACCACAGTGGTCCACACGTGACACCCTCGCGCAGCCCACGCCTGAGCCTGGCCGCCCGGCATGCCCGCGGCCAGACCTCAGGGCAGGCGGGAGGACCGGACGCTCGGAGACACACAGGTAGCCAGGAGCAGGCAGGGACAGTGCTGGGGCAGTGTTTGCTGCAAGTGGACAGGGACCCCTCCCAGCCGGGCAGGCCCCTGGCCGGAGCAGCGAGCAACGGCGGCAGGCAGGGCTGCTCCACAGCGCCTCCTGCTGGTGACGTGGGCCGGCACTAGCGCCCGGCTGGCCTCCACCCTGCGCCGTCCAGCGGCTGGGGACTGGGGCGGCATGGAAGGCTCCATGGTGGCTGTCCATGCTGACAGAGGGGCCCACAGGTGCAGACCCTCAGCACACAGGCACCAGCGTCTTGGCCACACGGGCCCCAGGGGCGGCCCCCAAGGGGGAAGCAAGGTTTTGGGGCTGTGCCCAGGGATCCTGCTGCACTGGTCCTGGGCGGCTCAGGGCTGGCCCCGGGGGTGACGGCCACACCAGGCCACACACCCCACTGGGGACTCACCACGGGGGCCAGGTGGGCCACGTCAAGACTCAGATGACAGACTGCCCTTTGGGCCAGGCCCTGTGGTCATTCTGCTCTCGCCCTGCGAGGGGGTCAGGGACGCTGGTGCAGGGCAGCACAGGGCACTGGCCAGCGTGTCTGTCCCGAGCAGAGCTAATGACAGGCCGAGAGCAGGGAGAGCCCAGGACAGCTGTGGCCACAGAATTCCACCCTCGGTGCCACATGCCAGGGTGCCCGCCCTCTAGGCACCAGTGGGCATCGCTCCCTCCCTCTCTCCCTCGCCCTCCCTCTCTCTCACACTCTCTCCTTTCCCTCTCTCTCCCTCTCCCTCTCTATCTCTCTCTCTCCTTTCCCTCTCTCTCCCTCTCCCTCTCTCTCTCTCTCTCTCTCTCTCTCTCTCTCTCACACACACACACACACACACACACACATACACACACACACACACACACACAGACCCTCACCGTTAAGGGTGAGTAAATGCCCCTTTTTCCTGGCTTAAGAAAATAGGAGCGTCCAGGGCACCTTAGGAGCCAGAGTGAGGGGTTGCTGGGGATGAAGAAAGGAGGAGGGGGAGGAGCAAGGGGAGGGGCAGGGGGAGGGGAGGGGGAGGGCAGGGGGACAGGAGGAGGAGCAGAGGAGGAGGGGGGTGGCCGTCTTGGACTGGCAGTCCCTCCTGCCCTGTGACCTCGGCGCCCTGCTCCCTGCTCCCCGTCCCTCCGCAGACCCCAGGGGAGCCCTGTCCCTCACCTCCTCCTGGGCACTGCCCTGCGCCCGCCGGGTGCCTGCTGCTGGGTCCCTGGAGAGCCCCAGCGGCCCAGGTCCCCTGACCACAGGAGGAGTCCCCCCGGGCGCGGGGCGGGGCCTGAGCCGAGGGTCACAGATCACAGTCACCTGCACGCAGCCGCGTCCCCACAGCCCCCGTGCCCGCCGTCCTAGCACCATGTCCGGGAGCAGCGGGAGGCCCCAGGGTGCCGGCACCCTCAGCCTGGACCTCGTGGGCCCCACGGCCAGCAGCGAGAAGCAGCAGCAGCCAGAGGACGCGGGCTGTGGGGACGCCAGCGCCTGTGAGCAGGGGGGCGCGGGGAAGACCCAGGGAATCACGTGAGTGACCCCCGGCCCGCAGGACTCTGGGGCCCCGTGGGCAGACTGGGCGCTGGGGTCCCGTCCCCCACCCAGCAGGAGGGGGAGGCCGAGGGGCGGCGGGGGGGCAGTGGGGGGCCAGAGCACGGAGGCAGAGGCGGACGGTGGGAGAGAGAGGGACTTCAGCCTCAGTTTCCCCCGTGAAGGGTGGTAGCCCCAGGGCAGCCAGGCCCTGAGGGGTGGCCTGGGAGGGTCTTTATCTCACAGCCCCCGGCCCTGAGCAGCAGGAGGGCGGGCACCACCCAGCCGTGCCTCCCGCGCACAGACAGCCCCACCCCGGCTGCGAGGAGAGGAGAGGTCACAGGGGTCACCGGGATGGAGGTGCCGCGGCCGGCCGGGCTCCACTTGGCTGAGTCTGAGCCCAGCAGATTGCCCAAGACCCCGGGAAGTTTCCAGCCTCCCCCGACCCGCTGGGTTGCAAAACAGCCTCCCCGGAGCCTGGACGGGAGGGGTTCTCTGACCCCAGCCCCCCCAGGGCCGGGGCAGGGCCGGGCAGGGGGCGGGCGGGCGCCGGGCACTGCAGAGGCTCCACGCTTGGTGCTGTGGTGCCCCTCACACCCCTGCAGTCTGGCCCCCACCCCTGCATCCTGCCCCCCACCCCTGCAGTCTGGCCCCCACCCCTGCAGCCTGCCCCCACACCCCTGCAGTCTGCCCCCACCCCTGCAGTCTGCCCCCACCCCTACAGTCTGCCCCCCATCCCTGCAGTCTGCCCCCACCCCTGCAGCCTGCCCCCCACCCCTGCAGTCTGCCCCCCACCCCTGCAGTCTGCCCCCACCCCTGCAGTCTGGCCCCACCCCTGCACTCTGCCCCCCACCCCTGCAGTCTGACCTCACCCCTGCAGTCTGGCCCCCCCACTGCAGTCTGCCCCCACCCCTGCAGCCTGCCCCCCACCCCTGCAGTCTGACCCCCCTGCAGCCTGCCCCCCTGCAGTCTGGCCCACTGTTCAGGGCTCTGCCCACAGTGCACCTGTCTGGCTGTCTGAGGGAGGAAGTGACACCCGCTCACTTCCAGCCAAGTCCTGGGGGCTGAGAATGTGCTCCCAGACCCACGGCCAGGGCACTGCGTGCTTCGGGGACATCCCAGGAATGGGTCCCTCCCCCAGGCCAGTGAGGCCGGCCTGCCCTGAGCCCTGAGGACAGTCCCTGTGGGGGGCAGTCCTGGCCCCCAGAGGCCCAGACACATCAGGACACCCCGAGACCCTGGCAGGGTCGCCACCCGGACCTGTCCTGAGGGCACGCGGAGTGGGAGTGGGAACCACCCGACAAGGAGGCCTGGCTCTGCCCCCGCACCCCTGCCCCCTCACCCATACTCGTCCCCTCACCCCACAAACTGCCCCCTCACCCGTACCTGCCCCTCACCCCACACCCCTGTCCCCTCACCCCACACCCCTGCCCCCTCACGGCACTCCTGATGCCTTACACCCATCCCCTCACCCCGTCCCCACATGCGTCCCTCACCCCCACCCCGCCATCCTGCAGAGAGTTCCAGGCCTTGGTGCACCTGGTGAAAGGCAACGTGGGCACCGGGATCCTGGGGCTGCCCCTGGCCATGAAGAACTCGGGCGTGCTGGTAAGATGGGGGGGCACAGCCTACAGTCTAAGGGGCAGGGACTTCCCGGGGGTAGCTTGTTACAACGGGACCCCCGTGCCTCATCACCTCCTCCCCACTCCCCTGCAGGTGGGCCCCATCAGCCTGCTGGCCATGGGCTTTGTGGCTACCTACTGCATGCATATCCTGGTCAGGTGTGCCCAGCACCTGTGCCGCAGGTGAGGAGGGACCCGTGCCCCTGCCCAGACAGGCAGTGGCGCCGCGGGAGGGGGCCGGCAGGGATGGGGCCTCAGCCTACCCAGCTCCCGGGGGGCCCCTCTGTGTGCTGAGTGGACTCTGCCCGCCCCAGGGTCACCGTCCTGAGCGTCAGGCCCCTGGGGGTGCACAGCCAGGGCCAAACACGCACACACACTCATGTGCTCAGACACGCACATGCTCTCCCACGCACACGCTCACCTATGCATGCTCATACACACACATGCTCACACAATACAGTCATAGGCAGATGCTCTCACATGCACGCTTATGCACATGCTCATACATGCATGCTCACACATGCTTGCTCACACGCAGACATGCAGGCTCACATGCACACACACATGCTCACACACATGTTAACATATGTACATGCGGGGCTGGAGAGATAGCACAGCGGGTAGGGCGTTTGCCTTGCACGCGGCCGACCCGGGTTCAAATCCCAGCATCCCATATGGTCCCCTGAGCATGGCCAGGGGTAATTCCTGAGTGCAGAGCCAGGAGTAACCCCTGTGCATCGCCAGGTGTGACCCAAAAAGCCAAAAAAAAAAACCCTATGTACATGCTCACACATATGCACATACACATGCTCACACACTTGCTCACACGCATGTTCACATATGTACATGCTCACACACACATGCTCACTCACATGCATCGCGCTGGCGCCCGTGCTCTGCTCTGAGCCTGGGCCAGCCTTGGGAGGCCCTCTCGCCCTCAGCCCGCCCGTCCCGACTCTCCTGCAGACTCAACAAGCCCTTCCTGGACTACGGGGAGACAGTGAGGTACAGCCTGGAGGCCAGCCCCAACGCCTGGCTGCGCAGACATGCACACTGGGGCAGGTGTGCAGGGCGGGGCAGGGACGGGGCGGGCCAGCACACTGGGGCAGGTGCGCGGGGCCGGGACGGGGCCCCACCCTCCCCTCCCCCTCTTCACACACCCCTGCTAGCTGTTTTCCGTGTTCCCCCATGCCTCTCCCCATCTGAACCTGCAGGGAAGCGCGGGGCTTGGCGGCGTCTGTGGGCAGGGGGGGTCCCTCCAAGGGCGGGCTGGCAGCCCGATGGCAGGGCAGTGGGGGTCCCAGCTGAACGGGGATGACTAGGGGCCGCCCTCCCGCCAGGCGCACGATCATCTTCTTCCTGGTGGTCACCCAGCTGGGCTTCTGCTGTGTGTACATCGTGTTTCTGGCCGACAACCTGAAGCAGGTAGCACCCGCGTCCCTAAGAGGGGCCGTGGGGAGGAGCAAGGAGTCGGGGCCGGGGCTGGGCTTCTGTCCACCCCTGCCGGGCTGCTCGCGGGTCCTGGGATCTGCTCCAAAGCCACGTGGTGCAGGGGAGCAAATTTGCTACTTCAGGCCTGTCAGCCCCACAGCGCAGGAAAGAGGCGGGGGGGGGGTGGGGTGGGTGGCGGGGCCTAGCGGTCGGGGTCTGGCGGTCGGGGGTCTGGCGGGGGTGGAGCCCGGTGGGCGGGGCCTAGCGGGGATGGGCGGGGTGGAGCCCGGTGGGCGGGGCCTAGCGGGGTGGGGCTCAGCGGGGCAGAGCTGGGCGAGTGGGCCCCCTTCCTGCAGTGGCCCCCAGACGCAGACACCAGACCGCACCAGAGAGGGGCCTGCTTTGCACACGGTTGACCCGGGTTCCACTGCTGGAACCACACCTGGCCCCCATGCCGCCCCACCAGGAGGAAGCCCTGATCTCTCCCGGGTGTGGGCCCCAAACCAAACGCCCCTCGGCTGCCACAGCTGGTCCTCGTGGCCCAGAAGCCCCTCCCAGGGAGCAGAAGGCTGGGGTGCACGCAGAGGCCACACAGGCCCCATGGACGGTCGACACAGCTCCGCTCGTGAACCAGGGCAGCCCCTCGCTCCCCCAGCCCAGGGTCCTGACCAGATCCCCCACGCAAGGGACTCGGGGTGCAGACCGGCCCCCCACCAGCACGGGGAGGCGGGTGCAGCTGGGCCCCCTACATGCACGGGGACACGGGTGCAGCTGGACCCCGTACATGCATGGGACATGGGTGCAGCCGGGCTCCCCCACGCAAGGGGCTCGGGGTGCAGACCGGCCCCCACCTGCACGGGGAGGCGGGTGCAGCCCCCTGCACGTGCCCAGAGGCCCCCGCTCTGCAGGTCGTGGAGGTGGCCAACAGCACAACGGCTGACTGCGGGGCCGGGCACGCGGCCGAGCCGGTGCCCACCATGGACTCGCGCCTCTACATGCTGGGCCTGCTGCCGGCCCTGGGCCTGCTGGCGATGTTCCGGAACCTGCGCGTGCTGACCGTGCTCTCGCTGCTGGCCAATGCCAGCATGCTGGTCAGCCTGGCCATCTTGACCCAGTACATCGTGCAGGTGAGTGACCCGCCACGGTCGGCCCTCCCGCCCGCGCTCACAGCTGGCCTGCGCTTTTTCCACTCAGGGCCATCCCTGAGCGGAGCCGAGGCGCAACCCGGGGCCAGTAGGAGCAGCCATCCCGGGCCCCACTCCCGCCTCCTCCGGGCAGAGGAACCCCACCGCCATGCAGAGCCCCCAGTGACCTAGGAACTGGCCCCGGGGGCCCCCACAGAGGAGGAAACAGCCCACAGCCCAGCCCTGCTGCCCCCAGCTCCCTCCGGCCCCTCACACACGCTGATCTTCACAGACAAGCCTCTTCAGCGTGCAGCGCAGGGCCCCTGCCTGGGTAGGGCCTGAGTCCACGCCCCCGCCCCGCCAGGTGTGACCCCCAAACCCTGAGTGTACAGCCCAAGTGCCCAGGCACGCAGTGACCCCAGCGGCCTGTGTGCCTGGCAGGGACTCCATGTCAGGGTCAGGGGGTCTGGGGAGCGAGGCCCCCCCAGAGGGCTGGACTCAGGCTGCAGGCCACAGTGGTCACCCCACACCGGCCCGCTGTCCCCCTTCACAGGGCTGGAGCAGGTCCCTGCAGCGGGCCGGGGGCAGCCTCACTCACAGGATCCCGGGGTGCCCACGCTGCCCCCACGGCTCACGGCACTGTCTCGGGATTCTGGCCGCAGCCGGCGCGCGCGTGCACACGGCCAGCCCGGGTTCCATCCCCGTACGGAGTCAGCCCTGCGCACCAGCAGGCTGGCCCGAGAGACAGACCCGGGAGGCTCTGGCCCCTCTCCCAGCGGGGCCCCGCATCCCTCTCTCCACAGGACATCCCTGACCCCGGCCGGCTGCCGCTGGGGTCCAGCTGGAGGACGTACCCGCTCTTCTTCGGCACGGCTGTGTTCTCCTTCGAGAGCATTGGCATGGTGAGTTCATTGGCATGGTGAGTTCCGGGTCCACGCCCGGCCCCACGCCCACGGGGCTGGGGTCCCACCGGCGAATCCCGTGCCCACAGGTGCTGCCCCTGGAGAACAAGATGAAGGACGCCCGCCGCTTCCCGATCATCCTGTCGCTGGGCATGGCCCTGGTCACTGTCCTCTACACACTGGTGGCCGTGCTGGGCTACCTGCGCTTCGGGGATGAGATCGAGGCCAGCATCACCCTGAACCTGCCTAACTGCTGGTGAGGGCAGGGGGGAGGCCTGCGGGGACCCCAGCCAGGCCCAGGGTCAGCTCAGACAGAACCAGGGCAGGCCCTGGTCACTGGGGGTCCGGGCAGCTCCACCTCTAAGGCCTCCTCACCCACCAGGCCCCACCCCAGCGTAGCGGAGAGCAGCACCCAGGGGCCAAGGGCCCGTCACCCCCTAGCTCCCTGGTCCCCCCCATCCCCGTCCCCCCCCCCGTCCCCATCACACCCACTCATCCACTCCTGGCCGCCTAGGACCCCGGCCCCGGTCCCCAGCACGGCCCTCCATCCCTGCCACACCCCTGGCCTTCCAGTCACGCCCGTCCCCACCCGCCTGGGGACAGACCCACCATGCAGGGCTGAGAGTCGCTTTGGGGTGCAGGACTCCTCCCGTGGCACTGGGCCCCCCGGGAGGCGCCCCACGGCCCTGTGCCTGCCCTGCCCGAGCCCGCTCTGCCCGCAGGCTGTACCAGTCTGTGCGTGTCCTCTTCGTCCTGGGCATTCTCTGCTCCTACGCGCTGCAGCTCTACGTCCCCGCCGAGATCATCGTCCCCTGGGCGCTGGCCCGGGTGCCGGAGCGCTGGGCCCTGCCACTGGACCTGGCCGTCCGCCTGGCCATGGTGGGCCTGACGGGTGAGTGCTGGGCGCAGGGGCCACTCGGGGGGGGCTCCAGGAGGCAGCTGCCCTGTAGCCTGTGATGACCCAGGAGCAGGACAGACTCCGGGATGCCCCCGGGCAGGGCCACTAAGGGGCTCCACACGGTGATGAGGGCAACACTAAGTCGCTGGGGTGGGGAAGCCCTGCCCGCGTGTCCCCGGACTGCCCTCCCCGGGCGTCCCTCAGGGCCCTGCACTGCGTCTCCACGTGGACGTCCTGGGCCGGCTGCCTTCCAGGGGGCACGGGGCACGGACTGGGAGGGGGCTCGGGACTAGCCCGGCTGGGCAAGCCAGGGCAGGAAGCGGGCTGCAGGGCCTCTGCACAGCCCCCTGCCCCCCTTTCCAGCCACGTGACGGCCACCCCCGCTGTCTGTGAAACCCCAAGCCCCCGGCAGCGCTGCAGTAGCGGGAGGTCACCTGCCCCTTCTGCAGGCCAAGAAGGCCACCCCAAGAGGCGGTGCAGGTCCCCCGGCCTTTCCCCCACACCTGTGTCCCCTCCCCCGCGGCTCCAGGGGAGAAATTCCAGCCTGTGCACTGCCCCCCACACACCTGTGCAGGATCTCCCTGGCCAGGGGCTAGAGCCATAGCACAGCGGGGAGGGCGTTCGCCTTGCACGCAGCCGACCCGGGTTCAATTCCTAGCATGCCATATGGTCCCCCGAGCACCGCCAGGAGTAATTCCTGAGTGCATGAGCCAGGAGTGATGACTCTGCATGGCCAGGTGTGACCCAAAAAGCTAAAAAAAAAAAAAAAAAAAAATCTCCCGGGTGAGTTCCCTGCTCAGCTGCAGCTCAGCCCCGCCCCATTGTAAGACCCGCCCCCAAAGAGGCTCCGCCCCAGCGCAAGCCCCGCCCCAAAGAGGCCCCGCCCCAGCGTAAGTCCCGCCCCGGAACTCCGTCCTGTGGGCAAGTCTGGAGTATGTGCACACATGCACGCGCACACGCAGCTGCGCACAGGGATATCCGGAGACCTGGGCATCAAGTGCCCCTCCCAATGGCACTGCCGCCCCCCATCGGAGTCGGGGGCTCTGCGCATCCTTGGTGGGAGGAAGCGGGTCCCCCTGCGAGGCCCAACCCGCGTCCCTCCGGCCAGCCGGCGGCTCCCCCACCCCAGCCCCCGCAGGGCATGGCCGGGCATCCGGGGCATTCACGGGCCCCCCTGGGCCAGGCCGTCAACACCGCTCCCCTCCTGAGCCCGAGTGCGGGCGGTCAGCACAGTGGTCACACTAACCCCGGGAGCCCAGTCCACACGGGTTCCGTGCCGGGGATCCTGTGGGATCCGGGCTGACCCGTCTCTCCCGCAGGCGTCCTGGCCGTCCTCATCCCCCGCCTGGACCTGGTCCTGGCCCTGGTGGGCTCGGTGAGCAGCAGCGCGCTGGCCCTCATCATCCCGCCCCTGCTGGAGGTGGCCACCTTCTCCTCGGAGGGCCTGAGCCCCCTCACCCTCGCCAAGGACGCGCTCATCAGCCTCCTGGGCCTCCTGGGCTTTGCGGTGGGCACCTACCAGGCGCTGGACGAGCTCCTCCGGCCGGAAGTCCCCTCCGCCAACTCCACCGCCCTGGTGCACTGAGACCCTGGGACCCCCACAGCCCCTCACGGCAGACCCCTCTGCGCTCCGCCCCCGCCCAGGAGCTGGGACTCGTCCCCACGCCGGTGCCCCCCCCCCCCCCCGCCCCGGGCCACAAGAGCCGCCGGATTCTGCGCAACTTTGGGGCAAGGCTTCGTCGACACTGACCCCGAGGCGGCCGGCGGCCGGGGCGTGAGCACGGCTCCCCTCACTGAGGGGACAGGGCGGGTAGCAGGCCACGAGGGTCGCGGGCAGGTCTGGGTGCCAGCCACAGAGGCGGGTCAGACTCAGCCCTGCCCAGCGACTGGGAGGGGTCATGCTGATGACCAAGGCTCAGGGGCCCCCCTAGGACTCTGGGGAGGGGGCCTGCAGGCCGGGCCCACGCTGTCCCCGGAGCTCCTTCTGTGGAGGATCCTGGTGGGGAGACGGGACCCCCAGGCCAGTCCCGCGCCCGCTGGCCCTCTGGTTTACAGAGAGTCCCAGGGGCCTGGAGCCCGGCAGGGGGGAATAAAGCCGGGTTGAGGTGGTCTGGGTAGTGATGTGCCGTCCACACTCGTGCAGCGCCCCTCCCCCCGCCCGGAACAGCCGCCACACCCCGGAACTCTCTGCTCACAACACCGGAAACGCCGCCTGCCCCCACCCCGCAAATGCCGCCCCCGGGCGCTGGATGCTGCAGAGACCCCCCTCCCGCTCCCCACAGCTGGTTCGGACCTGATTTTGCCGGGCGTGTCCAGAGCCCTTTGGCCGTGTCGTGTCCCGGCACAGGCAGGGAGCCGGGCTCCAGCGCGGCGAGAGGCTGGCGGGCCCCTCCACTGAGGGCAGGGGCGGCAGGTGCAGAATGAGTGAATGAACGCAGGAGTGAGTCAAGACTGAGGTGGGCAGTGAATACATGTCTGTGAACGGCTGAAAAGTGAATGAATGAGTGGAGAGAAGGAATCTGTGAATGAGTGAATGAATGAGTGAGGGAGTAAATGAGTGAGTTGTTGGTTGGATAAGAGTATAAGAGAGGGTGAGTGGACGAGGCTTAATGATTGAAAACTGAGTGTGAACAAGTGACTACGCGGGTGAGTCAATGAATAAATGCATGAACGACTAGTGAGTGAACGTGCAAGTGTGGGTGTGTGAGCCAGCGTGACGGGGTGACTGTGTGAGTGAGCAAGCAAGCCTGAGTGGGTGTATGAATGCGTGAGCGTGAGTGGCCGGGTGTGTGGAATGAGTGTGAATAAGTGTGAGACAAGGTGA
This sequence comes from Sorex araneus, assembly GCF_027595985.1. Classification (NCBI taxonomy): domain Eukaryota; kingdom Metazoa; phylum Chordata; class Mammalia; order Eulipotyphla; family Soricidae; genus Sorex; species Sorex araneus. Next base: position 262,785,282 of record NC_073303.1, read on the forward strand.
GTGAATGAGTGTGAGTATGTGTGTGTAAATGAGTGAATGTGAGAGCGTGAGACGGGGTGTGTGGATGAGCGAGTGTGAGTGACTGGTGTGTGGATGAGCGAGTGCGAGAGACTGGTGTGTGAAGGAGCGACCTGAGTCCCTGTTACAGGCGGGTGTGAGAGAGTGAGTGCGGGGAGAGGCGCAGGGACCCACGAGCCGTTCCGCCCCTTGTCACGGGCTGGGCTTTCCAGCCCATGAATGCAGGGCGTTTCCTGGGGAGGCCAAGCGGTCAGCGTCCACGCTGGCCTGACCGCGCAGTGTCACGGGACTGGGGTGGGGGGTGGGGAGCGGCTACAGTAGACAGGACACCCGGCAGGCGGGAGGAACCGCTCAGATCAGGGCGGGCAGGCACACAGCGCCCCCTGCTGGCCTCTCCCAGCTGCTCAGCGTCTGGCCCCTCCCCTTCTCCCAGGGCCCCCTTCCCACGGTGCAGCAGCGGGGTGGGCTGAGACCCTCTGTGTCCTGGTCAGCATGTGTCCACGCAGCACCGTGGAGCCTCAGGGCCCCCGCGTGCCCGGCCCCACGCCCTGTCTGCGGCCCTGAGGGGCCACGCGCACATCCCCTGCCACGTCTCCGCGGGGTCTATGGGACCTTCCCGACAGCCCCACACCTGGACATGGTCACTGCAGCTGCAGGGCCTGGCCGGGGACCGGGGGGGGGGGGGACGCCATCCTCGCTGGGCCCTGCTCTGGGGCCAGGGCCGCTTCCCGTGGGCCAGCTGCGCCCACGGCTCCCGGGCAGCCAGACAGCAGGCCCTTTGTGTGTGCTGCAGGAGGGACGCCCAGGGCGCAGCTGCGACAGGCCTGGCCCGCAGGCCTCCCCAGCCCTGGACACACCGTCCTCCCCGACACCCACTGTCCTCCCCGACACCCATGGTCCTCCCCAGCCCTGGACACACGGTCCTCCCGACACCCACCATCTCTCCCCTGGTCACCCACCTTCCTCCCACCCGCTGCGTCCTGAGACTCGGCTGCGGGCCGCCTGCGCCACTGTCCAGGCAGACTGGCCGACCTGGCCGACCTGCCGCTGCCCTAGGCCAACTGCCCCAGCGGGCGTGGGGGGCCCTGTGGGGTGCTGGGATCAGGCCTGGTGTGGCCCCGTGCATGGCACGCGCCCTCCCCCCGGTACTGCCCGTTCCTGGGGGCCCACCCACAGGCAAGGCGAGTGCCAGCCCCTGGCCTCTGCAGCGCCCCGGCCGAAACAGGACAAGGCCGGCGAGACGGCCGGGGTGAGAGGCCCTGCCGGCCGTGCCTGACCGGGCTCTGCCCCCAGCCGTGCTCCCGCCCTGAGCCCCACCCAGTGGACCGAGTACCTGCTCCACGGGCAGGGCCTGGGCTGGACTCTGAGCTGGGAGAAGCCTCTGAGCGCGGCAGGCGTGGCCCCGGGTCCCAGCAGGAAGCCGGGCGTGGCGGGCGCTGGAGGGTGGACCGCACTCACAGCCCGGCCCCAGCTGAGTGGACGGAAGACGGGGATGTTCCCAGAAGGGAGGCACCCGCCGGCACTAAGCGGCAGATGACAGATGGACGCCAAGCTGGTAATTAGGGCCCGAGACCCTGCCCAGGCCTGAGTCCACCCGCACTGCCCACCCGCCCCCACACACGGCCAGCCCAGCGCCCCGGGGCAAGTCCACAGGTGCCGCGGTCCCGTCTACCCATCTGCCTCGAGTCCTCCCGTGGGACCCTCACGTGAAATCACCCAGCATTTGCCTTCCTCCTGGGGCTCTGCTCCGCGGGGTCCGAGTGCCCCTGGCACGGCTGTTACCTCAGGAGCTGCCGGCACTCCACGGAGCACAGACCACACGCCGGGTCTGGGCCTGCCCACGGCGGGCACTCGGTGTCTGCCTCTTCCCTTCGCCGACAGACTCCCGTCAGCCCCACGGTGTGCTTCACTCTCGAGCGGGCCCCTCGGGAGGGGGGTGGTGACCCGCAGGGGTCCATGCAGGTCAGAGTGTCTGCACGGCCAGCCACAGCCCCGCAGCAAGAGGGCACCCCGGGCACCATTCGCCCTGCGAGAGGCGTGGAGGTGCCCCCGAGACAGCCGCCCCGGGTGGCCAAGGCCAGCGTCTCCCCCTGGGCCCCAACCCTGCACAGGACAGAGCGGCAGGACAAACGGCAAGACGGGGACAGATGCGGGCCTGAGGCCACACGTGGCACCAGGGCCCCGCCCCGCCCCTGCTCCCGCAACCTGGGCCCCACCAGCCCCAGACACAACCCCGAGGCCCTGCTGGGCAGCACAGGGCCAGTGTCCACTCTCCGCCTGCAGCTCTGCTCACTCGATCCCAGGGCCACAGGAACATACCCGCACCCCCAGGCCCCTCCTGACCACACCTGCAGACCCACTCCACCACGCCCAGGCCTGCTGGTCACACCAAGGCCCCACCCCCACGGCTGGAACCTGAGCCCACGGACGCCCCGTGACCTCAGACACCTGCTCGGACGCCCCGTGACCTCAGACACCTGCTCCCAGACGCCCCGTGACCTCTGACACCTGCTCCCAGACGCCCCGTGACCTCTGACACCTGCTCCCAGACACCCCGTGACCTCTGACACCTGCTCCATGGACACCCTGTGACACTTTCCCGTGTCTGAGAGCGGAAGTCTTTCAGACACTGGGAAAGCCCCGCCCGGCACCAAGGGCAGCCGCAGCCTCTGGGCCCCACGTGGACTCTCAGGAGCCTCCCCCATGGCCACAGGGCCTGTGCGCTGCAGCGGGTCCCAGCCCGAGCCCTGCCAGCTCTCTGGTGCCGCCGCCACCTCCCGCGACCTGCTCGTCTGTCTGTGGTCACTTCCTCTGTCCCCCGCACAGGCCCAGAACACGCAGGGGAGTCGCTCCAGCATGGACACCAACACAGGAGTCGGGACGAGGCCGGGACCCAGGGACGGGACTTGGGTTCAAAGACGGGATTTAGGGGTGAGGGCGGGAACCCGGGACAGGACTCAGGGACATGCAAACACGGCCTGGGGTGGGGCAGGAGGAGGAACTGGACAGTGGCCCGGAAGGGGACAGAGGCTGCCAGGGACAAGCAGGACCGGTCAGTCCCCCCCCCCCCCGCTGAGACAGGCGCGTGGCGAAGGGACAGCAGGCGGGGGCTGGGCAGAGCCTTTATTGTCACCGCACGACCGTCTGGGAAGGGGACTGGGCTAGCCCAGGCGAGGCACCTGGGAGCAGCCTCTGGGTGGGCCACCGCGAGAGTGCCCCATGCAGGGGACACAGAGGGACGGCAGGAGCAGGGCCCGCCCTGTGGGGGCATAGGGGGACGCACTGCCTGGGCACTGCCACGTCTCCAGGGGCAGGAAGTCCTGTCTGGACTCAGCCTGGCAGCGCTGGTCACTGAAGGGGCAGCGCGTGGCCCCCTGGCCACCCCAGCACACGGGCCGCGTGCACAGGGCCCAGGAGAGGGACGGGAAGGCCCCAGACGTGGCCCCGGGACCCCGCTTGTCTTGTGAGGACAAACCCCAGCAGCCCCAGCCACTCGGGCGGCCCAGCGGAGGGTGTCACCAGGGACACAGCACATGGTGTGAGGGTGCAGGGGCGCGGGGACACAGGGACACGGGGACGCGGGGACGCAGGGACACAGACAGAGACACAGGACGCAGGGACAGACACGGGGACACGGGGACGCGGGGACACAAGGACACAGGGACACGGGGACACAGGGACATGAGGATGCGGGGACACGAGGACTCAGGGATATGGGGACACAGGGATGAGGGGACATGAGAATGTAGGGACACAGGGACACGGGGATGCAGGGACACGGGGACGCGGGGACAAGAGAACACAGGGACGCAGGGACACAGGGACACGAGGATGCAGGGACAGACACGAGGACACAGGGACACAGGGACACGGGGATGCAGGGACAGACACGAGGACACAGGGACACAGGGACACGGGGATGCAGGGACATGGGGTCACAGGGATGCAGGGACACAGGCACAGAGACACGAGGATGCAGGGACAGACTCGGGGACACACGCAGGGCCGCAGATGGGCATGCAGATGCAGGTCTTCGCCCAGCCCCGGGCAGTCACCCAGGTGGCAGGGCACGGGGTGGGGGGTGGGCAGAGCAGGGACACTGGGCCCACCCGGGGGCAGCGGCCCAGGGTCCCGCCAGGCTCTGGGAGCAGCGAAGGGCTCGGGGTGGGTCAGCGGCGGGCACAGCAGCAGGGCGGCGGCAGAGGGTCAGGCCGAGGCGCCCCCTGAGCCTGGCCAGCCCTCAGCGGCCCTTCAGGGCGGCGGCCAACTTGAGGCAGCCCAGCCGCTGGCCGCCCTGGCTCAGCACGCTGTGCACGCGGTAGTGGCCACTGCTGAGCCAGCTGGGCAGCTCCAGGTCAGGCAGCAGGAAGTCGCTCCGGGGCAGCGTGTAGGTGCCCTGCGGGGAGGCGGGGTCAGCAGGGCCCGCGGGAGCCCCGTCGCCCCCACCCGGCGCGTCCCGGCCACTCACCGCTTTCACGGGGCAGTGGCAGGGGAGCCCGTAGCTGCGCAGCGGCTCCGGGCAGGGCTGCCCGGGGGGCACGAGCATGGCCAGCGTGTTACAGACGTCCTCGTAGGTGCAGCTGCCCAGCTGCTCCACGCACGGGATCTTCACCCAGAAGCCGGCCACCTCCTTCTCCACGGTCAGCTCCAGCTGGGGGCGAGCAGGACAGTGTCGGTGCCCGGGCAGCGCCGCCCCACACCCCCGCGCCAGCCCCGCTGAGCTGCCGTCCACGCCCTGCACGCCGCCCACTGGACAGACACAGGGCCGGCCACGGCCGGGCATCGGCTCAGCAAGGGCCCAGGAGGCTGGAGGGGACGCGGGCAGCATCCAAGGCGCTCACATGGCCGGGTCGGGACAGAGTGTGTGTGTGTGTGTGTGTGTGTGTGTGTGTGTGTGTGTGTGTGTGTGTGTGTGTGTGTATGAGTCATTTTGTGTCTGTGTGTCTCTGTGTGTCCCTAAGTGTCTGCGTGTGTCTGAGTGTCTGCATGTGTCTGTGTGTCCATCTGTCTGTGTGTGTCCACAGGGCCTTACACTAACGGGTCCACACCCACCGCTGAGCCGCATCCTGCCCAGATGAGGCACTGGCAGAGTCCGGAGGCCCCAGGAAGACAGACAGCCGGCGAGGGAAGGACACACACCCAGCAGACAGGACAGGCAGAGAAGGCCCACGCGTGCCTCAGACAGACACAGCCCTCCACACAGGCCGGGGATGCGAGACGGGAAACCAGCAGCGAAGCAAGTGGGAGAGCGCCCACCCAGCCCCAGGCCGGCACAGCATGCACACACTCACACACATGTGCACACACATGCACACACGTGCACACAAACATACGTGCACACACATGCACGTGTACACACACATGCATGTACACACACGGGCAGCTCTGCTGCAGCCACAGGCAGGGACTCTGCTCCCCTCACAGACGGCATCCGACCACCAGGAAACCCCAAAGGTGCACGGCAAAGACAGGGGCACTGCAACGAACCCAAACTGCACGGCAGCAAACCAGGGGCACAACAAGGAGAGCTCAGGGCACCAGCAACACCAGAGCCTGGCAGGCAGCTGAGAACACCCAGGAGGGGCGCAGGCAGGCACACACGCAAGCACACGCAGGCAGGCACACACACATAGGCACACATGCTGGCACACATACATGTAGGCAGGCATACAGACGCACACACACAGGCACGCACACACACAGGCACACTCAGGCAGGCACACACACACAGGCACACACGCTGGCACACATACATGTAGGCAGGCATACAGGCACACACACACAGGCACGCACACACAGGCACGCACACACGCAGGCACACGCAGGCACACGTAGGCACACGTAGACAGGCACACACGCAGGCACACGCAGGCAGGCACACACACAGGCACACATGCTGGCACACATACATGTAGGCAGGCACACAGGCACGCACACACGCAGGCACACGCAGGCACACGCAGACAGGCACACAAGCAGGCACACGCAGACAAGCACACACGCAGGCACACGCAGGCAGGCACACACACAGGCACACACGCTGGCACACATACATGTAGGCAGGCACACAGGCACGCACACGCGCAGGTACACACAGACAGGCACACACGCAGGCATGCACACATGCAGGCACACATGCTAGCACACACACGCACATGCATGCACACAGGCAGATATGCATACAGGTCGGCGCACAAACGCATGCGCAGAGACACGCAGAGAGGGGCGGGCGTGCAGAGGAGCCGGCCCGGTGGGCTGTGGCGCGGCCCCAGCCGGCTCCCCGCAGAAGCACGTGTGCAGACACCGGCAGAGCGCGGGAGGCTGCTCCAGAGCACTGCCCCTGCCCGCCCCACAGCATGACCTCAGGTGATCAGCCCCTCTGACCTTCAGTCTAAATCCTGTTGCATAAGCAGGGGTCACAACCCCAGGCGGCTGGCGACTTGGGAAAGCTGCCGGCCGGGAGGCGCGGACCCTGACACACGTGCGGCCCGGGGACACGTGACCCCCCACGCCCCAACCCCATGCTGCAGTACGGAGGCACGACCCGGGCGCCGCTGTCCGCCTGCCCGGCCCCTCACCTTCAGGGGACTGCTGAGGGCCACTGCGGTCTTGGTCTCCACGCTGATGGTCACGTTCCCGGGCACGGCGATGGGGTCGGGCTCCAGAGTCAGGCTCCTGACCACGGCGGGGTCCTTCCCCTCGTCACAGTTATCCCAGGAGAAGCCGCTGAGCTGGAGGGCAGGGACGGATGAGCGTGTGCCTGGGGCCGAGCAGGGCTCAACTGCCCCGCCCCAGGGCCCCGCGCCTGTCGCACACTGGACCCCGCGCCTCTACCCCACCTGTGCTGGGAACCCGGCCGTCCCCGTCCCAGGGAAGCTCAGTGGCGCCACCCAGCTGGTGGCTGGGCTGCGCCCCACCCCCACCCCCACCACGCCAGCACCTTCTCGCCTTCTCCGGAGAGAGAAGATGCCGGAAGGCCCAGGAACCTGGGCCACCCCAGGGCCAGGACAGACAACCCAGACGCCGAGGGAACCAGAGCTGTGCCCTGCCCCCCAGGCACGGAGAGCCAGGCAGGGCCAGGCCCACCAGCAAACGCCAACCCCCCCCCCCCCCCCGCACAGGCCCCATGAGACACGCCCCACCCCCACCCTAACGACCCTCCACGGCATCGTGCCTCAGCGGGTCCTGCCTGGGCCCATCCCGGTGACCCCCCCTCACCCACCTGCCCCTGAGCAGACACTGCAGGGCACCGGGCGCCAGGCGCAGCAGGGGCCTGACTGGGCACAGGCCAAGGCCAAGCCGGGCAGCCAAAGCTCCAGGAACCTTGAGCCAGGCTCGGACCGCCCCGAGGACACGCTGCCCTGGCACACCTGCACAGTCACAGCAGGATGGGAAACCCACACACGCCTTGGGCCTCCCGCTGCCCTCTGGCCTGTGGTCGGTGGCCCCCATCTGCCCAGCCAGCACAGGCCGGAACCCACCACGTCCATCACCTGTGTCCTCACACACCTGGATCCCACACCTGGTCCTCACACACCTGGTCCTCACACACCTGCATCCTCACACACCTGGAGCCCACACCTGTGTCCTCACACACCTGGATCCCACACCTGGTCCTCACACACCTGGATCCCACACCTGGTCCTCACACACCTGGACTCCCACACCTGGTCCTCACACACCTGGACTCCCACACCTGTGTCCTCACACACCTGGACTCCCACACCTGATCCTCACACACCTGGACTCCCACACCTGTGTCCTCACACACCTGGACTCCCACACCTGTGTCCTCACACACCTGGATTCCACACATGGTCCTCACACACCTGGATCCCACACATGGTCCTCACACACCTGGATCCCACACCTGGTCCTCACACACCTGGATCCCATATCTGGTCCTCACACACCTGGACTCCCACACCTGATCCTCACATACCTGGATCCCACACCTGGTCCTCACACACCTGGACTCCCACACCTGTGTCCTCACACACCTGGACTCCCACGCCTGTGTCCTCACACACCTGGAGCCCACACATGGTCCTCACACACCTGGATCCCACACATGGTCCTCACACACCTGGATCCCACACCTGGTCCTCACACACCTGGATCCCACACCTGGTCCTCACACACCTGGATCCCATACCTGGTCCTCACACACCTGGACTCCCACACCTGATCCTCACATACCTGGATCCCACACCTGGTCCTCACACACCTGGACTCCCACACCTGTGTCCTCACACACCTGGAGCCCAAACCTGTGTCCTCACACACCTGGATCCCACACCTGGTCCTCACACACCTGGACTCCCACACCTGTGTCCTCACACACCTGGATCCCACACCTGGTCCTCACACACCTGGACTCCCACACCTGTGTCCTCACACACCTGGACTCCCACACCTGTGTCCTCACACACCTGGAGCCCACACCTGTGTCCTCACACACCTGGATCCCACACATGGTCCTCACACACCTGGACTCCCACACCTGTGTCCTCACACACCTGGACTCCCACACATGGTCCTCACACACCTGGATCCCACACATGGTCCTCACACACCTGGATCCCACACCTGGTCCTCACACACCTGGATCCCACACCTGGTCCTCACACACCTGGATCCCATACCTGGTCCTCACACACCTGGACTCCCACACCTGATCCTCACATACCTGGATCCCACACCTGGTCCTCACACACCTGGAGCCCACACCTGTGTCCTCACACACCTGGATCCCACACCTGGTCCTCACACACCTGGACTCCCACACCTGTGTCCTCACACACCTGGATCCCACACCTGGTCCTCACACACCTGGACTCCCACACCTGTGTCCTCACACACCTGGACTCCCACACCTGTGTCCTCACACACCTGGAGCCCACACCTGTGTCCTCACACACCTGGATCCCACACATGGTCCTCACACACCTGGACTCCCACACCTGGTCCTCACACACCTGGACTCCCACACCTGGTCCTCACACACCTGGACTCCCACACCTGTGTCCTCACACACCTGGATCCCACACATGGTCCTCACACACCTGGATCCCACACATGGTCCTCACACACCTGGACTCCCACACCTGTGTCCTCACACACCTGGATCCCACACATGGTCCTCACACACCTGGATCCACACCTGGTCCTCACACACCTGGATCCCACACCTGGTCCTCACACACCTGGATCCCACACCTGCATCTTCACACACCTGGACTCCCACACCTGGTCCTCACACACCTGGATCCCACACCTGGTCCTCACACACCTGGACTCCCACACCTGGTCCTCACACACCTGGACTCCCACACCTGTGTCCTCACACACCTGGATCCCACACCTGGTCCTCACACACCTGGATCCCACACCTGGTCCTCACACACTTGGATCCCACACCTGGTCCTCACACACCTGGATCCCACACCTGTGTCCTCACACACCTGGATCCCACACCTGGTCCTCACACACCTGGATCCCACACCTGGTCCTCACACACCTGGATCCCACACCTGGTCCTCACACACCTGGATCCCACACCTGGTCCTCACACACCTGGATCCCACACCTGTGTCCTCACACACCTGGTCCTCACAAACCTAGACGCACACACCACACCCTCACACACCTGCATTCTCATACACCTGCATTCTCACACACGTGCATTGCCACACCTGTGTCCTCACATACCTGAATCCTCACACACCTGCATTGCCACACCTGTGTCCTCACACACCTGCGTTCTCACACACCTGGACTCCCACACCTGTGCCCTCACACACCTGCGTTCTCACACACCTGCATTCCCACACCTGTGTCATCACACACCTGCATCCCACACTTGCGTCCACACCTGCATCCTCACACACCTGCATTCCCACACCTGCATCCTCACACACCTGCATTCCCACACCTGCATCCTCACACACCTGCATTCCCAAACCTGTCATCACACACCTGCATCCTCACACACCTGGACTCACACAACGCACCCTTACACACCTGCATCCTCACACACCTGCATTCCCACTTGCGTCCACACCTGCGTCCTCACACACCTGCATTCCCACACCTGCGTCCTCACACACCTGCATTCCCACCTGCATCCACACCTGCATCCTCACACACCTGCATTCCCACCTGCATCCACACCTGCATCCTCACACACCTGCATTCCCACACCTGTGTCATCACACACCTGCACTCCTCTCTACACCCAGCTTCCTGGGACGGTCCGGGAAGGCGGCCCCAGGAGCCGGCAGGACAGGGTGCGGCTCCCCGGCACTCCCCGGCCCCTCGCTCAGGTGGGAGCTTCCCCACTCGCTCCACAGGTATTTATGGAGCAATGCGCCCAGGCACTGCCCTGCGTGCTTTGCTGGCACTGAGCTCACCGCGTGGGCGCAGCCCCGCACGGCCCGAGAGAACAGATGAGAACACGGACAAGCACCCAGCACTTCCTGCAGCTGACGAGAAGTGATGCCTGCGGACACACACCAGGAAAGAATGTTCCGGAGACAAGCAGGGCCAGAGGGTTGGGGAAGTTCCACTGCACCCAGACTGGGGGGCGGGTGAGGGAGATGGTCAGCCCCGGGGGCCGGGGGGGCTCTGTCCAGGGAGAGAGGAACACAGCGGGCAGCATCGGGGCTCTCAGAGCGGGGTCCCGGCCAGCAGCAGCAGAGAGGGTGTGCGGGCTGGGGTGTCCACTGAGAGCCAGGCCAGCGGGGGTGCGCATGGGGCCACCGGCGGCGGGGGTGTGCAGCTCTGGGGGTGACACGCAAGAGAGACGAGGTTCCCCAAGGCGGCTGAGCCCCTGGTGTGCGAGGGAGATGCGGTCAGGGACAGCGACAGCGAGGGGCAGAAGTAAGCTCGGAGGAGCCACGGAAGCCCCGCCAAGCGTGGCAGGTGCCCCCGCCCCTTCTCCCCCACCCCAGGCACAGTGCCCCAATGAGCCTGAGAATCCGACTGACCACTCAGAGAGATCAGGGTGCGCCCAGCGCCCGCTCTCACCAGGGACAGCAGTGGGTGCCCAACACCACCCCTGGAACCTGCCCCTCTCCCCTTGCTGACCGCACCCCGTGACGGCCAGTCAACAGGGAAGAGGAACTGTAACTCCCCTGTCTTGTGGCCGGGGCTCAGGGCTCTGCGCGCGGATGGCGCCCACCCTCTCCACCCCGGGACCTGCCCCACGGGCTATCCCAGGGGAACAGAGAGGGTCTCCCGAAGGCCAGCTGGGACAAGCCCACGGGCAGCTGGTCTCGCCAGCCAGGCTGGCCTTTCCCCCTCACCCACCGCCTACAGCGCGCCCCAGCCATGCCGTGTCCACAGTCCCCAAATGACCCTCCAGAACACCGCTGGGGAAGCCGGTGTCTCCCGCGCTCTCAGCACCTCTCACCCCCTCCCTCTGCCCTGGGGGCCTGGGTGGACCTGGACCCCGTCATCTCCAGCCCCTGCACCGGGCAGCAGCGCAGCCGCCTTGCAGAAGCAGCGCCAGGAGCGCTGGAATCCCGACCTGGAATCGCGGGGAACCCTGGAGAGCTCTCTCTGCGCCCGAGCTCGCTCGCGCCCCTGCACCCCGTCCCGCGCCCCTGCACCCGCCGGCCGCCCGCAGCCCGCGGCCCCCATACCCCGCCCCCTGTGCCCCGCAGCCCGCACCCCGCCACGCGCACCTGCACCCGGCCGCGCGCACTCCCACCCCGCGCACCTGCACCTCGCCGCTCCCATACCCCGCCGCCCCCTGCACCCCAGCCCCGCGTCCTCACCCCGCCGCCCCCATACCCCGCCCCGCGCCCTCACCCCGCCGCCCCCTGCACCGCGGCCCCTGTGCCCGCGCCCCTGCCCCCGCCCCGCGGGCGCTCACCGGGCGCGGGGCCCGGGCGGCGGCGGGGCCGAGCAGCAGGCCGAGGAGCAGGAGCGCGGCCCGCAGCGGGGAACGCATGGCGGAGCGCTCGGGAGCGGGGCTCGGTCACACGGCGCCGTCGGTGCTCGGAGGCCCGCCGTGCGGATCTGAGGTCCGGGCTGGGTCGGCGCGGCGCCTCGCCCCGCCCCGGGCCGCCCCGGGCCCGCCCCGGGGGCGGGGCGACGTCGGAGAGGCGGGGCGTGAGCACGGGGCGGGGACTTGTGAGGGGCGGTGCCTGAGGAGGGGCGTGGTGACGTCAGGGGAGGCGGGGCAGGAGCTGGAGAAGGGGCGGAGCGACGTCGGGAGAGGCGGGGCGTGAGAGCGCGAGGCGGGGACTAGGGAGAGGGCGGGGCCTAGCGAGGGGGCGAGGTGACGTCGGTAGAGGCGGGGCGGGGCCTAGAGAGGGGACGGGGCGACGTCGGGAGAAGCGGGGCGTGAGAACGCGGGACGGGGCCCTGCCAGGGGGCGGGGCCTGATGGGGGCGGGACGTGAGAGCGCGGGGCCTAGCGAAGGGGCCTGGCGAGGGGGCGGGGCGACGCCGGGAGAGGCGTGGCGGGAGAGCGCGCGGCCTAGCGTGGAGCAGGGTGGGGCTGATTTCAGGAGGGAAGTGGGGCTGGAAGGTGCAGTGCTGAGCACGGCCGCGGTGCGGGAGGGGCATGAGAGGGCAAGTCGGACAGGAAGGGGGAAAGAAAAGACGGTACGGGAAGTGCGGAGCGAGGATGGCACGGCAAGCGAGAGGCGGGGCGCGGCCGGGGGAAGGGGCGGGGCCGGGAAGGATGCGGCCGGCTGGAAGGGGCGGGGCGTGGTTGGGCGGAAGAGGCGGGGCGCAGTCGGGCGGAAGGGGCGGGGCCTGGCGGAAAGGCGGGCGGGCCCGGGCGGAGGGGCGGGGCTGAGCCCGGCTGGGCGGGGCGAGCGGAGGGGGCCGGGCGCCGGCGGCTGCGGGCCCTTGGGGGACCCGCCCGCGCACCTCCTGCGAGACTCCAGGCCAGGGTCGCAGGGCGTGCTGGGGCTTGGGCCGGGCCGCGGCCGCGATGAAGGCGGCTGCCTTATCGCTGCGTTTAGGAAGCTCAGATTTACAGAGAAGCCGGAGAAACTGCAGGAGCCTCCCTGCTTCCCCCGTTAGCGCTAAGCTGTGCGGGGCTTGATGAGAGCGAAATTAGCACTTCCTGCGAGAGCAGCCCTGCGGTCGGCCCTCCCTTCCTGTGCAGTGGTCCTTCCCCTCCCCCGCTGGGTCCACCCAGCACCACCTCGGCCTTTCTCTTGCCCTGCGCCTCCATCCTCCCAATGCCCACGCCCGCGAGCTGACCAGAGCTCCCAAACTCCCTGAGGCCCTGGTGGCAGAGGGGGCACTGGGTGCCAGCTGTGGCAGGGTTTGGAGACCCGGGGAGTGGGAGGGGCTGCACCCCTCCACTGCCGTCCCCCCCCCCCCCCAGCCTCCTCAGTGGGCCTCGGAGCTGCCCCTCCAGTGCCTGTCGCCTATTCCCAGTGGGGACGGCGTCCTCTAACGGGCTGTGGGCCTTCGTGGCTGCCCGGGACTCAGCCAGGCCTGTGGGGAGCCCTTGGGTCCAGGCCAGAGGCCATGCCAGGGCCACTACAGGGACCTCCACAGTGGCCGGCAGCTGAGCTCCTGGCCCAGTGCTCACTGAGCCAGCACCACCCCCTGCTCGGCCTGTAGCATCCCTGTCAGCCAGGCAGACGGCTGCTTGGACCCCACGCCTCAGGACGGGCCGGTCTGTCCCTCCCCATGGGCTGTCCACCTGCGCTGTGGCCTTGCACAGACGCCCAGGGTGAGGCCCGGCTGCGGTCAGTGACGGGCCTGCGCCCCTCTCTGCGCCCCCGTGGCCTCACATGTTCTCCACAAAGGGAAGTGCAGGCCCCCAGCTCCCCTCTAGGTGTGCGGGACGGAAGCTGGTTTTGGGGAGCAGGAAGCCCAGGCGTGGTCTGACCTCCCGGTGCCCTAGCGTGGCCCCAGCGGGCCTGCCCCGCCGCACACGGGGCCGCCTTGCCTGGTGAAATCTGAGGCCGGGCAGTGTCCCGGGGAGCGGGCCGGGACTGGTCGCGCAGGCCAGGCAGGCCGGGATGGGGCGGGCGGGTGGTGCTTTTCCCAAGACCTTCCCCGGAAATCCCTGACAGCGCGGTGACTCTGGCCGGGCGACCCCGGGCCCGGGCACCCGTCCCCGCCCACCCGGGCTCTCAGTGCGTCACAGCCCCAGGAAGGCACCTCGCTCAGTGGGGGATCCTCGGAGAACGGGGCGGCTTCAGTTTCTCAGCGTGCAGCGGCCGAGCCTTCCTTCAGAACCGAGGTGCTTCGGACCTGGCACAGTGCTGAGGCTGCGGGCATCTCTGGGGCCGGGGGGGCTGGGCCCTGGCAGCACAGGCACCGCCCACCCACAAACAAGCCCTGGGGACGCTCTCCCTGTGGCCACACTCAGCCACACTCACTGCCCAGCACTTGGCCCCTACACCACCCAGCCCCCACAGACCCCACAGCCCACGCTCCCGAGAGCACCTGGGACCCGGCCTGGACACTCTCCTGTCACAGACACACACTCTCACACAGACAGGCACACAAAGATACACTCACAGACATGCACAGAGACACTCTCACACAGACACACAGACACGTACAGATACACTCTCATACAGACACACAGACACACAGCTACACTCACACAGACACACAAAGATATACTCACGCAGACAGACACGCACAGAGACACTCACACAGAGACACACAGACATGCACAGACACTCTCACACAGACACGCACAGAGACACACAGACGCACAGAGACACTCTCACACAGACACACAGACACGTACAGATACACTCTCATACAGACACAGACACACAGATACACTCAGACAGACACACAAAGATACACTCACGCAGACAGACACGCACAGAGACACTCACACAGACACAGACACACAGAGACACTCACACAGACACACACAAATACTCTCACACAGACATGCACAGAGACACACAGACACGCACAGAGACACTCTCACACAGACACACAGACACACTCGCTCATAGGTACACACAGTCTCTCACACATATGCACTCTCAACAGACATACTGACACACATATAGACACAGATACACTCACACAGACACACTCACACTCTACAAACATTCACACGTATATCCTCACACAGGCACACGCTCAGACACTTACACAGACACTTAGCAGATACACACTAGCACAGACACAGACACACACAGTCATACTCCTAGACACATGCACATATACAGAGAAACACTTCACAGAGACTCCACAGACAAACTAGTATAGACACGCACTCACACAGATACACTTACTAACTCACACTCCACAGACACACTCGCATAGACACACACATACAGACACACAGATAAACTTTCTTTTCTTTTTTTCCCTTTTTGCTTTTTGGGTCACACCCAGCTATGCTCAGGGTTACTCCTGGTCTGCACTCAGGAATTACTCCTGGTGGTGTCTGGGGGACCATATGGGATGCTGGGGACCAAACCCAGGTCAGCCGTGTGCAAGACAAACCCCCTACCCACTGTCGCTCCACCCCCACAGACAAACTTTCATACAGACACACTCCACAGAACACACTTGCATAGACTCAGGCACACTGTCACACAGATACACTCTCACACTCACAATCCACACACTTGCACAGACACAGGTACACGCTCACACAGATACACTGTCACACTCCACAGACACACATAGATACACTCACACAAATACTCATGGACACCAACACACCCACACTCAGCACAGACACACAGATACACAGAGACACACTCTCACTTTCCCATCCACGGGGTGGCTCAGCTGAGGCCAGCAGGAAGCAGGGTCTGTTCATCTGTCCAGGCCCAGGCCGGGGCTGCTGGAGGTGGGCGTCCCCTGCCCTCACCCTCACCCCGCTCCCCTAGCTGGCCTCGTGGCTTTGGGGGTCTGGGGGTGAGGCACCCCCTGAGCTGTGTCCCCCAGCGTGAGTGTGGGAGGGTCTGTCCTGCAGCTGGGGGCCTGGCTGGAACATGAGTGAGTGGCCCGGCGTGCAGCGCCTCGCGGGACCCTCTGCCCTTTGCAAAGCAGACGGGGACGCAGCATGGACTGGGCCCGAGACACCGGCCTGCCCCTGTGCCGGCCACCAGGAGAGGGGCCGCTGCAGTACCGCCCATGGCCAGCAGGTAGCGCCAGCAGGCAGAGCCACCCAACCACGGAGTGAGAGACGCCAGACACACACACGCACATGCACAACATACACAAACACAGATGTGCACATAAACACACAGATGCACACACATGCACACAGACAAATGCACGCACGCATGCATAGCATACAAACGTGCACATAAACACAGATGCACACAGACACGCACTGCACACAAACACAGATGTGCACATAAATACACAGATGCACACAGACACGCACTGCACACAAAGATGTGCACATAAATACACAGATGCATACACATGCACACAGACGCATGCATGCACAGCATACACAAACACAAATGTGCACATAAACACACAGATGCACACACATGCATACAGACATGCACGCATACACAGCATACACAAACAGATGTGCACATAAACACAGATGCACACAGGCACACGCAGACACGCACACGCACAGCATACAAACAGATGTGCACATAAACACAGATGCACACACATGCACACAGACATGCACGCATACACAGCATACACAGATGTGCGCATAAACACACAAATGCACACAGACACATACACACACACGCACAGCATACACAAACAGATGTGCACATAAACACAAAGATGCACACACATGCACACAGATGCACACAGACACACACACACACACACACACAGCCCTTGGGAGCCATGTACTTCCTGAGAGAGGAAGTTGATCTGAACCCTCCCAGGCGCCTAGCTGAGAGCAGGCCTCTGCAGCCCGCTGGACAGCTGGGAGCCGGGGTCCACAGCAGGCCTGAACTGTCCCCACCTGGACGCCTGGGGACCGAGGTGCAGGCAAGCCCTGGCTGCCTGTCAGGGAGAATCGCGGTGGGCTGGGCGACCCTCCTGGAATGGCCCCAGACCCTGTGCACCCCAGCTGGGGGCTCGGGGCTCACAGGAGATGGCCAGAGCGGGGCCACGGGCAGGCGGGCAGGCGGGGGAGCGCGTATTTTTAGCTCCCGGAACGTGCCTGGAGCCTTATTTAGACACCAGGCAGGAGCTGCTGCAGGCGCTGGCTGGAGGGACTGGACGGCTCCTCCCAGCCTGGGCTCTGTCCCCCAACAGGGCCCTGGGTGCTGGAAATAGCCACCACTGCAGTCCTGGGGCCCCTCCTGCCCTGGAGCTCCCTGCCCCACCAGCCCTGCAGGGAGACCCTGCACCTCCCCCCACCTGCTGGAGCATAGGGACCGTGTGATGCAGTCACCAGCCTGTAGCTGAGCGTCCCGCCCGAGAGACGGTCCAGAGAGCAGCAGTGGGCAGGGCATCTGCCTCGCGTGGTCAGCCCAGGTTTGATCCCAGCACGTAGAGGGTCCCCTGAGCACTGCTAGGTGTCCACCCAGAATAAATGAAACTGTGGACGCTGGGGCTGGAGTGATAGCACAGCAGGGAGGGCATTTGCCTTGCATGCTGCTGACCCGGGTTCAGTCTCTGACATCCCGTTGGGTCCCCCGAGCACCACCAGGAGTGATTCTTGAGTGCAGAGCCGGGGGGGACCCCTGAGCATCACCAGGTGTGCCTCACAAAAGCCCCCCAAAATAATAATAATCACGAAAAAAATAATGCTACGGACCCTCCACCCGGGACACAGTGGGCCCCCCACACCCACGCCACCCACGGACCCGGTGTAACGCCTGCGTCCTTCTGCTCCTCACGTGCCGTGTGGGACACCCAAGGTCAGAGTGCAGCGTCCCCGGGGGAGGCCCTGCCTCCTGCTCAGCCTACGGTGGGCACAGCCCCTCCTGCAGCGCCCCAGCCCAGCAGCCGCTGCTCCCCCCCGGGCTCGCCCTGCAACTGCCCCACGTCCACCCGGCACGGTCGCGCGGCCGGCATGGCCTCCTCTGCCGTGTCCCTCTCACCTTCCCTGTCCCCGGCCTTGGCCGCTGGCCCGTGCGGGCGGCGGTGACTCAGCGGCTGACTCACGCTGCCTGGATGTGAGGTGCGGGGCCCTCACCCCAGTGGGCTGCTGTGAGCCTGACCCCCGCGCTGCCTCTGCCCCCGCAGGGCCCTTGCTGCCCCCTCCAAGGACAGGCCCTCCTGGGCTCTGGCCCCCCACACCTGCTCCCAGCTCTGCCGCCAACCGCCCTCACCCCAGCTAGCCAGCCCCCCTCTGCCACCCTGGGGTGGGGGCTGGGGCTCGCCCCGCAGTGCTCAGCCTGGACTCCGGAGCCTGCACCCAGCTATCACTCGTGGCTGTGCTCAGGGGACACTATGGGATGCCGGGGATCAAACCCAGCTCAGCCATGTGCAAGGAAAGGGCCCCCTGCTGTGCTCTCTGCGCCCCCCCCCCCGCCCTGCACGTGCTTGGACCCACTGCCTGGAGGGAGGAAGAGGGGCCGGTGCTGGGGGACCCCTGCATCCCCCAGCTCTGTGCCTCCCGGCCCCCCCCCCCACAGCTGTGCTTGAAGAAGCACCAGCCGTGCCGTCCGTCCCAGCTACTGTCCTTGGGGCCCTGCCAGCACCCTGATTTAAAAGGTATCAACGTCTTTAAAAAACAAACATGTGTTGTAACCCAAGGCCCTGGTAACCACAGCACCGCCCTGCCCTCCGACCGGCCTCTGGCGGAGCCCAGAGGAAGCTGCCGGCTCTGCTCCGGCGCCCAGCTCGGCCGGCCGTAGTTCCCTGATTAGCTCAGCCGCTGCTGCCTGCCTGTGTCCCCGCGTGGCGCCCCAGCCGGGCAGGGCTCCCCAGCCTCCACCAAACAGTGGGCCCAGAGCAGACGTCTCGCTTCCTGGCCAGGATCAGAGCCCATCTGGGCCTCCCCTCTTCCTGTGTGCGGTCACCCCAGGGAGGCAGTGAGAGGCCCTGGTTTCAAGGCGTTTGTTTGCTCAGCCCTAGTCTGCACTGGCCACCCTCCCGAGGCCTCCTGAGGCCAGCGGCTGGCTGTGGGCCATCCCGGAAGGGCCGGAGGGCACGTCACCTGCAGGGGAGGGTTGCGTCACACGCTGCACATCCAGATGGCACCAGTGGGCTGCAGGCTGGCCCCCGAGGGCTGGCCGCTCCCCTCCCTGGTGCTGGCCAGCTGGACCCTGCTGGCCTCTGGCGCCACCCAGCACTTGCCTCCAAGCCAGGTCACTGGTCCCCAGGGACTGCCCCAGGAGGAAGCGCAGACCCCAAAGCAGGCCCTTGGCACTTCCCCGGGGCTCTGAGTGCGGCTCCTCCACACCCTGGGGTCGGGGCAGCCCAGCAAACCCCACGTCACCAGCCCCCGGCTGGGGGAGCGTGAGGAGGCCAGCAGTGCCCAGAGGGCTTTCCGGAACACAGTTCTGCCCAGTGCCCAGGGCGCCCGCTGAGCCGCCCACGCTCACCCCCCTCTAGAATAAAGCACCGCAGGATGGCTGGGGGTCCCAAGGTTGTAGTACCCCCACGCTGTGCATATGTGTTTGTGTCTGTGTGTGTGTGAAACCGCCGAGGTGAGCGTCTCCACCCGGGCTGAGAGACCCGCTCTGCCCGCAGCACAGACTCGGGCCGTGTTTGACTCCTCCCGTGGCCTCAGGACAGCCGGCCGTAGGGTGTGAGCCATGCACACATTCCACCGGCCACTGACCACAGGTCTGAAGGCAACGGCACGGGCAGACACGCTCATTCTGCAGGGCAGAAGCACCAGGCGTGGGTCCCGGCTGGGCTGGGGGCTGCCGCCATTGTTTCTCCTGAAGTGGCAGAAGAGCTGCTGGACCCCAGCCATCGCGTCTGTGCTCCAGGCGTACCCCTATTGAGTCATGCCCCTATTAAAAGTTTTCCTGGAAGCCTCACGTGCTCCTCTCCCCTCTCACCCCCAAGCCTCCCAAGGCACAGGGGCAGGCCAGCCACCTGCTAGCCCAGCAGCCTGCAGTCCAGACCGTGGTGGCACGCAGGCGACTACGCTGACTGGTTCTCCCATGGACCCAGCGGTGGCTCCGTGGCCCCCTGGGGGGATGGCCCGACCTGGGAGCCCGTCCCGCACTCACTCCAGCTCGCAGCCAAAGCCCACGAAACCCAGTACAGAGTCTGCTTTGAGGAATTACTTCGCAGAAGTGCAAAAAGGCCAGTGGGGACTTTCCTGGATGTGGCCCGTCTGGGTTGGGTCCCTAGTGTCCCTGGGGTCCCCTGAGCTCCTCCAGGGGTGCTCCTGACTGCAGAACCAGGAGTAACCCCTGAGCATCGCCGGTTGTGGCCCCAAAAACACAAAAGTAAATATGGGCCAGAGAGAGACAGGGAGAGACAAAGAGAAAGAGACAGAGAGACACAGAGGGACACAGAGAAAGAGAGACACAGAGAGACAGAGAGAGAGGGAAAGAGACAAAGACACAGAGAGACCAGACCGGACAGAAACACAGAGAGAGACACACACACAGAGACAGAGAGACACGGAAAGACAGAGGGAGACACACTCGGAGAGAGATATACAGAGAGACATACAGAGACACGGAGACAGAGAGAGACGCACACACACAGAGACAGAGACATGGAAAGACAGAGAGAGACACACTCGAGAGAGTTATACAGAGAAACAGAGACATACAGAGACAGAGAGACGCACACACACACAGAGTGCTTGGGGTTAAGGCGCTGACCCTGGCTGCGTGTGGACCTGGTTTGAGCCCCAGAACCACGCAGGGTCCCCACGCCCACTGGGAATGCCCCAAGCACAGCTGGATGTGTCGCAGATACCCCCCTCAATCATAAACACAACTTTTTCTTATTGCAGGAAGGATGAAGACTAATGTTTAACACAAAAAAAGTGAAGACTGGTTTTACCGAGTGAAATTCTTGCGCATTCCTATGTGGCCACTGTTTCACTTTGCAAAATAAAAAGGAATGACTTTGTTACCTTTGGTCTCTCTCTCCCTGTGCTACAGTTTTGCTGATTACAGGCCCCTGGACTTTCACTGGCTTCAGCCAGTTTCATTTGGATACTTACGCTGTTTGCAGTTGGGCTTGTTCAGTTTTATCTCATTTCTTCTGGGGGACACAACTGGCAGTGCTCAGGGGCTACTCCCCCGGGCTCAGAACTCAGGGAGCATGTGGGAGGTGGGGGGCATCAAACAAACCCAGGTCTCCCACATGCAGAGCCTGAACTGAGCCTTTTTAACTTGTTCATAGGCATCCACATGAGCACTATGATGAGCCATGAGCACTGTAGAGCGAGCCATGAGCACTTTGCAGTGATCCCAAGCACTGTGTGGTGATTCAGGGTCTGAAGGGCAGGTGGCTGAGGCTCCCTGGCCTGCAGAGGACCCTACCTCTGGGACCAGACTCGGGAGGCATTATTTTTCCTTCTGAGAGATGAATCCTTCCCGTCCCGGGTCCCCAAAGAGTAGCTGGGGCTGGTTCCCGCCTGGCCGCGTTCAGGCGGGTCTTTTGCGGCTCTGGTTCTTCGCTGAGCTCCTGCAGAAATCGAGGGGCTGGGGGCTGCAGAAGGGCTCCCGGGAAGGCGGCAGCCGAGAGAGATGGGCGCGCTGCCGCAGACTCGCCGCTCGCTCTTGCCTCCCCGCGCGCCAGCCGCCGGTCACCTGCGCCCGCGCCCGCTCGCCCGGCCCTGCTCTTCGGGTATTTACGGCGCCGCTGCCGGCTCCGCGCGAGCCGGCACTTCCAGCTTCAGTTTCGGGGTCTCCGGGCGCCCTGGCCAGCGGGCACAGCGCTCAGACTCGGGGATCGGGTCCCGGCGGAGCAGGATGGGCTGCGCGCGCAGCCGGCCGAGCTGCTGCAGACCCCCCAGAAAGGTAGGGGCGCCCGCGAGAAGTTTGTAAGCCGGGAGGGGCGGCTCCTCCCACGCCTCTGCCCCTGCCCGCCTCGCCCCTGTCCCCTCTCGTGCGCGCCAGGGGCTGGGCTGCGCTGTGTGGCCCCACCACTGACTTGGCCTCTCTGGGCCTGAGGACTTCTCACTGGCAGGACCTCTGGGGGCGACTCAGGTGGGCACACACCCCTGGGAAATTCACACACCCCCGGGCCCCCCACCAGAGCCTCTCCCAGGTGCTGGCGGGAGAGTCTACACTGCAGAGTCGATGCGGGTGTAGACCTCCTGCAGGCCCAGTCTGCAGTGTGCGGGTGCCAGGGAGGGGCAGACACGGATCCGCCACACACCCCAGGACTGCTGGGTCAGGCCCCAGAACACAACTTAGGTTTCCTGTGACCCCGTGGGGCCCTGACCTGGCACCTTCCCACTGCCGCAGACCCCAGGATCAGCACCCACCCGATGACCCTCTGTGCCCGGTTGTGCGGTGGGATGCAGAGCAAGCCCACCAAGGGCCAGAGAGATGGTGCAGTGAGCAGGGCGCTGGAACCATCCACAGCACTGTACAGGGTTCCCTGAACCCTGCCAGGAGTCACCCCTGAGAGTACCCTGGTGTGCCCACCCGGCCACCCAGCTCTGAACAGGAACTCCAGTGGCGAACAAGAAGGCTCACCCCGAGAGGCTCGCAGACAAGGACAGTGGTTGCCGGGGGCTGGGGGTCCTGCTCTGAAGCTCCCAACCCCTGGGCCTCAGTTTCCTGCCTGGCCTGGGGCAGAAAGGGGCCTGAGATGCTATGAGCCCCCTTGCCTGCCTCTCAGGGGTCCTGGGGTCTTGGGGATCTGCCTTCTGGCCCCTCTTGAGCATTTTCCCAGCTTCCCTGACTGCTCTAGACCCTGGACTGCCCATGGGGAGTGGGCAGCGTCATGTGGACAGTGGGGGCGAAGCAGGGCCCGGAGAAGAGTAGTGCGGGGCATCAGGGCCCCTGGTCCCTCGTCTTAGCCCACGCTGCCCGTCTCTGCTCTGATGGCAAGACCCTG
Source organism: Sorex araneus (assembly GCF_027595985.1). Taxonomy (NCBI): domain Eukaryota; kingdom Metazoa; phylum Chordata; class Mammalia; order Eulipotyphla; family Soricidae; genus Sorex; species Sorex araneus. The sequence goes on from NC_073303.1 coordinate 262,808,186, forward strand.
CCATCCTGCTGAATGCCCGCCTGGCCCCCTGCCCCTTCTTGTAGCCAGCTGCTTACTCCAGGGGGCTTGAGCATCCCCAGGTGCTTGGCCCTGAGCTGGGCTCCGAGGACCAGGCCACAGCTAGTGGCCAGGGGGCACCACGTGGAGCTGAGCTGTGACACAGTCCCGTTAGGGCGGAGCCAGGCAGTGGGGGCGGAGCTGGAGGATGGGGGCGGAGCCAGACTTGAGGGAGGAGCCAGGCTGTGGGAGCGGAGCCAGATTGGGCAGAGCCAGGCTGTGGGTGGAGCTGGGTGCCGAGTCAGGAGCAGTGGGCCCCCTTGCCCAGCTTCGGCCAGGTCCCATCTACTGGCTTGCATGGGAAGTGGGGTGTGCGTGGGAGTGATGGGCAGTGCGGGATGAGACAGGCGTGGGGGACCCTGCTCGAGGCAGGCTCTAACACAGGACCTGTCCCTGAGGGAGCTGGGCGTCGAGGGGGGGGGCTCTGGGGGGCTCTGGGGTGCAGGCAGAGGTTCCCAGCATCAGAGCAAGCAGACTCTCTGCCTCTTGGGGAGGGGGGGAAGCTGCCCCGGCAGAGCTGCTGTGGGCTGCGAGGGCACAGGGAGGGGAGGAGGCCGGTGCCCAGGGCAACAGCAGTGGCACGGATGTACTGGTCAGGCCACTGGGCGCTCCGGAACAGGGAGGGAGGCCTGACGCTTTGAGCCCCTCGGGACAGAGCTGAGGTGTGGCAGGGCCCTGGGTCAGCGCGTGGCCCAGATCCCTGCTCTGGGAGAGGCGGGGGCGGGGGAGGGCGCGAGGAGAGGTGAGCTGGGAAGGGAACTGCCGCTCCCCACGTCCAGAAGCAGAACTGGGGCCCCCGCGCCCCACAGACCCGGGTTCAGGCGGAGGCCACGGGCGGAGGGGCGGGGGCCCTGTGAAGAGGCCGCTTTGTTCCAAGCCCACATTTGCTGCGACACTGGCCACTGCGTGTCCTGGGCAGGGAGATCTCAGCGATGACCCAGTCCCTCACCTGCACGTGGCTGGGCTCTCCTCTGTCTCCTCAGCCCCCGGAAGCAGGGAGCGTCCTGCCCCTTGACTGGGGCGCTGGACGCCAGGCCCCCTGGAGACGAGGGGCCGCACAGCCAGGTGGTGAAGGCTGGGACACGAGGGGAGGCCCAGTGAGCTGTGGGTCACGAGGCCCCACCTGCTGCCTGGGCCCAGGCTGGGCTCAAGGGAAGCGGGGCAGGGGGCAGGGCCCCACAGCCGGGCCTGGGCTCACGGCACCCTGAGTCCGGACAGGCGGCTCCGGGGTCCCCCTGTTCTGGGTTCACCCTAGGGGCTCTGAGGTCTGCTGAGGGGAGCAGGTGCCTGGGAGGTGCGGGGCCCTGGGGAGCAGTGTGCCACCACATCCGCCTGCCTGGTGCTGGGGTGCAGCTGCTGGAGAGAGGGTGTGGCTGGGAGTCAGGGGCACTTGGCCTGCCCCTACCCTGAACCCACCCAGGGGTCCTGCTCAACCCTCCCCTGCCCCAAGGAGCCCCCGAGCTAGGCTGGCCTTTCCTCCCGGCAGGGCTCCACCCACCCACCTCCTTCCTGCCCCCCTGCCGCTGTCCCACTGAGTCCAGACACAGCGGAAATGCTGCTGATAGGTCCATGGGCGGGGGGCCTCCTCAGGGACACCTCAGCCCCCGCCAGCACCCCCTGCAGCTGCAGGAAGGAAGGGGAGGAGCCAGCTCCAGCCACCTGCACGCAGACCCTCCTTCCCGCTCGCCTCAGTTTCCCCTCCTGGGAACAGGAAGTGGGACTGGACGCGAAGAACCGCCTTTGGCCCAGGCACTCTGTACTCAGCTAGGATTGGGGTGGGCTCAAAACTGCGGAAGCTGCTGGAAGGTTCTAGAAGCCTGAGGGCAGAGGCCAACCCCAGAATGGCACGGGGGTAGGGGGGAACGACACTCAGGGACAGAGGACAGGAGGGGAGATCGTCACTGCCTCCCTCAGCTACCTGCACGTGAGGCCCCAGCCATGGGCAGAGAGTGCGGGATGACGCCTCTCGTGGCACGTGGCCTGGCCCCCAGACCTGGACTGGCCTCACTCCCCACGATCCCCTCGTAGCCTTGAGGGGACCTCACGGCAGACTTGAGCTCCTTAGCGATGTGGGGCCAGGGCAGCACTCGGCCCTTCCACCACGTCCAGGAAGCAGGTGCCCAGCACGGCAGCCTCCGCCCCGCCCCCAACAGCCTCCGCCCCGCCCCAAAACAGCCGTAGCCCTGCCCCAACAGTCTCAGCCCCGCCCCAACCAGCCGTAGCCCCGCCCCAACAGCCTCAACCCCGCCCCAAAACAGCTGTAGCCCCGCCCCCAAGCAGCCGTAGCCCCGCCCTAACAGTCTCAGTCCCGCCCCAAAAGGCTCAGCCCCGCCCCCTCAGGCCCTTGGCTGCCGGCGGCCACCTGGAAGAGGAAAGCGGTGGTCTTTCAGCTGGGGACCACCAGGAGGTGATGGGGAGCACAGCGGGGCCCAGGAGGAGTCCAGGAGGAGTTGGGGGACGGGGCGGGGCAGCAGCAGGAGGGGTCAGGCGGGAGTGGGGGTCGTCAGCATCATAGTCCCCCGCCCCGAGGACCCCGCCGCACCTCCCCTCCCCCTCTCGCGGATCTCGCTTCCTCCAGAGGCGGCACGAGGACCCCCAGGCCGCGGGCGCCGGGGCTGAGCGGCGGGAGCTGGGCCCCCTGGCCGGGGACGCAGGTGAGCAGCGCCTCCCCCCCGGGGCGCGGGAGGGCGGCGCCCCCCCGGGCCCAGGACGCGCGGCCTCTCCCGCAGCCAACGCCCCCGAGCAGGAGCCCCGCGAGGACGCGCCCGGGACGGCCCGGCAGCGCGAGGAGGACGAGAGCCAGCGGGCGCCGCAGGTGCGCGGGGGGCAGCGGCGGGGTCGGGTGGGCGCCCCCGGCCCTGCCCGCCTCACCCCCGCCTGCCGCCCCAGGTGCAGCGCGAGCGGCGGGGGAGCCGGGAGCTGCCCGGAGACGCCCTGGACGGGCAGCAGGACGCGCTGCGAGGTAGCCGGGAGGGCGGGGGGCGGCGCCCCTGGGGGTCCCGGCCCGCTTTCCCCGCTTTCCCGCGGGGTCTCCCGCCCGGGGAGCAGACCCCCAGCTGTCCTGCAGCAGGCAGGGACCGTCCTGAGGGCGCAGCCGGGACGGAGACCCCTACCCACTCTGGGGCTGCGGCTCCCAGGGGCGCTGGGGACCCCGCCCGGGCCTCCCTTGAGGCCCCCAGTGGGCCCGGAGAGCCCGGCCCTGAGGGTCCCGGTGCCCGCGCCCCCGGCTGCCTGAACAACATCTGGGGGTCCCACCAGGGGCGCCCCGCCCGCTGTCCTCGCCCTGAGAGAAGCGGGGGAGCCGGGAGCCCCCGGCCCCGTCCTGTATTCCCGGTGGGCTCTCTGCCCAGCCCCCCGCCCTCAGCCCCTTCCCTGCAGCCCTGCAGGCCTCGCACAAGCAGGAGAAGGAGGCCCTGGCCCGGGCCCACCAGAAGGCCATGAAGGCTCTGCAGGTGAGGGCGGCCGGGAGGGCTGGGGGGGTCTGTGAGGGAGGGTCTGCGAGGGTCTGTGTGAGGGCCTGTGAGGGAGGGTCTGTGTGAGGGCCTGTGAGGGAGGGTCTGTGTGAGGGTCTGTGAGGGAGGGCCTGTGAGGGAGGGTCTGTGTGAGGGCCTGTGAGGGAGCGTCTGTGTGAGGGTCTGTGTGAGGGCCTGTGTGAGGGTCTGTGAGGGAGGGTCTATGTGAGGGTCTGTGTGAGGGCCTGTGTGAGGGTCTGTGAAGGAGGGCCTGTGAGGGAGGGTCTGTGTGAGGGTCTGTGAGGGAGGGTCTGTGTGAGGGCCTGTGTGAGGGCCTGTGTGAGGGTCTGTGAGGGAGGGCCTGTGAGGGAGGGTCTGTGTGAGGGTCTGTGAGGGAGGGTCTGTGTGAGGGCCTGTGTGAGGGCCTGTGTGAGGGCCTGTGAGGGATGGTCTGTGAGGGAGGGTCTGTGAGGGAGGGTCTGCGTGAGGGTCTGTGTGAGGGCCTGTGAGGGAGGGTCTGTGTGAGGGTCTGTGAGGGAGGGTCTGTGAGGGAGGGTCTGTGTGAGGGCCTGTGAGGGTCTGTGAGGGTGTGTCTGTGGGAGGGTCTGTGAGGGCGTGTCTGTGGGAGGGTCTGTGAGGGTGGGTCTGTGAGGCTCTTTGTGAGGGTCTGTGAGGGCCTGTGAGGGCCGGTGAGGGCGGGTCTGTGGGAGGTTGTGGCATGTCTCCCTGTGTCCAGGCTCTTCTTGAGTGGCCAGGTGGTGCAGGGGTGCTTGCCCTGTGAGGCTGGGGTGGGGGCACAGGCTGGGGGACAGAGAAGAGGAGCCAGGAGGACTTCTCGGAGGAGGGCGGGTGGAGCTGGAGAAGAGAGAGGTGTCTTTGTGGCCAAATGGCACCTGGGTCTGGTGCCAGCGAAGCCTATGGACACGGTTCTTGACCCCTGGCACTGTCCCCAGGTAGGGGGCGCCCAGGGGCAGGAGGCTGTGCCCTACCCCTGGGGCAGGGCCACCTGGGTGTGCAGCGCCAACGTGCTGGTCCTCCCACAGGAGACCGCAGACGGCCTGGCCGCACGGCTGGAGGCCGTCCAGGCCCAGATGAGGCGGGCGGAGGAGGCGGTCTCGAGCCGAGACTATAAACAGCACTTCCAGGTGCGCGAGACCCCAGGGACAGGCAGGCTGGGAGCCCTGGGGGGGCAGGCGGGGGGCTGTGGCCTCAGCCTGCCCCCCCCCCGCCCCGGACCCCAGGACCACGGCGGCCTCAGCGAGTTCTGGGAGCGGGAGCTGGAGAGTTTGCACTTCGTCATCGAGATGCGGAATGAGCGTGTGCACGAGCTGGACCGGAGGCTGGCGCTCACGGAGGCCGTGGTGAGCGGCCCCCTCCCCCACATAGGGAGAGCGACAGCAGGGGCGCCTGGAGGCTGCCCCCGCGTGACCCGCCGCCCTGTAGCCTCTGAGACACTGACGGGCCGAGTTGGGGCAGGTCGGGCAGGGCCCGATTCACCGGTTCTGCCTTTCCTTGGCTGAGACTCGGTGCCCTGGTGCATGGGACAGGACGGGAGGGGGCACCGAGTGGGGGCGGGGCCACGAGGACCCCAGGGCTGTCGGGAACGGGCAGGGCTGAGTGCCTCTGGCTGGGCCCCTCGGTGCCCCTCCCCAGCCGCACCCGCAGACTAGGGGGACACACGCCCAGTCACCCTCTGGGGGCCTCCGTGGGCAGCCGTGGGCGGTGGGCCGACCCCTCCTCGGCCTCCCCAGCATCTCAGCCCAGATGCCTTCCCGTCACCTTCGGGGTGGGGGCGCTGAGTCCCGGGGCCGCGGCCGCGAGCACCGGCGAGTGAGGCTGTGCCCGTGACAGCGAGAGAAGAGCCTGGCCCTGGAGGAGAAGCTCGGCTCCCTGCAGCAGGAGAACGAGGACCTGTACGCCCGCTTCCGCCAGCAGATGGCCGTCTCCCGGTGCGCGCCCGGGCCACGGGGCAGCCTGGCTGGCAGTGTCCCTGGCCGGGGACACGGAGACGGGGAGGGAGGCCCTAGAATGAATGAATGGGCAGGAAGAAAGGTGGGTGCAAGAGCCAGTGACGTTGGGGGGCGGGGGAGAGAGACAGCGGGTGAGTGGAGGTGAGCGAGTGGGCCCGCAGGGGTGAGGGGTAGAAGGGAGGAACCAAGACGGGTCAGCGGACGGAGAGGCGCGGATGGACGCTCACGGGTGAGTGAAGCTGAGCAGGTGAATGGATGAATGAATGAATGAATGAATGATGAGTGAAGGAAGATGAATGAACGAGGGAAGGTGAGTGAGTGAGTGGATGCTGATGTGTGGAAGAATGACCAGGAACAGAAACAAGTGAAGACGCACAAGTGAACGAGTGAATGAGAAGAACGAGGCGATGAATGAGAGGAAGGAGAGGCGAGTGGGCGGAGATGAGAGAATGAACAGTGACTGCGAGAACGCGCAGCTCAGACCCACCTGCGGGGCCGTGGGGGGCTCCAGCCCCGGCACAGTCCCGCCAGCAGCCCCTCCCCCGCAGGCAGCTGTCCGAGGACCTGCTGGCCGCCCGCCAGGCCCTGGAGCAGGAGAAGCGGCTGCGGCAGGAGCTGCAGCGGGAGAAGGAGGAGCTGCTCTTCCGGGTCCTGGGCGGCCAGGCCGGGCCGTCCTTCCCCCTGGCCCCCGTCACCCCCACGCCCACACGGGTCTCCTTCCTGGCCACCTAGGCCCGGCCCAGCAGCTGGACGCAGGGACACAGCGGGAGCGCCCTCCTCCGGGGGCACGCGGGTGAGGAGCACAGCAGCGAGAGCACGGCCTCCGCCCAGCACGCCGAGCACTGCTGCTGCGGAGCACCCAGGCCCTGGCAGACCCGGGGCCCGGTGGGGCGGGGAGCGGCCAGGCACACCCTGGGGGCCCGGGGGTTTGGCCCCCCAGCACCTCCTTCCTGGGACTCGGGATGCGGGGTGCCTCTCCTCCCCC